>NW_027472766.1:0-319221 GCF_030347505.1 Rhynchophorus ferrugineus | reverse complement strand
GAGCCTAAGGTGTAAATTACCGATAGTCACATATCTCGGAAACTATAAGAGATAATGCAATTTGGCAACCGGCAATGTAATTAGCATGCCGAATATTACTTGTATGTGAATTGGAACGAAATCGCCAATAGATTAGACCATTTTACAATTTGGGCCCAAGTTAGAAGCAGAGCCCTAAGGTGTAAATTATCGATAGTCCATATCTCGGAACTATAAGAGATAATGCAATTTTGGCAACCGGCAATGTAATTAGCATGCCGAATATTACTTGGAATGTGAATTGGAATGAAATCGCCAATAGATAAGACTATTTTACAATTTGTGCCCAAGTTAGAAGCAGAGCTAAGGTGTAATTATCATTGTCCATATCGCGGGAACTATAAGAGATAATGCAATTTGGCAACTGGCAATGTAATTAGCATGCCGAATATTACTTGGAATGTGAATTGGGACGAAATCGCCAATAGATAAGACCATTTTACAATTTGGGCCCAAGTTAGAAGCAGAGCCTAAGGTGTAAATTATCGATAGTCCATATCTCGGAAACTATAAGAGATAATGCAATTTGGCTACCGGCAATGTAATTAGCATGCCGAATACTACTTGGAATG
Source organism: Rhynchophorus ferrugineus (assembly GCF_030347505.1). Lineage (NCBI taxonomy): Eukaryota > Metazoa > Arthropoda > Insecta > Coleoptera > Curculionidae > Rhynchophorus > Rhynchophorus ferrugineus. Next base: position 318,610 of record NW_027472766.1, on the reverse strand, counting down.
TGAATTGGAACGAAATCGTCAATAGATAAGACCATTTTACAGTTTGGGCCCAAGTTAGAAGCAGAGCCTAAGGTTAAAAATAATCGATAGTCCATATCTCGGAAACTATAAGAGATAATGCAATTTGGGAACCGGCAATGTAATTAGCATGCCGAATATTACTTGGAATGTGAATTGGAACGAAATCGCCAATAGATAAGACCATTTTACAATTTGGGCCCAAGTTAGAAGCAGAGCCTAAGGTGTAAATTATCGATAGTCCATATCTCGGAAACTATAAGAGATTAATGCAACTTGGCCACCGGCAATGTAATTAGCATGCCGAATATTACTTGGAATGTGAATTGGAACGAAATCGCAATAGGTAAGACCATTTTACAATTTGGGCCCAAGTTAGAAGCAGAGCCTAAGGTGTAAATTATCGATAGTCCATATCTCGGAACTATAGGAGATAATTCAATTTGGTAACCGGCATGTAATTAGCATGCCGAATACTACTTGGAATGTGATATTGGAACGAAATCGCCAATAGATAAGACCATTTTACAGTTTGGGCCCAAGTTAGAAGTAGAGCCTAAGGTGTAAATAATCGATAGTCCATATCTCGGAAACTATAAGAGATAATGCCAATTTGGCAAACGCAATGTAATTAGCATGCCGAATATTACTTGGAATGTGAATTGGAACGAAATCGCCAATAGATAAGACGATTTTACAACTTTGGGCCCAAGTTAGAAGCAGAGCCTAAGGTGTAAATTATCGATAGTCCATATCTCGGAAACTATAGGAGATAATTCAATTTGGCAACCGGCAATGTAATTAGCATGCCGAATATTACTTGGAATGTGAATTGGAATGAAATCGCCAATAGATAAGACCATTTTACAATTTGGGCCCAAGTTAGAAGCAGAGCCTAAGGTGTAAATAATCGATAGTCCATATCTCGGAAACTATAAGAGATAATGCAATTTGGCAACCGGCAATGTAATTAGCAATGCCGAATATTACTTGGAATGTGAATTGGAACGAAAATCGCCAATAGATAAGACGATTTTACAATTTGGGCCCAAGTTAGAAGCAGAGCCTAAGGTGTAAATTACCGATAGTCCATATCTCGGAATCTATAAGAGATAATACAATTTTGGCAACCGGCATTGTAATTAGCATGCCGAATATTACTTGGAATGTGAATTGGAACGAAATCGCCAATAGATAAGACCATTTTACAATTTGGGCCCAAGTTAGAAGCAGAGCCTAAGGTGTAAATTATCGATAGTCCATATCTCGGAAACTATAAGAGATAATGCAATTTGGCAACCGCCAATGTAATTAGCATGCACGAATACCACTTGGACTGTGAATTGGAACGAAATCGCCAATAGATAAGACCATTTTACAATTTGGGCCCAAGTTGAAACAGAGCCTAAGGTGTAAATTATCGATAGTCATATCTCGGAAAACTATAAGAGATAATTCAATTTGTCAACCGGCAATGTAATTAGCATGCCGAATATTACTTGGAATGTGAATTGGAACGAAATCGCCAATAGATAAGACCATATTTACAATTTGGGCCCAAGTTAGAAGCAGAGCCTAAGGTGTAAATTATCGATAGTCCATATCTCGGAAACTATAAGAGATAATGCAATTTTGGCAACCGGCAATGTAATTAGCATGCCGAATATTACTTGGAATGTGAATTGGAACGAAATCGCCATAGATAAGACGATTTTACAATTTGGGCCAAGTTAGAAGCAGAGCCTAAGGTGTAAATTTCGATAGTCCATATCTCGGAAACTAAAACAGATAATGCAATTTGGCAACCGGCAATGTAATTAGCATGCCGAATATTACATGGAATGTGAGTTGGAACGAAATCGCCAATAGATAAGACCATTTTAACAATTTGGGCCCAAGTTAGAAGCAGAGCCTAAGGTGTAAATTATCGATAGTCCATATCTCGGAAACTATAAGAGATAATTGCAGTTTCGCAACCGCTCAATGTAATTAGCATGCCGAATATTACTTGGAATGTGAATTGGGACGAAATCGCCAATAGATAAGACCATTATACAATTTGGACCCAAGTTAGAAGCAGAGCCTAAGGTGTAAATTATCGATAGTCCATATCTCGGAAACTATAAGAGATAATGCAATTTGGCAACCGGCAATGTAATTAGCCTGCCGAATATTACTTGGAATGTGAATTGGAACGAAATCGCCAATAGATAAGACCATTTTACAATTTGGGCCCAAGTTAGAAGCAGAGCCTAAGGTGTAAATTATCGATAGTCCATATCTCGGAAACTATAAGAGATAATGCAATTTGGCAACCGGCAATGTAATTAGCATGCCGAATATTACTTGGAATGTGAATTGGAATGAAATCGCCAATAGATAAGACCATTTTACAATTTGGACCCAAGTTAGAAGCAGAGCCTAAGGTGTAAATTATCGATAGTCCATATCTCGGAAACTATAAGAGATAATGCAATTTGGCAACCGGCAATGTAATTAGCATGCCGAATATTACTTGGAATGTGAATTGGAACGAAATCGCCAATAGATAAGACGATTTTACAATTTGGGCCCAAGTTAGAAGCAGAGCCTAAGGTGTAAATTACCGATAGTCCATATCTCGGAAACTATAAGAGATAATGCAATTTGGCAACCGGCAATGTAATTAGCATGCCGAATATTACTTGGTATGTGAATTGGAACGAAATCGCCAATAGATTAGACCATTTTACAATTTGGGCCCAAGTTAGAAGCAGAGCCTAAGGTGTAAATTATCGATAGTCCATATCTCGGAAACTATAAGAGATAATGCAATTTGGCAACCGGCAATGTAATTAGCATGCCGAATATTACTTGGAATGTGAATTGGAATGAAATCGCCAATAGATAAGACTATTTTACAATTTGTGCCCAAGTTAGAAGCAGAGCCTAAGGTGTAAATTATCCATAGTCCATATCTCGGGAACTATAAGAGATAATGCAATTTGGCAACTGGCAATGTAATTAGCATGCCGAATATTACTTGGAATGTGAATTGGGACGAAATCGCCAATAGATAAGACCATTTTACAATTTGGGCCCAAGTTAGAAGCAGAGCCTAAGGTGTAAATTATCGATAGTCCATATCTCGGAAACTATAAGAGATAATGCAATTTGGCAACCGGCAATGTAATTAGCATGCCGAATACTACTTGGAATGTGAATTGGAACGAAATCGTCAATAGATAAGGCCATTTTACAGTTTGGGCCCAAGTTAGAAGCAGAGCCTAAGGTTAAAAATAATCGATAGTCCATATCTCGGAAACTATAAGAGATAATGCAATTTGGGAACCGGCAATGTAATTAGCATGCCGAATATTACTCGGAATGTGAATTGGAACGAAATCGCCAATAGATAAGACCATTTTACAATTTGGGCCCAAGTTAGAAGCAGAGCCTAAGGTGTAAATTATCGATAGTCCATATCTCGGAAACTATAAGAGATAATGCAACTTGGCCACCGGCAATGTAATTAGCATGCCGAATATTACTTGGAATGTGAATTGGAACGAAATCGCCAATAGGTAAGACCATTTTACAATTTGGGCCCAAGTTAGAAGCAGAGCCTAAGGTGTAAATTATCGATAGTCCATATCTCGGAAACTATAGGAGATAATTCAATTTGGTAACCGGCAATGTAATTAGCATGCCGAATACTACTTGGAATGTGAATTGGAACGAAATCGCCAATAGATAAGACCATTTTACAGTTTGGGCCCAAGTTAGAAGCAGAGCCTAAGGTTAAAAATAATCGATAGTCCATATCTCGGAAACTATAAGAGATAATGCAATTTGGGAACCGGCAATGTAATTAGCATGCCGAATATTACTTGGAATGTGAATTGGAACGAAATGGCCAATAGATAAGACCATTTTACAATTTGGGCCCAAGTTAGAAGCAGAGCCTAAGGTGTAAATTATCGATAGTCCATATCTCGGAAACTATAAGAGATAATGCAACTTGGCCACCGGCGATGTAATTAGCATGCCGAATATTACTTGGAATGTGAATTGGAACGAAATCGCCAATAGATAACACCATTTTACAATTTGGGCCCAAGTTAGAAGCAGAGCCTAAGGTGTAAATTATCGATAGTCCATATCTCGGAAACTATAAGAGATAATGCAATTTGGCAACCGGCAATGTAATTAGCATGCCGAATATTACTTGGAATGTGAATTGGAACGAAATGGCCAATAGATAAGACCATATTACAATTTGGGCCCAAGTTAGAAGCAGAGCCTAAGGTGTAAATTATCGATAGTCCATATCTCGGAAACTATAAGAGATAATGCAATTTGGCAACCGGCAATGTAATTAGCATGCCGAATATTACTTGGAATGTGAATTGGAACGAAATCACCAATAGATAAGACCATTTTACAATTTGGGCCCAAGTTAGAAGCAGAGCCTAAGGTGTAAATTATCGATAGTCCATATCTCGGAAACTATAAGAGATAATGCAATTTGGCAACCGGCAATGTAATTAGCATGCCGAATATTACTTGGAATGTGAATTGGAACGAAATCGCCAATAGATAAGACCATTTTACAATTTGGGCCCAAGTTAGAAGCAGAGCCTAAGGTGTAAATTATTGATAGTCCATATCTCGGAAACTATAAGAGATAATGCAATTTGGCAACCGGCAATGTAATTAGCATGCCGAATATTACTTGGAATGTGAATTGGAACGAAATCGCCAATAGATAACACCATTTTACAATTTGGGCCCAAGTTAGAAGCAGAGCCTAAGGTGTAAATTATTGATAGTCCATATCTCGGAAACTATAAGAGATAATGCAATTTGGCAACCGGCAATGTAATTAGCATGCCGAATATTACTTGGAATGTGAATTGGAACGAAATCGCCAATAGATAAGACGATTTTACAATTTGGGCCCAAGTTAGAAGCAGAGCCTAAGGTGTAAATTATCGATAGTCCATATCTCGGAAACTATAGGAGATAATTCAATTTGGCAACCGGCAATGTAATTAGCATGCCGAATATTACTTGGAATGTGAATTGGAATGAAATCGCCAATAGATAAGACCATTTTACAATTTGGGCCCAAGTTAGAAGCAGAGCCTAAGGTGTAAATAATCGATAGTCCATATCTCGGAAACTATAAGAGATAATGCAATTTGGCAACCGGCAATGTAATTAGCATGCCGAATATTACTTGGAATGTGAATTGGAACGAAATCGCCAATAGATAAGACGATTTTACAATTTGGGCCCAAGTTAGAAGCAGAGCCTAAGGTGTAAATTACCGATAGTCCATATCTCGGAATCTATAAGAGATAATACAATTTGGCAACCGGCATTGTAATTAGCATGCCGAATATTACTTGGAATGTGAATTGGAACGAAATCGCCAATAGATAAGACCATTTTACAATTTGGGCCCAAGTTAGAAGCAGAGCCTAAGGTGTAAATTATCGATAGTCCATATCTCGGAAACTATAAGAGATAATGCAATTTGGCAACCGGCAATGTAATTAGCATGCCGAATACCACTTGGAATGTGAATTGGAACGAAATCGCCAATAGATAAGACCATTTTACAATTTGGGCCCAAGTTAGAAACAGAGCCTAAGGTGTAAATTATCGATAGTCCATATCTCGGAAACTATAAGAGATAATTCAATTTGGCAACCGGCAATGTAATTAGCATGCCGAATATTACTTGGAATGTGAATTGGAACGAAATCGCCAATAGATAAGACCATTTTACAATTTGGGCCCAAGTTAGAAGCAGAGCCTAAGGTGTAAATTATCGATAGTCCATATCTCGGAAACTATAAGAGATAATGCAATTTGGCAACCGGCAATGTAATTAGCATGCCGAATATTACTTGGAATGTGAATTGGAACGAAATCGCCAATAGATAAGACGATTTTACAATTTGGGCCCAAGTTAGAAGCAGAGCCTAAGGTGTAAATTATCGATAGTCCATATCTCGGAAACTAAAAGAGATAATGCAATTTGGCAACCGGCAATGTAATTAGCATGCCGAATATTACATGGAATGTGAGTTGGAACGAAATCGCCAATAGATAAGACCATTTTACAATTTGGGCCCAAGTTAGAAGCAGAGCCTAAGGTGTAAATTATCGATAGTCCATATCTCGGAAACTATAAGAGATAATGCAGTTTCGCAACCGGCAATGTAATTAGCATGCCGAATATTACTTGGAATGTGAATTGGGACGAAATCGCCAATAGATAAGACCATTTTACAATTTGGACCCAAGTTAGAAGCAGAGCCTAAGGTGTAAATTATCGATGGTCCATATCTCGGAAACTATAAGAGATAATGCAATTTGGCAACCGGCAATGTAATTAGCATGCCGAATATTACTTGGAATGTGAATTGGAACGAAATCGCCAATAGATAAGACCATTTTACAATTTGGGCCCAAGTTAGAAGCAGAGCCTAAGGTGTAAATTATCGATAGTCCATATCTCGGAAACTATAAGAGATAATGCAATTTGGCAACCGGCAATGTAATTAGCATGCCGAATATTACTTGGAATGTGAATTGGAATGAAATCGCCAATAGATAAGACCATTTTACAATTTGGACCCAAGTTAGAAGCAGAGCCTAAGGTGTAAATTATCGATAGTCCATATCTCGGAAACTATAAGAGATAATGCAATTTGGCAACCGGCAATGTAATTAGCATGCCGAATATTACTTGGAATGTGAATTGGAACGAAATCGCCAATAGATAAGACGATTTTACAATTTGGGCCCAAGTTAGAAGCAGAGCCTAAGGTGTAAATTACCGATAGTCCATATCTCGGAAACTATAAGAGATAATGCAATTTGGCAACCGGCAATGTAATTAGCATGCCGAATATTACTTGGTATGTGAATTGGAACGAAATCGCCAATAGATTAGACCATTTTACAATTTGGGCCCAAGTTAGAAGCAGAGCCTAAGGTGTAAATTATCGATAGTCCATATCTCGGAAACTATAAGAGATAATGCAATTTGGCAACCGGCAATGTAATTAGCATGCCGAATATTACTTGGAATGTGAATTGGAATGAAATCGCCAATAGATAAGACTATTTTACAATTTGTGCCCAAGTTAGAAGCAGAGCCTAAGGTGTAAATTATCCATAGTCCATATCTCGGGAACTATAAGAGATAATGCAATTTGGCAACTGGCAATGTAATTAGCATGCCGAATATTACTTGGAATGTGAATTGGGACGAAATCGCCAATAGATAAGACCATTTTACAATTTGGGCCCAAGTTAGAAGCAGAGCCTAAGGTGTAAATTATCGATAGTCCATATCTCGGAAACTATAAGAGATAATGCAATTTGGCAACCGGCAATGTAATTAGCATGCCGAATACTACTTGGAATGTGAATTGGAACGAAATCGTCAATAGATAAGGCCATTTTACAGTTTGGGCCCAAGTTAGAAGCAGAGCCTAAGGTTAAAAATAATCGATAGTCCATATCTCGGAAACTATAAGAGATAATGCAATTTGGGAACCGGCAATGTAATTAGCATGCCGAATATTACTCGGAATGTGAATTGGAACGAAATCGCCAATAGATAAGACCATTTTACAATTTGGGCCCAAGTTAGAAGCAGAGCCTAAGGTGTAAATTATCGATAGTCCATATCTCGGAAACTATAAGAGATAATGCAACTTGGCCACCGGCAATGTAATTAGCATGCCGAATATTACTTGGAATGTGAATTGGAACGAAATCGCCAATAGGTAAGACCATTTTACAATTTGGGCCCAAGTTAGAAGCAGAGCCTAAGGTGTAAATTATCGATAGTCCATATCTCGGAAACTATAGGAGATAATTCAATTTGGTAACCGGCAATGTAATTAGCATGCCGAATACTACTTGGAATGTGAATTGGAACGAAATCGCCAATAGATAAGACCATTTTACAGTTTGGGCCCAAGTTAGAAGCAGAGCCTAAGGTTAAAAATAATCGATAGTCCATATCTCGGAAACTATAAGAGATAATGCAATTTGGGAACCGGCAATGTAATTAGCATGCCGAATATTACTTGGAATGTGAATTGGAACGAAATGGCCAATAGATAAGACCATTTTACAATTTGGGCCCAAGTTAGAAGCAGAGCCTAAGGTGTAAATTATCGATAGTCCATATCTCGGAAACTATAAGAGATAATGCAACTTGGCCACCGGCGATGTAATTAGCATGCCGAATATTACTTGGAATGTGAATTGGAACGAAATCGCCAATAGATAACACCATTTTACAATTTGGGCCCAAGTTAGAAGCAGAGCCTAAGGTGTAAATTATCGATAGTCCATATCTCGGAAACTATAAGAGATAATGCAATTTGGCAACCGGCAATGTAATTAGCATGCCGAATATTACTTGGAATGTGAATTGGAACGAAATCGCCAATAGATAAGACCATATTACAATTTGGGCCCAAGTTAGAAGCAGAGCCTAAGGTGTAAATTATCGATAGTCCATATCTCGGAAACTATAAGAGATAATGCAATTTGGCAACCGGCAATGTAATTAGCATGCCGAATATTACTTGGAATGTGAATTGGAACGAAAGCACCAATAGATAAGACCATTTTACAATTTGGGCCCAAGTTAGAAGCAGAGCCTAAGGTGTAAATTATCGATAGTCCATATCTCGGAAACTATAAGAGATAATGCAATTTGGCAACCGGCAATGTAATTAGCATGCCGAATATTACTTGGAATGTGAATTGGAACGAAATCGCCAATAGATAAGACCATTTTACAATTTGGGCCCAAGTTAGAAGCAGAGCCTAAGGTGTAAATTATTGATAGTCCATATCTCGGAAACTATAAGAGATAATGCAATTTGGCAACCGGCAATGTAATTAGCATGCCGAATATTACTTGGAATGTGAATTGGAACGAAATCGCCAATAGATAACACCATTTTACAATTTGGGCCCAAGTTAGAAGCAGAGCCTAAGGTGTAAATTATTGATAGTCCATATCTCGGAAACTATAAGAGATAATGCAATTTGGCAACCGGCAATGTAATTAGCATGCCGAATATTACTTGGAATGTGAATTGGAACGAAATCGCCAATAGATAACACCATTTTACAATTTGGGCCCAAGTTAGAAGCAGAGCCTAAGGTGTAAATTATCGATAGTCCATATCTCGGAAACTATAAGAGATAATGCAATTTGGCAACCGGCAATGTAATTAGCATGCCGAATATTACTTGGAATGTGAATTGGAACGAAATCGCCAATAGATAAGACCATATTACAATTTGGGCCCAAGTTAGAAGCAGAGCCTAAGGTGTAAATTATCGATAGTCCATATCTCGGAAACTATAAGAGATAATGCAATTTGGCAACCGGCAATGTAATTAGCATGCCGAATATTACTTGGAATGTGAATTGGAACGAAATCACCAATAGATAAGACCATTTTACAATTTGGGCCCAAGTTAGAAGCAGAGCCTAAGGTGTAAATTATCGATAGTCCATATCTCGGAAACTATAAGAGATAATGCAATTTGGCAACCGGCAATGTAATTAGCATGCCGAATATTACTTGGAATGTGAATTGGAACGAAATCGCCAATAGGTAAGACCATTTTACAATTTGGGCCCAAGTTAGAAGCAGAGCCTAAGGTGTAAATTATCGATAGTCCATATCTCGGAAACTATAAGAGATAATTCAATTTGGCCACCGGCAATGTAATTAGCATGCCGAATATTACTTGGAATGTGAATTGGAACGAAATCGCCAATAGATAAGACCATTTTACAATTTGGGCCCAAGTTAGAAGCAGAGCCTAAGGTGTAAATTATCGATAGTCCATATCTCGGAAACTATAAGAGATAATGCAATTTGGCAACCGGCAATGTAATTAGCATGCCGAATATTACTTGGAATGTGAATTGGAACGAAATCGCCAATAGATAAGGCCATTTTACAATTTGGGCCCAAGTTAGAAGCAGAACCTAAGGTGTAAATTATCGATAGTCCATATCTCGGAAACTATAAGAGATAATGCAATTTGGCAACCGGCAATGTAATTAGCATGCCGAATATTACTTGGAATGTGAATTGGAACGAAATCGCCAATAGATAAGAACATTTTACAATTTGGGCCCAAGTTAGAAGCAGAGCCTAAGTTGTAAATTATCGATAGTCCATATCTCGGAAACTAAAAGAGATAATGCAATTTGGCAACCGGCAATGTAATTAGCATGCCGAATATTACTTGGAATGTGAATTGGAACGATATCGCCAATAGATAAGACCATTTTACAATTTGGGCCCAAGTTAGAAGCAGAGCCTAAGGTGTAAATTATCGATAGTCCATATCTCGGAAACTATAAGAGATAATGCAGTTTCGCAACCGGCAATGTAATTAGCATGCCGAATATTACTTGGAATGTGAATTGGGACGAAATCGCCAATAGATAAGACCATTTTACAATTTGGGCCCAAGTTAGAAGCAGAGCCTAAGGTGTAAATTATCGATAGTCCATATCTCGGAAACTATAAGAGATAATGCAATTTGGCAACCGGCAATGTAATTAGCATGCCGAATATTACTTGGAATGTGAATTGGAACGAAATCGCCAATAGATAAGACCATTTTACAATTTGGGCCCAAGTTGGAAGCAGAGCCTAAGGTGTAAATTATCGATAGTCCATATCTCGGAAACTATAAGAGATAATGCAATTTGGCAACCGGTAATGTAATTAGCATGCCGAATACCACTTGGAATGTGAATTGGAACGAAATCGCCAATAGATAAGACCATTTTACAATTTGGGCCCAAGTTAATTAATTAAGCCGAATATTACTTGGAATGTGAATTGGAACGAAATCGCCAATAGATAAGACCATTTTACAATTTGGGCCCAAGTTAGAAGCAGAGCCTAAGGTGTAAATTATCGATAGTCCATATCTCGGAAACTATAAGAGATAATGCAATTTGGCAACCGGCAATGTAATTAGCATGCCGAATATTACTTGGAATGTGAATTGGAACGAAATCGCCAATAGATAAGACGATTTTACAATTTGGGCCCAAGTTAGAAGCAGAGCCTAAGGTGTAAATTATCGATAGTCCATATCTCGGAAACTATAAGAGATAATGCAGTTTCGCAACCGGCAATGTAATTAGCATGCCGAATATTACTTGGAATGTGAATTGGGACGAAATCGCCAATAGATAAGACCATTTTACAATTTGGGCCCAAGTTAGAAGCAGAGCCTAAGGTGTAAATTATCGATAGTCCATATCTCGGAAACTATAAGAGATAATGCAATTTGGCAACCGGCAATGTAATTAGCATGCCGAATATTACTTGGAATGTGAATTGGAACGAAATCGCCAATAGATAAGACCATTTTACAATTTGGGCCCAAGTTAGAAGCAGAGCCTAAGGTGTAAATAATCGATAGTCCATATCTCGGAAACTATAAGAGATAATGCAATTTGGCAACCGGCAATGTAATTAGCATGCCGAATATTACTTGGAATGTGAATTGGAATGAAATCGCCAATAGATAAGACCATTTTACAATTTGGGCCCAAGTTAGAAGCAGAGCCTAAGGTGTAAATTATCGATAGTCCATATCTCGGAAACTATAAGAGATAATGCAATTTGGCAACCGGCAATGTAATTAGCATGCCGAATATTACTTGGAATGTGAATTGGAACGAAATCGCCAATAGATAAGACGATTTTACAACTTGGGCCCAAGTTAGAAGCAGAGCCTAAGGTGTAAATTATCGATAGTCCATATCTCGGAAACTATAAGAGATAATTCAATTTGGCAACCGGCAATGTAATTAGCATGCCGAATATTACTTGGAATGTGAATTGGAACGAAATCGCCAATAGATAAGACCATTTTACAATTTGGGCCCAAGTTAGAAGCAGAGCCTAAGGTGTAAATTATCGATAGTCCATATCTCGAAAACTATAAGAGATAATGCAATTTGGCAACCGGCAATGTAATTAGCATGCCGAATATTACTTGGAATGTGAATTGGAACGAAATCGCCAATAGATAAGACGATTTTACAATTTGGGCCCAAGTTAGAAGCAGAGCCTAAGGTGTAAATTATCGATAGTCCATATCTCGGAAACTAAAAGAGGTAATGCAATTTGGCAACTGGCAATGTAATTAGCATGCCGAATATTACTTGGAATGTGAATTGGGACGAAATCGCCAATAGATAAGACCATTTTACAATTTGGGCTCAAGTTAGAAGCAGAGCCTAAGGTGTAAATTATCGATAGTCCATATCTCGGAAACTATAAGAGATAATGCAATTTGGCAACCGGCAATGTAATTAGCATGCCGAATACTACTTGGAATGTGAATTGGAACGAAATCGCCAATAGATAAGACCATTTTACAGTTTGGGCCCAAGTTAGAAGCAGAGCCTAAGGTTAAAAATAATCGATAGTCCATATCTCGGAAACTATAAGAGATAATGCAATTTGGGAACCGGCAATGTAATTAGCATGAAGAAAATTACTTGGAATGTGAATTGGAACGAAATCGCCAATAGATAAGACCATTTTACAATTTGGGCCCAAGTTAGAAGCAGAGCCTAAGGTGTAAATTATCGATAGTCCATATCTCGGAAACTATAAGAGATAATGCAACTTGGTCACCGGCAATGTAATTAGCATGCCGAATATTACTTGGAATGTGAATTGGAACGAAATCGCCAATAGGTAAGACCATTTTACAATTTGGGCCCAAGTTAGAAGCAGAGCCTAAGGTGTAAATTATCGATAGTCCATATCTCGGAAACTAAAAGAGATAATGCAATTTGGCAACCGGCAATGTAATTAGCATGCCGAATATTACTTGGAATGTGAATTGGAACGAAATCGCCAATAGATAAGACCATTTTACAATTTGGGCCCAAGTTAGAAGCAGAGCCTAAGGTGTAAATTATCGATAGTCCATATCTCGGAAACTATAAGAGATAATGCAGTTTCGCAACCGGCAATGTAATTAGCATGCCGAATATTACTTGGAATGTGAATTGGGACGAAATCGCCAATAGATAAGACCATTTTACAATTTGGGCCCAAGTTAGAAGCAGAGCCTAAGGTGTAAATTATCGATAGTCCATATCTCGGAAACTATAAGAGATAATGCAATTTGGCAACCGGCAATGTAATTAGCATGCCGAATATTACTTGGAATGTGAATTGGAACGAAATCGCCAATAGATAAGACCATGGAATGTGAATTGGAACGAAATCGCCAATAGATAAGACCATTTTACAATTTGGGCCCAAGTTAGAAGCAGAGCCTAAGGTGTAAATTATCGATAGTCCATATCTCGGAAACTATAAGAGATAATGCAATTTGGGAACCGGCAATGTAATTAGCATGAAGAAAATTACTTGGAATGTGAATTGGAACAAAATCGCCAATAGATAAGACCATTTTACAATTTGGGCCCAAGTTAGAAGCAGAGCCTAAGGTGTAAATTATCGATAGTCCATATCTCGGAAACTATAAGAGATAATGCAACTTGGTCACCGGCAATGTAATTAGCATGCCGAATATTACTTGGAATGTGAATTGGAACGAAATCGCCAATAGGTAAGACCATTTTACAATTTGGGCCCAAGTTAGAAGCAGAGCCTAAGGTGTAAATTATCGATAGTCCATATCTCGGAAACTAAAAGAGATAATGCAATTTGGCAACAGGCAATGTAATTAGCATGCCGAATATTACTTGGAATGTGAATTGGAACGAAATCGCCAATAGATAAGACCATTTTACAATTTGGGCCCAAGTTAGAAGCAGAGCCTAAGGTGTAAATTATCGATAGTCCATATCTCGGAAACTATAAGAGATAATGCAGTTTCGCAACCGGCAATGTAATTAGCATGCCGAATATTACTTGGAATGTGAATTGGGACGAAATCGCCAATAGATAAGACCATTTTACAATTTGGGCCCAAGTTAGAAGCAGAGCCTAAGGTGTAAATTATCGATAGTCCATATCTCGGAAACTATAAGAGATAATGCAATTTGGCAACCGGCAATGTAATTAGCATGCCGAATATTACTTGGAATGTGAATTGGAACGAAATCGCCAATAGATAAGACCATTTTACAATTTGGGCCCAAGTTAGTTAATTAAGCCGAATATTACTTGGAATGTGAATTGGAACGAAATCGCCAATAGATAAGACCATTTTACAATTTGGGCCCATGTTAGAAGCAGAGCCTAAGGTGTAAATTATCGATAGTCCATATCTCGGAAACTATAAGAGATAATGCAATTTGGCAACCGGCAATGTAATTAGCATGCCGAATATTACTTGGAATGTGAATTGGAACGAAATCGCCAATAGATAAGACGATTTTACAATTTGGGCCCAAGTTAGAAGCAGAGCCTAAGGTGTAAATTATCGATAGTCCATATCTCGGAAACTATAAGAGATAATGCAGTTTCGCAACCGGCAATGTAATTAGCATGCCGAATATTACTTGGAATGTGAATTGGGACGAAATCGCCAATAGATAAGACCATTTTACAATTTGGGCCCAAGTTAGAAGCAGAGCCTAAGGTGTAAATTATCGATAGTCCATATCTCGGAAACTATAAGAGATAATGCAATTTGGCAACCGGCAATGTAATTAGCATGCCGAATATTACTTGGAATGTGAATTGGAACGAAATCGCCAATAGATAAGACCATTTTACAATTTGGGCCCAAGTTAGAAGCAGAGCCTAAGGTGTAAATAATCGATAGTCCATATCTCGGAAACTATAAGAGATAATGCAATTTGGCAACCGGCAATGTAATTAGCATGCCGAATATTACTTGGAATGTGAATTGGAATGAAATCGCCAATAGATAAGACCATTTTACAATTTGGGCCCAAGTTAGAAGCAGAGCCTAAGGTGTAAATTATCGATAGTCCATATCTCGGAAACTATAAGAGATAATGCAATTTGGCAACCGGCAATGTAATTAGCATGCCGAATATTACTTGGAATGTGAATTGGAACGAAATCGCCAATAGATAAGACGATTTTACAACTTGGGCCCAAGTTAGAAGCAGAGCCTAAGGTGTAAATTATCGATAGTCCATATATCGGAAACTATAAGAGATAATTCAATTTGGCAACCGGCAATGTAATTAGCATGCCGAATATTACTTGGAATGTGAATTGGAACGAAATCGCCAATAGATAAGACCATTTTACAATTTGGGCCCAAGTTAGAAGCAGAGCCTAAGGTGTAAATTATCGATAGTCCATATCTCGGAAACTATAAGAGATAATGCAATTTGGCAACCGGCAATGTAATTAGCATGCCGAATATTACTTGGAATGTGAATTGGAACGAAATCGCCAATAGATAAGACGATTTTACAATTTGGGCCCAAGTTAGAAGCAGAGCCTAAGGTGTAAATTATCGATAGTCCATATCTCGGAAACTAAAAGAGATAATGCAATTTGGCAACCGGCAATGTAATTAGCATGCCGAATATTACTTGGAATGTGAATTGGAACGAAATCGCCAATAGATAAGACCATTTTACAATTTGGGCCCAAGTTAGAAGCAGAGCCTAAGGTGTAAATTATCGATAGTCCATATCTCGGAAACTATAAGAGATAATGCAATTTGGCAACCGGCAATGTAATTAGCATGCCGAATATTACTTGGAATGTGAATTGGAACGAAATCGCCAATAGATAAGACCATTTTACAATTTGGGCCCAAGTTAGAAGCAGAGCCTAAGGTGTAAATTATCGATAGTCCATATCTCGGAAAGTATAAGAGATAATGCAATTTGGCAACCGGCAATGTAATTAGCATGCCGAATATTACTTGGAATGTGAATTGGAACGAAATCGCCAATAGATAAGACCATTTTACAATTTGGGCCCAAGTTAGAAGCAGAGCCTAAGGTGTAAATTATCGATAGTCCATATCTCGGAAACTATAAGAGATAATGCAATTTGGCAACCGGCAATGTAATTAGCATGCCGAATATTACTTGGAATGTGAATTGGAACGAAATCGCCAATAGATAAGCCGAATATTACTTGGAATGTGAATTGGAACGAAATCGCCAATAGATAAGACCATTTTACAATTTGGGCCCATGTTAGAAGCAGAGCCTAAGGTGTAAATTATCGATAGTCCATATCTCGGAAACTATAAGAGATAATGCAATTTGGCAACCGGCAATGTAATTAGCATGCCGAATATTACTTGGAATGTGAATTGGAACGAAATCGCCAATAGATAAGACGATTTTACAATTTGGGCCCAAGTTAGAAGCAGAGCCTAAGGTGTAAATTATCGATAGTCCATATCTCGGAAACTATAAGAGATAATGCAGTTTCGCAACCGGCAATGTAATTAGCATGCCGAATATTACTTGGAATGTGAATTGGGACGAAATCGCCAATAGATAAGACCATTTTACAATTTGGGCCCAAGTTAGAAGCAGAGCCTAAGGTGTAAATTATCGATAGTCCATATCTCGGAAACTATAAGAGATAATGCAATTTGGCAACCGGCAATGTAATTAGCATGCCGAATATTACTTGGAATGTGAATTGGAACGAAATCGCCAATAGATAAGACCATTTTACAATTTGGGCCCAAGTTAGAAGCAGAGCCTAAGGTGTAAATAATCGATAGTCCATATCTCGGAAACTATAAGAGATAATGCAATTTGGCAACCGGCAATGTAATTAGCATGCCGAATATTACTTGGAATGTGAATTGGAATGAAATCGCCAATAGATAAGACCATTTTACAATTTGGGCCCAAGTTAGAAGCAGAGCCTAAGGTGTAAATTATCGATAGTCCATATCTCGGAAACTATAAGAGATAATGCAATTTGGCAACCGGCAATGTAATTAGCATGCCGAATATTACTTGGAATGTGAATTGGAACGAAATCGCCAATAGATAAGACGATTTTACAACTTGGGCCCAAGTTAGAAGCAGAGCCTAAGGTGTAAATTATCGATAGTCCATATATCGGAAACTATAAGAGATAATTCAATTTGGCAACCGGCAATGTAATTAGCATGCCGAATATTACTTGGAATGTGAATTGGAACGAAATCGCCAATAGATAAGACCATTTTACAATTTGGGCCCAAGTTAGAAGCAGAGCCTAAGGTGTAAATTATCGATAGTCCATATCTCGGAAACTATAAGAGATAATGCAATTTGGCAACCGGCAATGTAATTAGCATGCCGAATATTACTTGGAATGTGAATTGGAACGAAATCGCCAATAGATAAGACGATTTTACAATTTGGGCCCCAGTTAGAAGCAGAGCCTAAGGTGTAAATTATCGATAGTCCATATCTCGGAAACTAAAAGAGATAATGCAATTTGGCAACCGGCAATGTAATTAGCATGCCGAATATTACTTGGAATGTGAATTGGAACGAAATCGCCAATAGATAAGACCATTTTACAATTTGGGCCCAAGTTAGAAGCAGAGCCTAAGGTGTAAATTATCGATAGTCCATATCTCGGAAACTATAAGAGATAATGCAATTTGGCAACCGGCAATGTAATTAGCATGCCGAATATTACTTGGAATGTGAATTGGAACGAAATCGCCAATAGATAAGACCATTTTACAATTTGGGCCCAAGTTAGAAGCAGAGCCTAAGGTGTAAATTATCGATAGTCCATATCTCGGAAACTATAAGAGATAATGCAATTTGGCAACCGGCAATGTAATTAGCATGCCGAATACTACTTGGAATGTGAATTGGAACGAAATCGCCAATAGATAAGACCATTTTACAGTTTGGGCCCAAGTTAGAAGCAGAGCCTAAGGTTAAAAATAATCGATAGTCCATATCTCGGAAACTAAAAGAGATAATGCAATTTGGCAACTGGCAATGTAATTAGCATGCCGAATATTACTTGGAATGTGAATTGGGACGAAATCGCCAATAGATAAGACCATTTTACAATTTGGGCCCAAGTTAGAAGCAGAGCCTAAGGTGTAAATTATCGATAGTCCATATCTCGGAAACTATAAGAGATAATGCAATTTGGCAACCGGCAATGTAATTAGCATGCCGAATACTACTTGGAATGTGAATTGGAACGAAATCGCCAATAGATAAGACCATTTTACAGTTTGGGCCCAAGTTAGAAGCAGAGCCTAAGGTTAAAAATAATCGATAGTCCATATCTCGGAAACTATAAGAGATAATGCAATTTGGGAACCGGCAATGTAATTAGCATGAAGAAAATTACTTGGAATGTGAATTGGAACGAAATCGCCAATAGATAAGACCATTTTACAATTTGGGCCCAAGTTAGAAGCAGAGCCTAAGGTGTAAATTATCGATAGTCCATATCTCGGAAACTATAAGAGATAATGCAACTTGGTCACCGGCAATGTAATTAGCATGCCGAATATTACTTGGAATGTGAATTGGAACGAAATCGCCAATAGGTATGACCATTTTACAATTTGGGCCCAAGTTAGAAGCAGAGCCTAAGGTGTAAATTATCGATAGTCCATATCTCGGAAACTAAAAGAGATAATGCAATTTGGCAACCGGCAATGTAATTAGCATGCCGAATATTACTTGGAATGTGAATTGGGACGAAATCGCCAATAGATAAGACCATTTTACAATTTGGGCCCAAGTTAGAAGCAGAGCCTAAGGTGTAAATTATCGATAGTCCATATCTCGGAAACTATAAGAGATAATGCAATTTGGCAACCGGCAATGTAATTAGCATGCCGAATATTACTTGGAATGTGAATTGGAACGAAATCGCCAATAGATAAGACCATTTTACAATTTGGGCCCAAGTTGGAAGCAGAGCCTAAGGTGTAAATTATCGATAGACCATATCTCGGAAACTATAAGAGATAATGCAATTTGGCAACCGGCAATGTAATTAGCATGCCGAATATTACTTGGAATGTGAATTGGAACGAAATCGCCAATAGATAAGACGATTTTACAATTTGGGCCCAAGTTAGAAGCAGAGCCTAAGGTGTAAATTATCGATAGTCCATATCTCGGAAACTAAAAGAGATAATGCAATTTGGCAACCGGCAATGTAATTAGCATGCCGAATATTACTTGGAATGTGAATTGGAACGAAATCGCCAATAGATAAGGCCATTTTACAATTTGGGCCCAAGTTAGAAGCAGAGCCTAAGGTGTAAATTATCGATAGTCCATATCTCGGAAACTATAAGAGATAATGCAGTTTCGCAACCGGAAATGTAATTAGCATGCCGAATATTACTTGGAATGTGAATTGGGACGAAATCGCCAATAGATAAGACCATTTTACAATTTGGGCCCAAGTTAGAAGCAGAGCCTAAGGTGTAAATTATCGATAGTCCATATCTTGGAAACTATAAGAGATAATGCAATTTGGCAACCGGCATTGTAATTAGCATGCCGAATATTACTTGGAATGTGAATTGCAACGAAATCGCCAATAGATAAGACCATTTTACAATTTGGGCCCAAGTTAGAAGCAGAGCCTAAGGTGTAAATAATCGATAGTCCATATCTCGGAAACTATAAGAGATAATGCAATTTGGCAACCGGCAATGTAATTAGCATGCCGAATATTACTTGGAATGTGAATTGGAATGAAATCGCCAATAGATAAGACCATTTTACAATTTGGGCCCAAGTTAGAAGCAGAGCCTAAGGTGTAAATAAGCGATAGTCCATATCTCGGAAACTATAAGAGATAATGCAATTTGGCAACCGGCAATGTAATTAGCACGCCGAATATTACTTGGAATGTGAATTGGAACGAAATCGCCAATAGATAAGACGATTTTACAACTTGGGCCCAAGTTAGAAGCAGAGCCTAAGGTGTAAATTACCGATAGTCCATATCTCGGAAATTATAAGAGATAATGCAATTTGGCAACCGGCAATGTAATTAGCATGCCGAATATTACTTGGAATATGAATTGGAATGAAATCGCCAATAGATAAGACCATTTTACAATTTGTGCCCAAGTTAGAAGCAGAGCCTAAGGTGTAAATTATCCATAGTCCATATCTCGGAAATTATAAGAGATAATGCAATTTGGCAACTGGCAATGTAATTAGCATGCCGAATATTACTTGGAATGTGAATTGGGACGAAATCGCCAATAGATAAGACCATTTTACAATTTGGGCCCAAGTTAGAAGCAGAGCCTAAGGTGTAAATTATCGATAGTCCATATCACGGAAACTATAAGAGATAATGCAATTTGGCAACCGGCAATGTAATTAGCATGCCGAATACTACTTGGAATGTGAATTGGAACGAAATCGCCAATAGATAAGACCATTTTACAATTTGTGCCCAAGTTAGAAGCAGAGCCTAAGGTGTAAATTATCCATAGTCCATATCTCGGAAATTATAAGAGATAATGCAATTTGGCAACTGGCAATGTAATTAGCATGCCGAATATTACTTGGAATGTGAATTGGGACGAAATCGCCAATAGATAAGACCATTTTACAATTTGGGCCCAAGTTAGAAGCAGAGCCTAAGGTTAAAAATAATCGATAGTCCATATCTCGGAAACTATAAGAGATAATGCAATTTGGGAACCGGCAATGTAATTAGCATGAAGAAAATTACTTGGAATGTGAATTGGAACGAAATCGCCAATAGATAAGACCATTTTACAATTTGGGCCCAAGTTAGAAGCAGAGCCTAAGGTGTAAATTATCGATAGTCCATATCTCGGAAACTATAAGAGATAATGCAACTTGGTCACCGGCAATGTAATTAGCATGCCGAATATTACTTGGAATGTGAATTGGAACGAAATCGCCAATAGATAAGACCATTTTACAATTTGTGCCCAAGTTAGAAGCAGAGCCTAAGGTGTAAATTATCCATAGTCCATATCTCGGAAATTATAAGAGATAATGCAATTTGGCAACTGGCAATGTAATTAGCATGCCGAATACCACTTGGAATGTGAATTGGAACGAAATCGCCAATAGATAAGACCATTTTACAGTTTGGGCCCAAGTTAGAAGCAGAGCCTAAGGTTAAAAATAATCGATAGTCCATATCTCGGAAACTATAAGAGATAATGCAATTTGGGAACCGGCAATGTAATTAGCATGAAGAAAATTACTTGGAATGTGAATTGGAACGAAATCGCCAATAGATAAGACCATTTTACAATTTGGGCCCAAGTTAGAAGCAGAGCCTAAGGTGTAAATAAGCGATAGTCCATATCTCGGAAACTATAAGAGATAATGCAATTTGGCAACCGGCAATGTAATTAGCACGCCGAATATTACTTGGAATGTGAATTGGAACGAAATCGCCAATAGATAAGACGATTTTACAACTTGGGCCCAAGTTAGAAGCAGAGCCTAAGGTGTAAATTACCGATAGTCCATATCTCGGAAATTATAAGAGATAATGCAATTTGGCAACCGGCAATGTAATTAGCATGCCGAATATTACTTGGAATATGAATTGGAATGAAATCGCCAATAGATAAGACCATTTTACAATTTGTGCCCAAGTTAGAAGCAGAGCCTAAGGTGTAAATTATCCATAGTCCATATCTCGGAAATTATAAGAGATAATGCAATTTGGCAACTGGCAATGTAATTAGCATGCCGAATATTACTTGGAATGTGAATTGGGACGAAATCGCCAATAGATAAGACCATTTTACAATTTGGGCCCAAGTTAGAAGCAGAGCCTAAGGTGTAAATTATCGATAGTCCATATCACGGAAACTATAAGAGATAATGCAATTTGGCAACCGGCAATGTAATTAGCATGCCGAATACTACTTGGAATGTGAATTGGAACGAAATCGCCAATAGATAAGACCATTTTACAATTTGTGCCCAAGTTAGAAGCAGAGCCTAAGGTGTAAATTATCCATAGTCCATATCTCGGAAATTATAAGAGATAATGCAATTTGGCAACTGGCAATGTAATTAGCATGCCGAATATTACTTGGAATGTGAATTGGGACGAAATCGCCAATAGATAAGACCATTTTACAATTTGGGCCCAAGTTAGAAGCAGAGCCTAAGGTTAAAAATAATCGATAGTCCATATCTCAGAAACTATAAGAGATAATGCAATTTGGGAACCGGCAATGTAATTAGCATGAAGAAAATTACTTGGAATGTGAATTGGAACGAAATCGCCAATAGATAAGACCATTTTACAATTTGGGCCCAAGTTAGAAGCAGAGCCTAAGGTGTAAATTATCCATAGTCCATATCTCGGAAATTATAAGAGATAATGCAATTTGGCAACTGGCAATGTAATTAGCATGCCGAATATTACTTGGAATGTGAATTGGGACGAAATCGCCAATAGATAAGACCATTTTACAATTTGTGCCCAAGTTAGAAGCAGAGCCTAAGGTGTAAATTATCCATAGTCCATATCTCGGAAATTATAAGAGATAATGCAATTTGGCAACTGGCAATGTAATTAGCATGCCGAATACTACTTGGAATGTGAATTGGAACGAAATCGCCAATAGATAAGACCATTTTACAGTTTGGGCCCAAGTTAGAAGCAGAGCCTAAGGTTAAAAATAATCGATAGTCCATATCTCGGAAACTATAAGAGATAATGCAACTTGGTCACCGGCAATGTAATTAGCATGCCGAATATTACTTGGAATGTGAATTGGAACGAAATCGCCAATAGATAAGACGATTTTACAACTTGGGCCCAAGTTAGAAGCAGAGCCTAAGGTGTAAATTACCGATAGTCCATATCTCGGAAATTATAAGAGATAATGCAATTTGGCAACCGGCAATGTAATTAGCATGCCGAATATTACTTGGAATATGAATTGGAATGAAATCGCCAATAGATAAGACCATTTTACAATTTGTGCCCAAGTTAGAAGCAGAGCCTAAGGTGTAAATTATCCATAGTCCATATCTCGGAAATTATAAGAGATAATGCAATTTGGCAACTGGCAATGTAATTAGCATGCCGAATATTACTTGGAATGTGAATTGGGACGAAATCGCCAATAGATAAGACCATTTTACAATTTGGGCCCAAGTTAGAAGCAGAGCCTAAGGTGTAAATTATCGATAGTCCATATCACGGAAACTATAAGAGATAATGCAATTTGGCAACCGGCAATGTAATTAGCATGCCGAATACTACTTGGAATGTGAATTGGAACGAAATCGCCAATAGATAAGACCATTTTACAATTTGTGCCCAAGTTAGAAGCAGAGCCTAAGGTGTAAATTATCCATAGTCCATATCTCGGAAATTATAAGAGATAATGCAATTTGGCAACTGGCAATGTAATTAGCATGCCGAATATTACTTGGAATGTGAATTGGGACGAAATCGCCAATAGATAAGACCATTTTACAATTTGGGCCCAAGTTAGAAGCAGAGCCTAAGGTTAAAAATAATCGATAGTCCATATCTCGGAAACTATAAGAGATAATGCAATTTGGGAACCGGCAATGTAATTAGCATGAAGAAAATTACTTGGAATGTGAATTGGAACGAAATCGCCAATAGATAAGACCATTTTACAATTTGGGCCCAAGTTAGAAGCAGAGCCTAAGGTGTAAATTATCGATAGTCCATATCTCGGAAACTATAAGAGATAATGCAACTTGGTCACCGGCAATGTAATTAGCATGCCGAATATTACTTGGAATGTGAATTGGAACGAAATCGCCAATAGATAAGACCATTTTACAATTTGTGCCCAAGTTAGAAGCAGAGCCTAAGGTGTAAATTATCCATAGTCCATATCTCGGAAATTATAAGAGATAATGCAATTTGGCAACTGGCAATGTAATTAGCATGCCGAATACTACTTGGAATGTGAATTGGAACGAAATCGCCAATAGATAAGACCATTTTACAGTTTGGGCCCAAGTTAGAAGCAGAGCCTAAGGTTAAAAATAATCGATAGTCCATATCTCGGAAACTATAAGAGATAATGCAATTTGGGAACCGGCAATGTAATTAGCATGAAGAAAATTACTTGGAATGTGAATTGGAACGAAATCGCCAATAGATAAGACCATTTTACAATTTGGGCCCAAGTTAGAAGCAGAGCCTAAGGTGTAAATTATCGATAGTCCATATCTCGGAAACTATAAGAGATAATGCTACTTGGTCACCGGCAATGTAATTAGCATGCCGAATATTACTTGGAATGTGAATTGGAACGAAATCGCCAATAGGTAAGACCATTTTACAATTTGGGCCCAAGTTAGAAGCAGAGCCTAAGGTGTAAATTATCGATAGTCCATATCTCGGAAACTATAATAGATAATTCAATTTGGCAACCGGCAATGTAATTAGCATGCCGTATATTACTTGGAATGTGAATTGGAACGAAATCGCCAATAGATAAGACCATTTTACAATTTGGGCCCAAGTTAGAAGCAGAGCCTAAGGTGTAAATTATCGATAGTCCATATCTCGGAAACTATAAGAGATAATGCAATTTGGCAACCGGCAATGTAATTAGCATGCCGAATATTACTTGGAATGTGAATTGGAACGAAATCGCCAATAGATAAGACCATTTTACAATTTGGGCCCAAGTTAGAAGCAGAGCCTAAGGCGTAAATTATCGATAGTCCATATCTCGGAAACTATAAGAGATAATGCAATTTGGCAAGCGGCAATGTAATTAGCATGCCGAATATTACTTGGAATGTGAATTGGAATGAAATCGCCAATAGATAAGACCATTTTACAATTTGGGCCCAAGTTAGAAGCAGAGCCTAAGGTGTAAATTATCCATAGTCCATATCTCGGAAACTATAAGAGATAATGCAATTTGGCAACTGGCAATGTAATTAGCATGCCGAATATTACTTGGAATGTGAATTGGGACGAAATCGCCAATAGATAAGACCATTTTACAATTTGGGCCCAAGTTAGAAGCAGAGCCTAAGGTGTAAATTATCGATAGTCCATATCTCGGAAACTATAAGAGATAATACAATTTGGCAACCGGCAATGTAATTAGCATGCCGAATACTACTTGGAATGTGAATTGGAACGAAATCGCCAATAGATAAGACCATTTTACAATTTGGGCCCAAGTTAGAAGCAGAGCCTAAGGTGTAAATTATCGATAGTCCATATCTCGGAAACTATAAGAGATAATGCAATTTGGCAACCGGCAATGTAATTAGCATGCCGAATATTACTTGGAATGTGAATTGGAACGAAATCGCCAATAGATAAGACGATTTTACAATTTGGGCCCAAGTTAGAAGCAGAGCCTAAGGTGTAAATTATCGATAGTCCATATCTCGGAAACTAAAAGAGATAATGCAATTTGGCAAAAGGCAATGTAATTAGCATGCCGAATATTACTTGGAATGTGAATTGGAACGAAATCGCCAATAGATAAGACCATTTTACAATTTGGGCCCAAGTTAGAAGCAGAGCCTAAGGTGTAAATTATCGATAGTCCATATCTCGGAAACTATAAGAGATAATGCAGTTTCGCAACCGGCAATGTAATTAGCATGCCGAATATTACTTGGAATGTGAATTGGGACGAAATCGCCAATAGATAAGACCATTTTACAATTTGGGCCCAAGTTAGAAGCAGAGCCTAAGGTGTAAATTATCGATAGTCCATATCTCGGAAACTATAAGAGATAATGCAATTTGGCAACCGGCAATGTAATTAGCATGCCGAATATTACTTGGAATGTGAATTGGAACGAAATCGCCAATAGATAAGACCATTTCACAATTTGGGCCCAAGTTAGAAGCAGAGCCTAAGGTGTAAATAATCGATAGTCCATATCTCGGAAACTATAAGAGATAATGCAATTTGGCAACCGGCAATGTAATTAGCATGCCGAATATTACTTGGAATGTGAATTGGAATGAAATCGCCAATAGATAAGACCATTTTACAATTTGGGCCCAAGTTAGAAGCAGAGCCTAAGGTGTAAATTATCGATAGTCCATATCTCGGAAACTATAAGAGATAATGTAATTTGGCAACCGGCAATGTAATTAGCATGCCGAATATTACTTGGAATGTGAATTGGAACGAAATCGCCAATAGATAAGACGATTTTACAACTTGGGCCCAAGTTAGAAGCAGAGCCTAAGGTGTAAATTACCGATAGTCCACATCTCGGAAACTATAAGAGATAATGCAATTTGGCAACCGGCAATGTAATTAGCATGCCGAATATTACTTGGAATGTGAATTGGAACGAAATCGCCAATAGATAAGACCATTTTACAATTTGGGCCCAAGTTAGAAGCAGAGCCTAAGGTGTAAATTATCGATAGTCCATATCTCGGAAACTATAAGAGATAATGCAATTTGGGAACCGGCAATGTAATTAGCATGAAGAAAATTACTTGGAATGTGAATTGGAACGAAATCGCCAATAGATAAGACCATTTTACAATTTGGGCCCAAGTTAGAAGCAGAGCCTAAGGTGTAAATTATCGATAGTCCATATCTCGGAAACTATAAGAGATAATGCAATTTGGCAACCGGCAATGTAATTAGCATGCCGAATATTACTTGGAATGTGAATTGGAACGAAATCGCCAATAGATAAGACCATTTTACAATTTGGGCCCAAGTTAGAAGCAGAGCCTAAGGTGTAAATTATCGATAGTCCATATCTCGGAAACTATAATAGATAATTCAATTTGGCAACCGGCAATGTAATTAGCATGCCGTATATTACTTGGAATGTGAATTGGAACGAAATCGCCAATAGATAAGACCATTTTACAATTTGGACCCAAGTTAGAAGCAGAGCCTAAGGTGTAAATTATCGATAGTCCATATCTCGGAAACTATAAGAGATAATGCAATTTGGCAACCGGCAATGTAATTAGCATGCCGAATATTACTTGGAATGTGAATTGGAACGAAATCGCCAATAGATAAGACCATTTTACAATTTGGGCCCAAGTTAGAAGCAGAGCCTAAGGTGTAAATTATCGATAGTCCATATCTCGGAAACTATAAGAGATAATGCAATTTGGCAACCGGCAATGTAATTAGCATGCCGAATATTACTTATAAAGTGAATTGGAATGAAATCGCCAATAGATAAGACCATTTTACAATTTGGGCCCAAGTTAGAAGCAGAGCCTAAGATGTAAATTATCCATAGTCCATATCTCGGAAACTATAAGAGATAATGCAATTTGGCAACTGGCAATGTAATTAGCATGCCGAATATTACTTGGAATGTGAATTGGGACGAAATCGCCAATAGATAAGACCATTTTACAATTTGGGCCCAAGTTAGAAGCAGAGCCTAAGGTGTAAATTATCGATAGTCCATATCTGGGAAACTATAAGAGATAATGCAATTTGGCAACCAGCAATGTAATTAGCATGCCGAATACTACTTGGAATGTGAATTGGAACGAAATCGCCAATAGATAAGACCATTTTACAATTTGGGCCCAAGTTAGAAGCAGAGCCTAAGGTGTAAATTATCGATAGTCCATATCTCGGAAACTATAAGAGATAATGCAATTTGGCAACCGGCAATGTAATTAGCATGCCGAATATTACTTGGAATGTGAATTGGAACGAAAACGCCAATAGATAAGACCATTTTACAATTTGGGCCCAAGTTAGAAGCAGAGCCTAAGGTGTAAATTATCGATAGTCCATATCTCGGAAACTATAAGAGATAATGCAACTTGGCCACCGGCAATGTAATTAGCATGCCGAATATTACTTGGAATGTGAATTGGAACGAAATCGCCAATAGATAAGACCATTTTACAATTTGGGCCCAAGTTAGAAGCAGAGCCTAAGGTGTAAATTATCGATAGTCCATATCTCGGAAACTATAAGAGATAATGCAATTTGGCAACCGGCAATGTAATTAGCATGCCGAATACTACTTGGAATGTGAATTGGAACGAAATCGCCAATAGATAAGACCATTTTACAATTTGGGCCCAAGTTAGAAGCAGAGCCTAAGGTGTAAATTATCGATAGTCCATATCTCGGAAACTATAAGAGATAATGCAATTTGGCAACCGGCAATGTAATTAGCATGCCGAATATTACTTGGAATGTGAATTGGAACGAAAACGCCAATAGATAAGACCATTTTACAATTTGGGCCCAAGTTAGAAGCAGAGCCTAAGGTGTAAATTATCGATAGTCCATATCTCGGAAACTATAAGAGATAATGCAACTAGGCCACCGGCAATGTAATTAGCATGCCGAATATTACTTGGAATGTGAATTGGAACGAAATCGCCAATAGGTAAGACCATTTTACAATTTGTTCCCAAGTTAGAAGCAGAACCTAAGGTGTAAATTATCGATAGTCCATATCTCGGAAACTATAAGAGATAATGCAATTTGGCAACCGGCAATGTAATTAGCATGCCGAATATTACTTGGAATGTGAATTGGAACGAAATCGCCAATAGATAAGACCATTTTACAATTTGGGCCCAAGTTAGAAGCAGAGCCTAAGGGGTAAATTATCGATAGTCCATATCTCGGAAACTATAAGAGATAATGCAATTTGACAACCGGCAATGTAATTAGCATGCCGAATATTACTTGGAATGTGAATTGGAATGAAATCGCCAATAGATAAGACCATTTTAAAATTTGGGCCCAAGTTAGAAGCAGAGCCTAAGGTGTAAATTATCCATAGTCCATATCTCGGAAACTATAAGAGATAATGCAATTTGGCAACTGGCAATGTAATTAGCATGCCGAATATTACTTGGAATGTGAATTGGGACGAAATCGCCAATAGATAAGGCCATTTTACAATTTGGGCCCAAGTTAGAAGCAGAGCCTAAGGTGTAAATTATCGATAGTCCATATCTCGGAAACTATAAGAGATAATGCAATTTGGCAACCGGCAATGTAATTAGCATGCCGAATACTACTTGGAATGTGAATTGGAACGAAATCGCCAATAGATAAGACCATTTTACAGTTTGGGCCCAAGTTAGAAGCAGAGCCTAAGGTTAAAAATAATCGATAGTCCATATCTCGGAAACTATAAGAGATAATGCAATTTGGGAACCGGCAATGTAATTAGCATGCCGAATATTACTTGGAATGTGAATTGGAACGAAATCGCCAATAGATAAGTCCATTTTACAATTTGGGCCCAAGTTAGAAGCAGAGCCTAAGGTGTAAATTATCGATAGTCCATATCTCGGAAACTATAAGAGATAATGCAATTTGGGAACCGGCAATGTAATTAGCATGAAGAAAATTACTTGGAATGTGAATTGGAACGAAATCGCCAATAGATAAGACCATTTTACAATTTGGGCCCAAGTTAGAAGCAGAGCCTAAGGTGTAAATTATCGATAGTCCATATCTCGGAAACTATAAGAGATAATGCAATTTGGCAACCGGCAATGTAATTAGCATGCCGAATACTACTTGGAATGTGAATTGGAACGAAATCGCCAATAGATAAGACCATTTTACAGTTTGGGCCCAAGTTAGAAGCAGAGCCTAAGGTTAAAAATAATCGATAGTCCATATCTCGGAAACTATAAGAGATAATGCAATTTGGCAACCGGCAATGTAATTAGCATGCCGAATATTACTTGGAATGTGAATTGGAACGAAATCGCCAATAGATAAGACCATTTTACAATTTGGGCCCAAGTTAGAAGCAGAGCCTAAGGTGTAAATTATCGATAGTCCATATCTCGGAAACTATAAGAGATAATGCAATTTGGGAACCGGCAATGTAATTAGCATGAAGAAAATTACTTGGAATGTGAATTGGAACGAAATCGCCAATAGATAAGACCATTTTACAATTTGGGCCCAAGTTAGAAGCAGAGCCTAAGGTGTAAATTATCGATAGTCCATATCTCGGAAACTATAAGAGATAATGCAATTTGGCAACCGGCAATGTAATTAGCATGCCGAATATTACTTGGAATGTGAATTGGAACGAAATCGCCAATAGATAAGACCATTTTACAATTTGGGCCCAAGTTAGAAGCAGAGCCTAAGGTGTAAATTATCGATAGTCCATATCTCGGAAACTATAATAGATAATTCAATTTGGCAACCGGCAATGTAATTAGCATGCCGTATATTACTTGGAATGTGAATTGGAACGAAATCGCCAATAGATAAGACCATTTTACAATTTGGACCCAAGTTAGAAGCAGAGCCTAAGGTGTAAATTATCGATAGTCCATATCTCGGAAACTATAAGAGATAATGCAATTTGGCAACCGGCAATGTAATTAGCATGCCGAATATTACTTGGAATGTGAATTGGAACGAAATCGCCAATAGATAAGACCATTTTACAATTTGGGCCCAAGTTAGAAGCAGAGCCTAAGGTGTAAATTATCGATAGTCCATATCTCGGAAACTATAAGAGATAATGCAATTTGGCAACCGGCAATGTAATTAGCATGCCGAATATTACTTATAAAGTGAATTGGAATGAAATCGCCAATAGATAAGACCATTTTACAATTTGGGCCCAAGTTAGAAGCAGAGCCTAAGGTGTAAATTATCCATAGTCCATATCTCGGAAACTATAAGAGATAATGCAATTTGGCAACTGGCAATGTAATTAGCATGCCGAATATTACTTGGAATGTGAATTGGGACGAAATCGCCAATAGATAAGACCATTTTACAATTTGGGCCCAAGTTAGAAGCAGAGCCTAAGGTGTAAATTATCGATAGTCCATATCTGGGAAACTATAAGAGATAATGCAATTTGGCAACCAGCAATGTAATTAGCATGCCGAATACTACTTGGAATGTGAATTGGAACGAAATCGCCAATAGATAAGACCATTTTACAATTTGGGCCCAAGTTAGAAGCAGAGCCTAAGGTGTAAATTATCGATAGTCCATATCTCGGAAACTATAAGAGATAATGCAATTTGGCAACCGGCAATGTAATTAGCATGCCGAATATTACTTGGAATGTGAATTGGAACGAAAACGCCAATAGATAAGACCATTTTACAATTTGGGCCCAAGTTAGAAGCAGAGCCTAAGGTGTAAATTATCGATAGTCCATATCTCGGAAACTATAAGAGATAATGCAACTTGGCCACCGGCAATGTAATTAGCATGCCGAATATTACTTGGAATGTGAATTGGAACGAAATCGCCAATAGATAAGACCATTTTACAATTTGGGCCCAAGTTAGAAGCAGAGCCTAAGGTGTAAATTATCGATAGTCCATATCTCGGAAACTATAAGAGATAATGCAATTTGGCAACCGGCAATGTAATTAGCATGCCGAATACTACTTGGAATGTGAATTGGAACGAAATCGCCAATAGATAAGACCATTTTACAATTTGGGCCCAAGTTAGAAGCAGAGCCTAAGGTGTAAATTATCGATAGTCCATATCTCGGAAACTATAAGAGATAATGCAATTTGGCAACCGGCAATGTAATTAGCATGCCGAATATTACTTGGAATGTGAATTGGAACGAAAACGCCAATAGATAAGACCATTTTACAATTTGGGCCCAAGTTAGAAGCAGAGCCTAAGGTGTAAATTATCGATAGTCCATATCTCGGAAACTATAAGAGATAATGCAACTTGGCCACCGGCAATGTAATTAGCATGCCGAATATTACTTGGAATGTGAATTGGAACGAAATCGCCAATAGGTAAGACCATTTTACAATTTGTTCCCAAGTTAGAAGCAGAACCTAAGGTGTAAATTATCGATAGTCCATATCTCGGAAACTATAAGAGATAATGCAATTTGGCAACCGGCAATGTAATTAGCATGCCGAATATTACTTGGAATGTGAATTGGAACGAAATCGCCAATAGATAAGACCATTTTACAATTTGGGCCCAAGTTAGAAGCAGAGCCTAAGGGGTAAATTATCGATAGTCCATATCTCGGAAACTATAAGAGATAATGCAATTTGACAACCGGCAATGTAATTAGCATGCCGAATATTACTTGGAATGTGAATTGGAATGAAATCGCCAATAGATAAGACCATTTTAAAATTTGGGCCCAAGTTAGAAGCAGAGCCTAAGGTGTAAATTATCCATAGTCCATATCTCGGAAACTATAAGAGATAATGCAATTTGGCAACTGGCAATGTAATTAGCATGCCGAATATTACTTGGAATGTGAATTGGGACGAAATCGCCAATAGATAAGGCCATTTTACAATTTGGGCCCAAGTTAGAAGCAGAGCCTAAGGTGTAAATTATCGATAGTCCATATCTCGGAAACTATAAGAGATAATGCAATTTGGCAACCGGCAATGTAATTAGCATGCCGAATACTACTTGGAATGTGAATTGGAACGAAATCGCCAATAGATAAGACCATTTTACAGTTTGGGCCCAAGTTAGAAGCAGAGCCTAAGGTTAAAAATAATCGATAGTCCATATCTCGGAAACTATAAGAGATAATGCAATTTGGGAACCGGCAATGTAATTAGCATGCCGAATATTACTTGGAATGTGAATTGGAACGAAATCGCCAATAGATAAGACCATTTTACAATTTGGGCCCAAGTTAGAAGCAGAGCCTAAGGTGTAAATTATCGATAGTCTATATCTCGGAAACTATAAGAGATAATGCAACTTGGCCACCGGCAATGTAATTAGCATGCCGAATATTACTTGGAATGTGAATTGGAACGAAATCGCCAATAGGTAAGACCATTTTACAATTTGGGCCCAAGTTAGAAGCAGAGCCTAAGGTGTAAATTATCGATAGTCCATATCTCGGAAACTATAGGAGATAATTCAATTTGGCAACCGGCAATGTAATTAGCATGCCGAATATTACTTGGAATGTGAATTGGAACGAAATCGCCAATAGATAAGACCATTTTACAATTTGGGCGCAAGTTAGAAACAGAGCCTAAGGTGTAAATTATCGATAGTCCATATCTCAGAAACTATAAGAGATAATGCAATTTGGCAACCGGCAATGTAATTAGCATGCCGAATATTACTTGGAATGTGAATTGGAACGAAATCGCCAATAGATAAGACCATTTTACAATTTGGGCCCAAGTTAGAAGCAGAGCCTAAGGTGTAAATTATCGATAGTCCATATCTCGGAAACTATAAGAGATAATGCAATTTGGCAACCGGCAATGTAATTAGCATGCCGAATATTACTTGGAATGTGAATTGGAACGAAATCGCCAATAGATAAGGCCATTTTACAATTTGGGCCCAAGTTAGAAGCAGAGCCTAAGGTGTAAATTATCGATAGTCCATATCTCGGAAACTAAAAGAGATAATGCAATTTGGCAACCGGCAATGTAATTAGCATGCCGAATATTACTTGGAATGTGAATTGGAACGAAATCGCCAATAGATAAGACCATTTTACAATTTGGGCCCAAGTTAGAAGCAGAGCCTAAGGTGTAAATTATCGATAGTCCATATCTCGGAAACTATAAGAGATAATGCAATTTGGCAACCGGCAATGTAATTAGCATGCCGAATATTACTTGGAATGTGAATTGGAACGAAATCGCCAATAGATAAGACCATTTTACAATTTGGGCCCAAGTTAGAAGCAGAGCCTAAGGTGTAAATTATCGATAGTCCATATCTCCGAAACTATAAGAGATAATGCAATTTGGCAACCGGCAATGTAATTAGCATGCCGAATACCACTTGGAATGTGAATTGGAACGAAATCGCCAATAGATAAGACCATTTTACAATTTGGGCCCAAGTTAGAAGCAGAGCCTAAGGTGTAAATTATCGATAGTCCATATCTCGGAAACTATAGGAGATAATTCAATTTGGCAACCGGCAATGTAATTAGCATGCCGAATATTACTTGGAATGTGAATTGGAACGAAATCGCCAATAGATAAGACCATTTTACAATTTGGGCCCAAGTTAGAAACAGAGCCTAAGGTGTAAATTATCGATAGTCCATATCTCAGAAACTATAAGAGATAATGCAATTTGGCAACCGGCAATGTAATTAGCATGCCGAATATTACTTGGAATGTGAATTGGAACGAAATCGCCAATAGATAAGACCATTTTACAATTTGGGCCCAAGTTAGAAGCAGAGCCTAAGGTGTAAATTATCGATAGTCCATATCTCGGAAACTATAAGAGATAATGCAATTTGGCAACCGGCAATGTAATTAGCATGCCGAATATTACTTGGAATGTGAATTGGAACGAAATCGCCAATAGATAAGACCATTTTACAATTTGGGCCCAAGTTAGAAGCAGAGCCTAAGGTGTAAATTATCGATAGTCCATATCTCGGAAACTAAAAGAGATAATGCAATTTGGCAACCGGCAATGTAATTAGCATGCCGAATATTACTTGGAATGTGAATTGGAACGAAATCGCCAATAGATAAGACCATTTTACAATTTGGGCCCAAGTTAGAAGCAGAGCCTAAGGTGTAAATTATCGATAGTCCATATCTCGGAAACTATAAGAGATAATGCAATTTGGCAACCGGCAATGTAATTAGCATGCCGAATACCACTTGGAATGTGAATTGGAACGAAATCGCCAATAGATAAGACCATTTTACAATTTGGGCCCAAGTTAGAAGCAGAGCCTAAGGTGTAAATTATCGATAGTCCATATCTCGGAAACTATAAGAGATAATTCAATTTGGCAACCGGCAATGTAATTAGCATGCCGAATATTACTTGGAATGTGAATTGGAACGAAATCGCCAATAGATAAGACCATTTTACAATTTGGGCCCAAGTTAGGAGCAGAGCCTAAGGTGTAAATTATCGATAGTCCATATCTCGGAAACTATAAGAGATAATGCAATTTGGCAACCGGCAATGTAATTAGCATGCCGAATATTACTTGGAATGTGAATTGGAACGAAATCGCCAATAGATAAGACGATTTTACAATTTGGGCCCAAGTTAGAAGCAGAGCCTAAGGTGTAAATTATCGATAGTCCATATCTCGGAAACTAAAAGAGATAATGCAATTTGGCAACCGGCAATGTAATTAGCATGCCGAATATTACTTGGAATGTGAATTGGAACGAAATCGCCAATAGATAAGACCATTTTACAATTTGGGCCCAAGTTAGAAGCAGAGCCTAAGGTGTAAATTATCGATAGTCCATATCTCGGAAACTATAAGAGATAATGCAGTTTCGCAACCGGCAATGTAATTAGCATGCCGAATATTACTTGGAATGTGAATTGGGACGAAATCGCCAATAGATAAGACCATTTTACAATTTGGGCCCAAGTTAGAAGCAGAGCCTAAGGTGTAAATTATCGATAGTCCATATCTCGGAAACTATAAGAGATAATGCAATTTGGCAACCGGCAATGTAATTAGCATGCCGAATATTACTTGGAATGTGAATTGGAAAGAAATCGCCAATAGATAAGACCATTTTACAATTTGGGCCCAAGTTAGAAGCAGAGCCTAAGGTGTAAATTATCGATAGTCCATATCTCGGAAACTATAAGAGATAATACAATTTGGCAACCGGCATTGTAATTAGCATGCCGAATATTACTTGGAATGTGAATTGGAACGAAATCGCCAATAGATAAGACCATTTTACAATTTGGGCCCAAGTTAGAAGCAGAGCCTAAGGTGTAAATTATCGATAGTCCATATCTCGGAAACTATAAGAGATAATGCAATTTGGCAACCGGCAATGTAATTAGCATGCCGAATATTACTTGGAATGTGAATTGGAATGAAATCGCCAATAGATAAGACCATTTTACAATTTGGGCCCAAGTTAGAAGCAGAGCCTAAGGTGTAAATTATCGATAGTCCATATCTCGGAAACTATAAGAGATAATGCAATTTGGCAACCGGCAATGTAATTAGCATGCCGAATATTACTTGGAATGTGAATTGGAACGAAATCGCCAATAGATAAGACGATTTTACAATTTGGGCCCAAGTTAGAAGCAGAGCCTAAGGTGTAAATTATCGATAGTCCATATCTCGGAAACTAAAAGAGATAATGCAATTTGGCAACCGGCAATGTAATTAGCATGCCGAATATTACTTGGAGTGTGAATTGGAACGAAATCGCCAATAGATAAGACCATTTTACAATTTGGGCCCAAGTTAGAAGCAGAGCCTAAGGTGTAAATTATCGATAGTCCATATCTCGGAAACTATAAGAGATAATGCAGTTTCGCAACCGGCAATGTAATTAGCATGCCGAATATTACTTGGAATGTGAATTGGGACGAAATCGCCAATAGATAAGACCATTTTACAATTTGGACCCAAGTTAGAAGCAGAGCCTAAGGTGTAAATTATCGATAGTCCATATCTCGGAAACTATAAGAGATAATGCAATTTGGCAACCGGCAATGTAATTAGCATGCCGAATATTACTTGGAATGTGAATTGGAACGAAATCGCCAATAGATAAGACCATTTTACAATTTGGGCCCAAGTTAGAAGCAGAGCCTAAGGTGTAAATTATCGATAGTCCATATCTCGGAAACTATAAGAGATAATGCAATTTGGCAACCGGCAATGTAATTAGCATGCCGAATATTACTTGGAATGTGAATTGGAATGAAATCGCCAATAGATAAGACCATTTTACAATTTGGACCCAAGTTAGAAGCAGAGCCTAAGGTGTAAATTATCGATAGTCCATATCTCGGAAACTATAAGAGATAATACAATTTGGCAACCGGCAATGTAATTAGCATGCCGAATATTACTTGGAATGTGAATTGGAACGAAATCGCCAATAGATAAGACGATTTTACAATTTGGGCCCAAGTTAGAAGCAGAGCCTAAGGTGTAAATTACCGATAGTCCATATCTCGGAAACTATAAGAGATAATGCAATTTGGCAACCGGCAATGTAATTAGCATGCCGAATATTACTTGGTATGTGAATTGGAACGAAATCGCCAATAGATTAGACCATTTTACAATTTGGGCCCAAGTTAGAAGCAGAGCCTAAGGTGTAAATTATCGATAGTCCATATCTCGGAAACTATAAGAGATAATGCAATTTGGCAACCGGCAATGTAATTAGCATGCCGAATATTACTTGGAATGTGAATTGGAATGAAATCGCCAATAGATAAGACTATTTTACAATTTGTGCCCAAGTTAGAAGCAGAGCCTAAGGTGTAAATTATCCATAGTCCATATCTCGGGAACTATAAGAGTTAATGCAATTTGGCAACTGGCAATGTAATTAGCATGCCGAATATTACTTGGAATGTGAATTGGGACGAAATCGCCAATAGATAAGACCATTTTACAATTTGGGCCCAAGTTAGAAGCAGAGCCTAAGGTGTAAATTATCGATAGTCCATATCTCGGAAACTATAAGAGATAATGCAATTTGGCAACCGGCAATGTAATTAGCATGCCGAATACTACTTGGAATGTGAATTGGAACGAAATCGTCAATAGATAAGACCATTTTACAGTTTGGGCCCAAGTTAGAAGCAGAGCCTAAGGTTAAAAATAATCGATAGTCCATATCTCGGAAACTATAAGAGATAATGCAATTTGGGAACCGGCAATGTAATTAGCATGCCGAATATTACTTGGAATGTGAATTGGAACGAAATCGCCAATAGATAAGACCATTTTACAATTTGGGCCCAAGTTAGAAGCAGAGCCTAAGGTGTAAATTATCGATAGTCCATATCTCGGAAACTATAAGAGATAATGCAACTTGGCCACCGGCAATGTAATTAGCATGCCGAATATTACTTGGAATGTGAATTGGAACGAAATCGCCAATAGGTAAGACCATTTTACAATTTGGGCCCAAGTTAGAAGCAGAGCCTAAGGTGTAAATTATCGATAGTCTATATCTCGGAAACTATAGGAGATAATTCAATTTGGTAACCGGCAATGTAATTAGCATGCCGAATACTACTTGGAATGTGAATTGGAACGAAATCGCCAATAGATAAGACCATTTTACAGTTTGGGCCCAAGTTAGAAGCAGAGCCTAAGGTTAAAAATAATCGATAGTCCATATCTCGGAAACTATAAGAGATAATGCAATTTGGGAACCGGCAATGTAATTAGCATGCCGAATATTACTTGGAATGTGAATTGGAACGAAATCGCCAATAGATAAGACCATTTTACAATTTGGGCCCAAGTTAGAAGCAGAGCCTAAGGTGTAAATTATCGATAGTCCATATCTCGGAAACTATAAGAGATAATGCAACTTGGCCACCGGCGATGTAATTAGCATGCCGAATATTACTTGGAATGTGAATTGGAACGAAATCGCCAATAGATAAGACCATTTTACAATTTGGGCCCAAGTTAGAAGCAGAGCCTAAGGTGTAAATTATCGATAGTCCATATCTCGGAAACTATAAGAGATAATGCAATTTGGCAACCGGCAATGTAATTAGCATGCCGAATATTACTTGGAATGTAAATTGGAACGAAATCGCCAATAGATAAGACCATTTTACAATTTGGGCCCAAGTTAGAGGCAGAGCCTAAGGTGTAAATTATCCATAGTCCATATCTCGGAAACTATAAGAGATAATGCAATTTGGCAACCGGCAATGTAATTAGCATGCCGAATATTACTTGGAATGTGAATTGGAACGAAATCGCCAATAGATAAGACCATTTTACAATTTGGGCCCAAGTTAGAAGCAGAGCCTAAGGTTTAAATTATTGATAGTCCATATCTCGGAAACTATAAGAGATAATGCAATTTGGCAACCGGCAATGTAATTAGCATGCCGAATATTACTTGGAATGTGAATTGGAACGAAATCGCCAATAGATAACACCATTTTACAATTTGGGCCCAAGTTAGAAGCAGAGCCTAAGGTGTAAATTATCGAGAGTCCATATCTCGGAAACTATAAGAGATAATGCAATTTGGCAACCGGCAATGTAATTAGCATGCCGAATATTACTTGGAATGTGAATTGGAACGAAATCGCCAATAGATAAGACCATATTACAATTTGGGCCCAAGTTAGAAGCAGAGCCTAAGGTGTAAATTATCGATAGTCCATATCTCGGAAACTATAAGAGATAATGCAATTTGGCAACCGGCAATGTAATTAGCATGCCGAATATTACTTGGAATGTGAATTGGAACGAAATCACCAATAGATAAGACCATTTTACAATTTGGGCCCAAGTTAGAAGCAGAGCCTAAGGTGTAAATTATCGATAGTCCATATCTCGGAAACTATAAGAGATAATGCAATTTGGCACCCGGCAATGTAATTAGCATGCCGAATATTACTTGGAATGTGAATTGGAACGAAATCGCCAATAGGTAAGACCATTTTACAATTTGGGCCCAAGTTAGAAGCAGAGCCTAAGGTGTAAATTATCGATAGTCCATATCTCGGAAACTATAAGAGATAATTCAATTTGTCCACCGGCAATGTAATTAGCATGCCGAATATTACTTGGAATGTGAATTGGAACGAAATCGCCAATAGATAAGACCATTTTACAATTTGGGCCCAAGTTAGAAGCTGAGCCTAAGGTGTAAATTATCGATAGTCCATATCCCGGAAACTATAAGAGATAATGCAATTTGGCAACCGGCAATGTAATTAGCATGCCGAATATTACTTGGAATGTGAATTGGAACGAAATCGCCAATAGATAAGGCCATTTTACAATTTGGGCCCAAGTTAGAAGCAGAACCTAAGGTGTAAATTATCGATAGTCCATATCTCGGAAACTATAAGAGATAATGCAATTTGGCAACCGGCAATGTAATTAGCATGCCGAATATTACTTGGAATGTGAATTGGAACGAAATCGCCAATAGATAAGACCATTTTACAATTTGGGCCCAAGTTAGAAGCAGAGCCTAAGTTGTAAATTATCGATAGTCCATATCTCGGAAACTAAAAGAGATAATGCAATTTGGCAACCGGCAATGTAATTAGCATGCCGAATATTACTTGGAATGTGAATTGGAACGATATCGCCAATAGATAAGACCATTTTACAATTTGGGCCCAAGTTAGAAGCAGAGCCTAAGGTGTAAATTATCGATAGTCCATATCTCGGAAACTATAAGAGATAATGCAGTTTCGCAACCGGCAATGTAATTAGCATGCCGAATATTACTTGGAATGTGAATTGGGACGAAATCGCCAATAGATAAGACCATTTTACAATTTGGGCCCAAGTTAGAAGCAGAGCCTAAGGTGTAAATTATCGATAGTCCATATCTCGGAAACTATAAGAGATAATGCAATTTGGCAACCGGTAATGTAATTAGCATGCCGAATATTACTTGGAATGTGAATTGGAACGAAATCGCCAATAGATAAGACCATTTTACAATTTGGGCCCAAGTTAATTAATTAGGCCGAATATTACTTGGAATGTGAATTGGAACGAAATCGCCAATAGATAAGACCATTTTACAATTTGGGCCCAAGTTAGAAGCAGAGCCTAAGGTGTAAATTATCGATAGTCCATATCTCGGAAACTATAAGAGATAATGCAATTTGGCAACCGGCAATGTAATTAGCATGCCGAATATTACTTGGAATGTGAATTGGAACGAAATCGCCAATAGATAAGACGATTTTACAATTTGGGCCCAAGTTAGAAGCAGAGCCTAAGGTGTAAATTATCGATAGTCCATATCTCGGAAACTATAAGAGATAATGCAGTTTCGCAACCGGCAATGTAATTAGCATGCCGAATATTACTTGGAATGTGAATTGGGACGAAATCGCCAATAGATAAGACCATTTTACAATTTGGGCCCAAGTTAGAAGCAGAGCCTAAGGTGTAAATTATCGATAGTCCATATCTCGGAAACTATAAGAGATAATGCAATTTGGCAACCGGCAATGTAATTAGCATGCCGAATATTACTTGGAATGTGAATTGGAACGAAATCGCCAATAGATAAGACCATTTTACAATTTAGGCCCAAGTTAGAAGCAGAGCCTAAGGTGTAAATAATCGATAGTCCATATCTCGGAAACTATAAGAGATAATGCAATTTGGCAACCGGCAATGTAATTAGCATGCCGAATATTACTTGGAATGTGAATTGGAATGAAATCGCCAATAGATAAGACCATTTTACAATTTGGGCGCAAGTTAGAAGCAGAGCCTAAGGTGTAAATTATCGATAGTCCATATCTCGGAAACTATAAGAGATAATGCAATTTGGCAACCGGCAATGTAATTAGCATGCCGAATATTACTTGGAATGTGAATTGGAACGAAATCGCCAATAGATAAGACGATTTTACAACTTGGGCCCAAGTTAGAAGCAGAGCCTAAGGTGTAAATTATCGATAGTCCATATCTCGGAAACTATAAGAGATAATTCAATTTGGCAAACGGCAATGTAATTAGCATGCCGAATATTACTTGGAATGTGAATTGGAACGAAATCGCCAATAGATAAGACCATTTTACAATTTGGGCCCAAGTTAGAAGCAGAGCCTAAGGTGTAAATTATCGATAGTCCATATCTCGGAAACTATAAGAGATAATGCAATTTGGCAACCGGCAATGTAATTAGCATGCCGAATATTACTTGGAATGTGAATTGGAACGAAATCGCCAATAGATAAGACGATTTTACAATTTGGGCCCAAGTTAGAAGCAGAGCCTAAGGTGTAAATTATCGATAGTCCATATCTCGGAAACTAAAAGAGATAATGCAATTTGGCAACTGGCAATGTAATTAGAATGCCGAATATTACTTGGAATGTGAATTGGGACGAAATCGCCAATAGATAAGACCATTTTACAATTTGGGCCCAAGTTAGAAGCAGAGCCTAAGGTGTAAATTATCGATAGTCCATATCTCGGAAACTATAAGAGATAATGCAATTTGGCAACCGGCAATGTAATTAGCATGCCGAATATTACTTGGAATGTGAATTGGAATGAAATCGCCAATAGATAAGACCATTTTACAATTTGTGCCCAAGTTAGAAGCAGAGCCTAAGGTGTAAATTATCGATAGTCCATATCTCGGAAACTATAAGAGATAATGCAATTTGGCAACCGGCAATGTAATTAGCATGCCGAATACTACTTGGAATGTGAATTGGAACGAAATCGCCAATAGATAAGACCATTTTACAGTTTGGGCCCAAGTTAGAAGCAGAGCCTAAGGTTAAAAATAATCGATAGTCCATATCTCGGAAACTATAAGAGATAATGCAATTTGGGAACCGGCAATGTAATTAGCATGAAGAAAATTACTTGGAATGTGAATTGGAACGAAATCGCCAATAGATAAGACCATTTTACAATTTGGGCCCAAGTTAGAAGCAGAGCCTAAGGTGTAAATTACCGATAGTCCATATCTCGGAAACTATAAGAGATAATGCAACTTGGTCACCGGCAATGTAATTAGCATGCCGAATATTACTTGGAATGTGAATTGGAACGAAATCGCCA
This sequence comes from Rhynchophorus ferrugineus, assembly GCF_030347505.1. Lineage (NCBI taxonomy): Eukaryota > Metazoa > Arthropoda > Insecta > Coleoptera > Curculionidae > Rhynchophorus > Rhynchophorus ferrugineus. The sequence continues at coordinate 276,135 of NW_027472766.1, read as the reverse complement.
ATAGGTAAGACCATTTTACAATTTGGGCCCAAGTTAGAAGCAGAGCCTAAGGTGTAAATTATCGATAGTCCATATCTCGGAAACTATAATAGATAATTCAATTTGGCAACCGGCAATGTAATTAGCATGCCGTATATTACTTGGAATGTGAATTGGAACGAAATCGCCAATAGATAAGACCATTTTACAATTTGGGCCCAAGTTAGAAGCAGAGCCTAAGGTGTAAATTATCGATAGTCCATATCTCGGAAACTATAAGAGATAATGCAATTTGGCAACCGGCAATGTAATTAGCATGCCGAATATTACTTGGAATGTGAATTGGAACGAAATCGCCAATAGATAAGACCATTTTACAATTTGGGCCCAAGTTAGAAGCAGAGCCTAAGGCGTAAATTATCGATAGTCCATATCTCGGAAACTATAAGAGATAATGCAATTTGGCAACCGGCAATGTAATTAGCATGCCGAATATTACTTGGAATGTGAATTGGAATGAAATCGCCAATAGATAAGACCATTTTACAATTTGGGCCCAAGTTAGAAGCAGAGCCTAAGGTGTAAATTATCCATAGTCCATATCTCGGAAACTATAAGAGATAATGCAATTTGGCAACTGGCAATGTAATTAGCATGCCGAATATTACTTGGAATGTGAATTGGGACGAAATCGCCAATAGATAAGACCATTTTACAATTTGGGCCCAAGTTAGAAGCAGAGCCTAAGGTGTAAATTATCGATAGTCCATATCTCGGAAACTATAAGAGATAATGCAATTTGGCAACCGGCAATGTAATTAGCATGCCGAATACTACTTGGAATGTGAATTGGAACGAAATCGCCAATAGATAAGACCATTTTACAATTTGGGCCCAAGTTAGAAGCAGAGCCTAAGGTGTAAATTATCGATAGTCCATATCTCGGAAACTATAAGAGATAATGCAATTTGGCAACCGGCAATGTAATTAGCATGCCGAATATTACTTGGAATGTGAATTGGAACGAAATCGCCAATAGATAAGACGATTTTACAATTTGGGCCCAAGTTAGAAGCAGAGCCTAAGGTGTAAATTATCGATAGTCCATATCTCGGAAACTAAAAGAGATAATGCAATTTGGCAACCGGCAATGTAGTTATCATGCCGAATATTACTTGGAATGTGAATTGGAACGAAATCGCCAATAGATAAGACCATTTTACAATTTGGGCCCAAGTTAGAAGCAGAGCCTAAGGTGTAAATTATCGATAGTCCATATCTCGGAAACTATAAGAGATAATGCAGTTTCGCAACCGGCAATGTAATTAGCATGCCGAATATTACTTGGAATGTGAATTGGGACGAAATCGCCAATAGATAAGACCATTTTACAATTTGGGCCCAAGTTAGAAGCAGAGCCTAAGGTGTAAATTATCGATAGTCCATATCTCGGAAACTATAAGAGATAATGCAATTTGGCAACCGGCAATGTAATTAGCATGCCGAATATTACTTGGAATGTGAATTGGAACGAAATCGCCGATAGATAAGACCATTTTACAATTTGGGCCCAAGTTAGAAGCAGAGCCTAAGGTGTAAATAATCGATAGTCCATATCTCGGAAACTATAAGAGATAATGCAATTTGGCAACCGGCAATGTAATTAGCATGCCGAATATTACTTGGAATGTGAATTGGAATGAAATCGCCAATAGATAAGACCATTTTACAATTTGGGCCCAAGTTAGAAGCAGAGCCTAAGGTGTAAATTATCGATAGTCCATATCTCGGAAACTATAAGAGATAATGAAATTTGGCAACCGGCAATGTAATTAGCATGCCGAATATTACTTGGAATGTGAATTGGAACGAAATCGCCAATAGATAAGACGATTTTACAACTTGGGCCCAAGTTAGAAGCAGAGCCTAAGGTGTAAATTACCGATAGTCCATATCTCGGAAACTATAAGAGATAATGCAATTTGCAACCGGCAATGTAATTAGCATGCCGAATACTACTTGGAATGTGAATTGGAACGAAATCGCCAATAGATAAGACCATTTTACAATTTGGGCCCAAGTTAGAAGCAGAGCCTAAGGTGTAAATTATCGATAGTCCATATCTCGGAAACTATAAGAGATAATGCAATTTGGCAACCGGCAATGTAATTAGCATGCCGAATATTACTTGGAATGTGAATTGGAACGAAATCGCCAATAGATAAGACCATTTTACAATTTGGGCCCAAGTTAGAAGCAGAGCCTAAGGTGTAAATTATCGATAGTCCATATCTCGGAAACTATAAGAGATAATGCAATTTGGCAACCGGCAATGTAATTAGCATGCCGAATATTACTTGGAATGTGAATTGGAACGAAATCGCCAATAGATAAGGCCATTTTACAATTTGGGCCCAAGTTAGAAGCAGAGCCTAAGGTGTAAATTATCGATAGTCCATATCTCGGAAACTATAAGAGATAATGCAATTTGGCAACCGGCAATGTAATTAGCATGCCGAATATTACTTGGAATGTGAATTGGAATGAAATCGCCAATAGATAAGACCATTTTACAATTTGGGCCCAAGTTAGAAGCAGAGCCTAAGATGTAAATTATCCATAGTCCATATCTCGGAAATTATAAGAGATAATGCAATTTGGCAACTGGCAATGTAATTAGCATGCCGAATATTACTTGGAATGTGAATTGGGACGAAATCGCCAATAGATAAGACCATTTTACAATTTGGGCCCAAGTTAGAAGCAGAGCCTAAGGTGTAAATTATCGATAGTCCATATCTCGGAAACTATAGGAGATAATTCAATTTGGCAACCGGCAATGTAATTAGCATGCCGAATATTACTTGGAATGTGAATTGGAACGAAATCGCCAATAGATAAGACCATTTTACAATTTGGGCCCAAGTTAGAAGCAGAGCCTAAGGTGTAAATTATCGATAGTCCATATCTCGGAAACTATAAGAGATAATGCAATTTGGCAACCGGCAATGTAATTAGCATGCCGAATATTACTTGGAATGTGAATTGGAACGAAATCGCCAATAGATAAGACCATTTTACAATTTGGGCCCAAGTTAGAAGCAGAGCCTAAGGTGTAAATTATCGATAGTCCATATCTCGGAAACTATAAGAGATAATGCAATTTGGCAACCGGCAATGTAATTAGCATGCCGAATATTACTTGGAATGTGAATTGGAACGAAATCGCCAATAGATAAGGCCATTTTACAATTTGGGCCCAAGTTAGAAGCAGAGCCTAAGGTGTAAATTATCGATAGTCCATATCTCGGAAACTATAAGAGATAATGCAATTTGGCAACCGGCAATGTAATTAGCATGCCGAATATTACTTGGAATGTGAATTGGAACGAAATCGCCAATAGATAAGACCATTTTACAATTTGAGCCCAAGTTAGAAGCAGAGCCTAAGGTGTAAATTATCGATAGTCCATATCTCGGAAACTATAAGAGATAATGCAACTTGGCCACCGGCAATGTAATTAGCATGCCGAATATTACTTGGAATGTGAATTGGAACGAAATCGCCAATAGGTAAGACCATTTTACAATTTGGGCCCAAGTTAGAAGCAGAGCCTAAGGTGTAAATTATCGATAGTCCATATCGCGGAAACTATAGGAGATAATTCAATTTGGCAACCGGCAATGTAATTAGCATGCCGAATATTACTTGGAATGTGAATTGGAACGAAATCGCCAATAGATAAGACCATTTTACAATTTGGGCCCAAGTTAGAAGCAGAGCCTAAGGTGTAAATTATCGATAGTCCATATCTCGGAAACTATAAGAGATAATGCAACTTGGCCACCGGCAATGTAATTAGCATGCCGAATATTACTTGGAATGTGAATTGGAACGAAATCGCCAATAGATAAGGCCATTTTACAATTTGGGCCCAAGTTAGAAGCAGAGCCTAAGGCGTAAATTATCGATAGTCCATATCTCGGAAACTATAAGGGATAATGCAATTTGGCAACCGGCAATGTAATTAGCATGCCGAATACCACTTGGAATGTGAATTGGAACGAAATCGCCAATAGATAAGACCATTTTACAATTTGGGCCCAAGTTAGAAGCAGAGCCTAAAGTGTAAATTATCGATAGTCCATATCTCGGAAACTATAAGAGATAATGCAACTTGGCCACCGGCAATGTAATTAGCATGCCGAATACCACTTGGAATGTGAATTGGAACGAAATCGCCAATAGATAAGACCATTTTACAATTTGGGCCCAAGTTAGAAGCAGAGCCTAAGGTGTAAATTATCGATAGTCCATATCGCGGAAACTATAGGAGATAATTCAATTTGGCAACCGGCAATGTAATTAGCATGCCGAATATTACTTGGAATGTGAATTGGAACGAAATCGCCAATAGATAAGACCATTTTACAATTTGGGCCCAAGTTAGAAGCAGAGCCTAAGGGGTAAATTATCGATAGTCCATATCTCGGAAACTATAGGAGATAATTCAATTTGGCAACCGGCAATGTAATTAGCATGCCGAATATTACTTGGAATGTGAATTGGGACGAAATCGCCAATAGATAAGACAATTTTACAATTTGGGCCCAAGTTAGAAGCAGAGCCTAAGGTGTAAATTATCGATAGTCCATATCTCGGAAACTATAAGAGATAATGCAATTTGGCAACCGGCAATGTAATTAGCATGCCGAATACTACTTGGAATGTGAATTGGAACGAAATCGCCAATAGATAAGACCATTTTACAATTTGGGCCCAAGTTAGAAGCAGAGCCTAAAGTGTAAATTATCGATAGTCCATATCTCGGAAACTATAAGAGATAATGCAACTTGGCCACCGGCAATGTAATTAGCATGCCGAATACCACCTGGAATGTGAATTGGAACGAAATCGCCAATAGATAAGACCATTTTACAATTTGGGCCCAAGTTAGAAGCAGAGCCTAAGGTGTAAATTATCGATAGTCCATATCTCGGAAACTATAAGAGATAATGCAACTTGGCCACCGGCAATGTAATTAGCATGCCGAATATTACTTGGAATGTGAATTGGAACGAAATCGCCAATAGGTAAGACCATTTTACAATTTGGGCCCAAGTTAGAAGCAGAGCCTAAGGTGTAAATTATCGATAGTCCATATCTCGGAAACTATAGGAGATAATTCAATTTGGCAACCGGCAATGTAATTAGCATGCCGAATATTACTTGGAATGTGAATTGGGACGAAATCGCCAATAGATAAGACCATTTTACAATTTGGGCCCAAGTTAGAAGCAGAGCCTAAGGTGTAAATTATCGATAGTCCATATCTCGGAAACTATAAGAGATAATGCAATTTGGCAACCGGCAATGTAATTAGCATGCCGAATACTACTTGGAATGTGAATTGGAACGAAATCGCCAATAGATAAGACCATTTTACAATTTGGGCCCAAGTTAGAAGCAGAGCCTAAGGTGTAAATTATCGATAGTCCATATCTCGGAAACTATAAGAGATAATGCAATTTGGCAACCGGCAATGTAATTAGCATGCCGAATATTACTTGGAATGTGAATTGGAACGAAATCGCCAATAGATAAGGCGATTTTACAATTTGGGCCCAAGTTAGAAGCAGAGCCTAAGGTGTAAATTATCGATAGTCCATATCTCGGAAACTATAAGAGATAATGCAATTTGGGAACCGGCAATGTAATTAGCATGAAGAAAATTACTTGGAATGTGAATTGGAACGAAATCGCCAATAGATAAGACCATTTTACAATTTGGGCCCAAGTTAGAAGCAGAGCCTAAGGTGTAAATTATCGATAGTCCATATCTCGGAAACTATAAGAGATAATGCAGTTTCGCAACCGGCAATGTAATTAGCATGCCGAATATTACTTGGAATGTGAATTGGGACGAAATCGCCAATAGATAAGACCATTTTACAATTTGGGCCCAAGTTAGAAGCAGAGCCTAAGGTGTAAATTATCGATAGTCCATATCTCGGAAACTATAAGAGATAATGCAATTTGGCAACTGGCAATGTAATTAGCATGCCGAATATTACTTGGAATGTGAATTGGGACGAAATCGCCAATAGATAAGACCATTTTACAATTTGGGCCCAAGTTAGAAGCAGAGCCTAAGGTGTAAATTATCGATAGTCCATATCTCGGAAACTATAAGAGATAATGCAATTTGGCAACCGGCAATGTAATTAGCATGCCGAATATTACTTGGAATGTGAATTGGAACGAAATCGCCAATAGATAAGACCATTTTACAATTTGGGCCCAAGTTAGAAGCAGAGCCTAAGGTGTAAATTATCGATAGTCCATATCTCGGAAACTATAAGAGATAATGCAATTTGGGAACCGGCAATGTAATTAGCATGAAGAAAATTACTTGGAATGTGAATTGGAACGAAATCGCCAATAGATAAGACCATTTTACAATTTGGGCCCAAGTTAGAAGCAGAGCCTAAGGTGTAAATTATCGATAGTCCATATCTCGGAAACTATAAGAGATAATGCAATTTGGCAACAGGCAATGTAATTAGCATGCCGAATATTACTTGGAATGTGAATTGGAACGAAATCGCCAATAGATAAGACCATTTTACAATTTGGGCCCAAGTTAGAAGCAGAGCCTAAGGTGTAAATTATCGATAGTCCATATCTCGGAAACTATAAGAGATAATGCAACTTGGCCACCGGCAATGTAATTAGCATGCCGAATATTACTTGGAATGTGAATTGGAACGAAATCGCCAATAGGTAAGACCATTTTACAATTTGGGCCCAAGTTAGAAGCAGAGCCTAAGGTGTAAATTATCGATAGTCCATATCTCGGAAACTATAGGAGATAATTCAATTTGGCAACCGGCAATGTAATTAGCATGCCGAATATTACTGGGAATGTGAATTGGAACGAAATCGCCAATAGATAAGACCATTTTACAATTTGGGCCCAAGTTAGAAGCAGAGCCTAAGGTGTAAATTATCGATAGTCCATATCTCGGAAACTATAAGAGATAATGCAACTTGGCCACCGGCAATGTAAATAGCATGCCGAATATTACTTGGAATGTGAATTGGAACGAAATCGCCAATAGATAAGACGATTTTACAACTTGGGCCCAAGTTAGAAGCAGAGCCTAAGGTGTAAATTACCGATAGTCCATATCTCGGAAACTATAAGAGATAATGCAATTTGGCAACCGGCAATGTAATTAGCATGCCGAATACTACTTGGAATGTGAATTGGAACGAAATCGTCAATAGATAAGACCATTTTACAATTTGGGCCCAAGTTAGAAGCAGAGCCTAAGGTGTAAATTATCGATAGTCCATATCTCGGAAACTATAAGGGATAATGCAATTTGGCAACCTACAATGTAATTAGCATGCCGAATACCACTTGGAATGTGAATTGGAACGAAATCGCCAATAGATAAGACCATTTAACAATTTGGGCCCAAGTTAGAAGCAGAGCCTAAGGTGTAAATTATCGATAGTCCATATCTCGGAAACTATAAGAGATAATGCAACTTGGCCACCGGCAATGTAATTAGCATGCCGAATACCACTTGGAATGTGAATTGGAACGAAATCGCCAATAGATAAGACCATTTTACAATTTGGGCCCAAGTTAGAAGCAGAGCCTAAGGTGTAAATTATCGATAGTCCATATCTCGGAAACTATAAGAGATAATGCAACTTAGCCACCGGCAATGTAATTAGCATGCCGAATATTACTTGGAATGTGAATTGGAACGAAATCGCCAATAGGTAAGACCATTTTACAATTTGGGCCCAAGTTAGAAGCAGAGCCTAAGGTGTAAATTATCGATAGTCCATATCTCGGAAACTATAGGAGATAATTCAATTTGGCAACCGGCAATGTAATTAGCATGCCGAATATTACTTGGAATGTGAATTGGGACGAAATCGCCAATAGATAAGACCATTTTACAATTTGGGCCCCAGTTAGAAGCAGAGCCTAAGGTGTAAATTATCGATAGTCCATATCTCGGAAACTATAAGAGATAATGCAATTTGGCAACCGGCAATGTAATTAGCATGCCGAATACTACTTGGAATGTGAATTGGAACGAAATCGCCAATAGATAAGACCATTTTACAATTTGGGCCCAAGTTAGAAGCAGAGCCTAAGGTGTAAATTATCGATAGTCCATATCTCGGAAACTATAAGAGATAATGCAATTTGGCAACCGGCAATGTAATTAGCATGCCGAATATTACTTGGAATGTGAACTGGAACGAAATCGCCAATAGATAAGACGATTTTACAATTTGGGCCCAAGTTAGAAGCAGAGCCTAAGGTGTAAATTATCGATAGTCCATATCTCGGAAACTAAAAGAGATAATGCAATTTGGCAACCGGCAATGTAATTAGCATGCCGAATATTACTTGGAATGTGAATTGGAACGAAATCGCCAATAGATAAGACCATTTTACAATTTGGGCCCAAGTTAGAAGCAGAGCCTAAGGTGTAAATTATCGATAGTCCATATCTCGGAAACTATAAGAGATAATGCAGTTTCGCAACCGGCAATGTAATTAGCATGCCGAATATTACTTGGAATGTGAATTGGGACGAAATCGCCAATAGATAAGACCATTTTACAATTTGGGCCCAAGTTAGAAGCAGAGCCTAAGGTGTAAATTATCGATAGTCCATATCTCGGAAACTATAAGAGATAATGCAATTTGGCAACTGGCAATGTAATTAGCATGCCGAATATTACTTGGAATGTGAATTGGGACGAAATCGCCAATAGATAAGACCATTTTACAATTTGGGCCCAAGTTAGAAGCAGAGCCTAAGGTGTAAATTATCGATAGTCCATATCTCGGAAACTATAAGAGATAATGCAATTTGGCAACCGGCAATGTAATTAGCATGCCGAATATTACTTGGAATGTGAATTGGAACGAAATCGCCAATAGATAAGACCATTTTACAATTTGGGCCCAAGTTAGAAGCAGAGCCTAAGGTGTAAATTATCGATAGTCCATATCTCGGAAACTATAAGAGATAATGCAATTTGGGAACCGGCAATGTAATTAGCATGAAGAAAATTACTTGGAATGTGAATTGGAACGAAATCGCCAATAGATAAGACCATTTTACAATTTGGGCCCAAGTTAGAAGCAGAGCCTAAGGTGTAAATTATCGATAGTCCATATCTCGGAAACTATAAGAGATAATGCAACTTAGCCACCGGCAATGTAATTAGCATGCCGAATATTACTTGGAATGTGAATTGGAACGAAATCGCCAATAGGTAAGACCATTTTACAATTTGGGCCCAAGTTAGAAGCAGAGCCTAAGGTGTAAATTATCGATAGTCCATATCTCGGAAACTATAGGAGATAATTCAATTTGGCAACCGGCAATGTAATTAGCATGCCGAATATTACTTGGAATGTGAATTGGGACGAAATCGCCAATAGATAAGACCATTTTACAATTTGGGCCCAAGTTAGAAGCAGAGCCTAAGGTGTAAATTATCGATAGTCCATATCTCGGAAACTATAAGAGATAATGCAATTTGGCAACCGGCAATGTAATTAGCATGCCGAATACTACTTGGAATGTGAATTGGAACGAAATCGCCAATAGATAAGACCATTTTACAATTTGGGCCCAAGTTAGAAGCAGAGCCTAAGGTGTAAATTATCGATAGTCCATATCTCGGAAACTATAAGAGATAATGCAATTTGGCAACCGGCAATGTAATTAGCATGCCGAATATTACTTGGAATGTGAACTGGAACGAAATCGCCAATAGATAAGACGATTTTACAATTTGGGCCCAAGTTAGAAGCAGAGCCTAAGGTGTAAATTATCGATAGTCCATATCTCGGAAACTAAAAGAGATAATGCAATTTGGCAACCGGCAATGTAATTAGCATGCCGAATATTACTTGGAATGTGAATTGGAACGAAATCGCCAATAGATAAGACCATTTTACAATTTGGGCCCAAGTTAGAAGCAGAGCCTAAGGTGTAAATTATCGATAGTCCATATCTCGGAAACTATAAGAGATAATGCAGTTTCGCAACCGGCAATGTAATTAGCATGCCGAATATTACTTGGAATGTGAATTGGGACGAAATCGCCAATAGATAAGACCATTTTACAATTTGGGCCCAAGTTAGAAGCAGAGCCTAAGGTGTAAATTATCGATAGTCCATATCTCGGAAACTATAAGAGATAATGCAATTTGGCAACTGGCAATGTAATTAGCATGCCGAATATTACTTGGAATGTGAATTGGGACGAAATCGCCAATAGATAAGACCATTTTACAATTTGGGCCCAAGTTAGAAGCAGAGCCTAAGGTGTAAATTATCGATAGTCCATATCTCGGAAACTATAAGAGATAATGCAATTTGGCAACCGGCAATGTAATTAGCATGCCGAATATTACTTGGAATGTGAATTGGAACGAAATCGCCAATAGATAAGACCATTTTACAATTTGGGCCCAAGTTAGAAGCAGAGCCTAAGGTGTAAATTATCGATAGTCCATATCTCGGAAACTATAAGAGATAATGCAATTTGGGAACCGGCAATGTAATTAGCATGAAGAAAATTACTTGGAATGTGAATTGGAACGAAATCGCCAATAGATAAGACCATTTTACAATTTGGGCCCAAGTTAGAAGCAGAGCCTAAGGTGTAAATTATCGATAGTCCATATCTCGGAAACTATAAGAGATAATGCAATTTGGCAACCGGCAATGTAATTAGCATGCCGAATATTACTTGGAATGTGAATTGGAACGAAATCGCCAATAGATAAGACCATTTTACAATTTGGGCCCAAGTTAGAAGCAGAGCCTAAGGTGTAAATTATCGATAGTCCATATCTCGGAAACTATAAGAGATAATGCAATTTGGGAACCGGCAATGTAATTAGCATGAAGAAAATTACTTGGAATGTGAATTGGAACGAAATCGCCAATAGATAAGACCATTTTACAATTTGGGCCCAAGTTAGAAGCAGAGCCTAAGGTGTAAATTATCGATAGTCCATATCTCGGAAACTATAAGAGATAATGCAATTTGGCAACCGGCAATGTAATTAGCATGCCGAATATTACTTGGAATGTGAATTGGAACGAAATCGCCAATAGATAAGACCATTTTACAATTTGGGCCCAAGTTAGAAGCAGAGCCTAAGTTGTAAATTATCGATAGTCCATATCTCGGAAACTAAAAGAGATAATGCAATTTGGCAACCGGCAATGTAATTAGCATGCCGAATATTACTTGGAATGTGAATTGGAACGATATCGCCAATAGATAAGACCATTTTACAATTTGGGCCCAAGTTAGAAGCAGAGCCTAAGGTGTAAATTATCGATAGTCCATATCTCGGAAACTATAAGAGATAATGCAGTTTCGCAACCGGCAATGTAATTAGCATGCCGAATATTACTTGGAATGTGAATTGGGACGAAATCGCCAATAGATAAGACCATTTTACAATTTGGGCCCAAGTTAGAAGCAGAGCCTAAGGTGTAAATTATCGATAGTCCATATCTCGGAAACTATAAGAGATAATGCAATTTGGCAACCGGTAATGTAATTAGCATGCCGAATACCACTTGGAATGTGAATTGGAACGAAATCGCCAATAGATAAGACCATTATACAATTTGGGCCCAAGTTAATTAATTAAGCCGAATATTACTTGGAATGTGAATTGGAACGAAATCGCCAATAGATAAGACCATTTTACAATTTGGGCCCAAGTTAGAAGCAGAGCCTAAGGTGTAAATTATCGATAGTCCATATCTCGGAAACTATAAGAGATAATGCAATTTGGCAACCGGCAATGTAATTAGCATGCCGAATATTACTTGGAATGTGAATTGGAACGAAATCGCCAATAGATAAGACGATTTTACAATTTGGGCCCAAGTTAGAAGCAGAGCCTAAGGTGTAAATTATCGATAGTCCATATCTCGGAAACTATAAGAGATAATGCAGTTTCGCAACCGGCAATGTAATTAGCATGCCGAATATTACTTGGAATGTGAATTGGGACGAAATCGCCAATAGATAAGACCATTTTACAATTTGGGCCCAAGTTAGAAGCAGAGCCTAAGGTGTAAATTATCGATGGTCCATATCTCGGAAACTATAAGAGATAATGCAATTTGGCAACCGGCAATGTAATTAGCATGCCGAATATTACTTGGAATGTGAATTGGAACGAAATCGCCAATAGATAAGACCATTTTACAATTTAGGCCCAAGTTAGAAGCAGAGCCTAAGGTGTAAATAATCGATAGTCCATATCTCGGAAACTATAAGAGATAATGCAATTTGGCAACCGGCAATGTAATTAGCATGCCGAATATTACTTGGAATGTGAATTGGAATGAAATCGCCAATAGATAAGACCATTTTACAATTTGGGCGCAAGTTAGAAGCAGAGCCTAAGGTGTAAATTATCGATAGTCCATATCTCGGAAACTATAAGAGATAATGCAATTTGGCAACCGGCAATGTAATTAGCATGCCGAATATTACTTGGAATGTGAATTGGAACGAAATCGCCAATAGATAAGACGATTTTACAACTTGGGCCCAAGTTAGAAGCAGAGCCTAAGGTGTAAATTATCGATAGTCCATATCTCGGAAACTATAAGAGATAATTCAATTTGGCAACCGGCAATGTAATTAGCATGCCGAATATTACTTGGAATGTGAATTGGAACGAAATCGCCAATAGATAAGACCATTTTACAATTTGGGCCCAAGTTAGAAGCAGAGCCTAAGGTGTAAATTATCGATAGTCCATATCTCGGAAACTATAAGAGATAATGCAATTTGGCAACCGGCAATGTAATTAGCATGCCGAATATTACTTGGAATGTGAATTGGAACGAAATCGCCAATAGATAAGACGATTTTACAATTTGGGCCCAAGTTAGAAGCAGAGCCTAAGGTGTAAATTATCGATAGTCCATATCTCGGAAACTAAAAGAGATAATGCAATTTGGCAACTGGCAATGTAATTAGAATGCCGAATATTACTTGGAATGTGAATTGGGACGAAATCGCCAATAGATAAGACCATTTTACAATTTGGGCCCAAGTTAGAAGCAGAGCCTAAGGTGTAAATTATCGATAGTCCATATCTCGGAAACTATAAGAGATAATGCAATTTGGCAACCGGCAATGTAATTAGCATGCCGAATATTACTTGGAATGTGAATTGGAATGAAATCGCCAATAGATAAGACCATTTTACAATTTGTGCCCAAGTTAGAAGCAGAGCCTAAGGTGTAAATTATCGATAGTCCATATCTCGGAAACTATAAGAGATAATGCAATTTGGCAACCGGCAATGTAATTAGCATGCCGAATACTACTTGGAATGTGAATTGGAACGAAATCGCCAATAGATAAGACCATTTTACAGTTTGGGCCCAAGTTAGAAGCAGAGCCTAAGGTTAAAAATAATCGATAGTCCATATCTCGGAAACTATAAGAGATAATGCAATTTGGGAACCGGCAATGTAATTAGCATGAAGAAAATTACTTGGAATGTGAATTGGAACGAAATCGCCAATAGATAAGACCATTTTACAATTTGGGCCCAAGTTAGAAGCAGAGCCTAAGGTGTAAATTACCGATAGTCCATATCTCGGAAACTATAAGAGATAATGCAACTTGGTCACCGGCAATGTAATTAGCATGCCGAATATTACTTGGAATGTGAATTGGAACGAAATCGCCAATAGGTAAGACCATTTTACAATTTGGGCCCAAGTTAGAAGCAGAGCCTAAGGTGTAAATTATCGATAGTCCATATCTCGGAAACTATAATAGATAATTCAATTTGGCAACCGGCAATGTAATTAGCATGCCGTATATTACTTGGAATGTGAATTGGAACGAAATCGCCAATAGATAAGACCATTTTACAATTTGGGCCCAAGTTAGAAGCAGAGCCTAAGGTGTAAATTATCGATAGTCCATATCTCGGAAACTATAAGAGATAATGCAATTTGGCAACCGGCAATGTAATTAGCATGCCGAATATTACTTGGAATGTGAATTGGAACGAAATCGCCAATAGATAAGACCATTTTACAATTTGGGCCCTAGTTAGAAGCAGAGCCTAAGGCGTAAATTATCGATAGTCCATATCTCGGAAACTATAAGAGATAATGCAATTTGGCAACCGGCAATGTAATTAGCATGCCGATTATTACTTGGAATGTGAATTGGAATGAAATCGCCAATAGATAAGACCATTTTACAATTTGGGCCCAAGTTAGAAGCAGAGCCTAAGGTGTAAATTATCCATAGTCCATATCTCGGAAACTATAAGAGATAATGCAATTTGGCAACTGGCAATGTAATTAGCATGCCGAATATTACTTGGAATGTGAATTGGGACGAAATCGCCAATAGATAAGACCATTTTACAATTTGGGCCCAAGTTAGAAGCAGAGCCTAAGGTGTAAATTATCGATAGTCCATATCTCGGAAACTATAAGAGATAATGCAATTTGGCAACCGGCAATGTAATTAGCATGCCGAATACTACTTGGAATGTGAATTGGAACGAAATCGCCAATAGATAAGTCCATTTTACAATTTGGGCCCAAGTTAGAAGCAGAGCCTAAGGTGTAAATTATCGATAGTCCATATCTCGGAAACTATAAGAGATAATGCAATTTGGCAACCGGCAATGTAATTAGCATGCCGAATATTACTTGGAATGTGAATTGGAACGAAATCGCCAATAGATAAGACGATTTTACAATTTGGGCCCAAGTTAGAAGCAGAGCCTAAGGTGTAAATTATCGATAGTCCATATCTCGGAAACTAAAAGAGATAATGCAATTTGGCAACCGGCAATGTAATTATCATGCCGAATATTACTTGGAATGTGAATTGGAACGAAATCGCCAATAGATAAGACCATTTTACAATTTGGGCCCAAGTTAGAAGCAGAGCCTAAGGTGTAAATTATCGATAGTCCATATCTCGGAAACTATAAGAGATAATGCAGTTTCGCAACCGGCAATGTAATTAGCATGCCGAATATTACTTGGAATGTGAATTGGGACGAAATCGCCAATAGATAAGACCATTTTACAATTTGGGCCCAAGTTAGAAGCAGAGCCTAAGGTGTAAATTATCGATAGTCCATATCTCGGAAACTATAAGAGATAATGCAATTTGGCAACCGGCAATGTAATTAGCATGCCGAATATTACTTGGAATGTGAATTGGAACGAAATCGCCGATAGATAAGACCATTTTACAATTTGGGCCCAAGTTAGAAGCAGAGCCTAAGGTGTAAATAATCGATAGTCCATATCTCGGAAACTATAAGAGATAATGCAATTTGGCAACCGGCAATGTAATTAGCATGCCGAATATTACTTGGAATGTGAATTGGAATGAAATCGCCAATAGATAAGACCATTTTACAATTTGGGCCCAAGTTAGAAGCAGAGCCTAAGGTGTAAATTATCGATAGTCCATATCTCGGAAACTATAAGAGATAATGAAATTTGGCAACCGGCAATGTAATTAGCATGCCGAATATTACTTGGAATGTGAATTGGAACGAAATCGCCAATAGATAAGACGATTTTACAACTTGGGCCCAAGTTAGAAGCAGAGCCTAAGGTGTAAATTACCGATAGTCCATATCTCGGAAACTATAAGAGATAATGCAATTTGCAACCGGCAATGTAATTAGCATGCCGAATACTACTTGGAATGTGAATTGGAACGAAATCGCCAATAGATAAGACCATTTTACAATTTGGGCCCAAGTTAGAAGCAGAGCCTAAGGTGTAAATTATCGATAGTCCATATCTCGGAAACTATAAGAGATAATGCAATTTGGCAACCGGCAATGTAATTAGCATGCCGAATATTACTTGGAATGTGAATTGGAACGAAATCGCCAATAGATAAGACCATTTTACAATTTGGGCCCAAGTTAGAAGCAGAGCCTAAGGTGTAAATTATCGATAGTCCATATCTCGGAAACTATAAGAGATAATGCAATTTGGCAACCGGCAATGTAATTAGCATGCCGAATATTACTTGGAATGTGAATTGGAACGAAATCGCCAATAGATAAGGCCATTTTACAATTTGGGCCCAAGTTAGAAGCAGAGCCTAAGGTGTAAATTATCGATAGTCCATATCTCGGAAACTATAAGAGATAATGCAATTTGGCAACCGGCAATGTAATTAGCATGCCGGATATTACTTGGAATGTGAATTGGAATGAAATCGCCAATAGATAAGACCATTTTACAATTTGGGCCCAAGTTAGAAGCAGAGCCTAAGATGTAAATTATCCATAGTCCATATCTCGGAAATTATAAGAGATAATGCAATTTGGCAACTGGCAATGTAATTAGCATGCCGAATATTACTTGGATTGTGAATTGGGACGAAATCGCCAATAGATAAGACCATTTTACAATTTGGGCCCAAGTTAGAAGCAGAGCCTAAAGTGTAAATTATCGATAGTCCATATCTCGGAAACTATAGGAGATAATTCAATTTGGCAACCGGCAATGTAATTAGCATGCCGAATATTACTTGGAATGTGAATTGGAACGAAATCGCCAATAGATAAGACCATTTTACAATTTGGGCCCAAGTTAGAAGCAGAGCCTAAGGTGTAAATTATCGATAGTCCATATCTCGGAAACTATAAGAGATAATGCAATTTGGCAACCGGCAATGTAATTAGCATGCCGAATATTACTTGGAATGTGAATTGGAACGAAATCGCCAATAGATAAGACCATTTTACAATTTGGGCCCAAGTTAGAAGCAGAGCCTAAGGTGTAAATTATCGATAGTCCATATCTCGGAAACTATAAGAGATAATGCAATTTGGCAACCGGCAATGTAATTAGCATGCCGAATATTACTTGGAATGTGAATTGGAACGAAATCGCCAATAGATAAGGCCATTTTACAATTTGGGCCCAAGTTAGAAGCAGAGCCTAAGGTGTAAATTATCGATAGTCCATATCTCGGAAACTATAAGAGATAATGCAATTTGGCAACCGGCAATGTAATTAGCATGCCGAATATTACTTGGAATGTGAATTGGAACGAAATCGCCAATAGATAAGACCATTTTACAATTTGGGCCCAAGTTAGAAGCAGAGCCTAAGGTGTAAATTATCGATAGTCCATATCTCGGAAACTATAAGAGATAATGCAATTTGGCAACCGGCAATGTAATTAGCATGCCGAATATTACTTGGAATGTGAATTGGAACGAAATCGCCAATAGATAAGACCATTTTACAATTTGGGCCCAAGTTAGAAGCAGAGCCTAAGTTGTAAATTATCGATAGTCCATATCTCGGAAACTAAAAGAGATAATGCAATTTGGCAACCGGCAATGTAATTAGCATGCCGAATATTACTTGGAATGTGAATTGGAACGATATCGCCAATAGATAAGACCATTTTACAATTTGGGCCCAAGTTAGAAGCAGAGCCTAAGGTGTAAATTATCGATAGTCCATATCTCGGAAACTATAAGAGATAATGCAGTTTCGCAACCGGCAATGTAATTAGCATGCCGAATATTACTTGGAATGTGAATTGGGACGAAATCGCCAATAGATAAGACCATTTTACAATTTGGGCCCAAGTTAGAAGCAGAGCCTAAGGTGTAAATTATCGATAGTCCATATCTCGGAAACTATAAGAGATAATGCAATTTGGCAACCGGTAATGTAATTAGCATGCCGAATATTACTTGGAATGTGAATTGGAACGAAATCGCCAATAGATAAGACCATTTTACAATTTGGGCCCAAGTTAGAAGCAGAGCCTAAGGTGTAAATTATCGATAGTCCATATCTCGGAAACTATAAGAGATAATGCAATTTGGCAACCGGCAATGTAATTAGCATGCCGAATATTACTTGGAATGTGAATTGGAACGAAATCGCCAATAGATAAGACGATTTTACAATTTGGGCCCAAGTTAGAAGCAGAGCCTAAGGTGTAAATTATCGATAGTCCATATCTCGGAAACTATAAGAGATAATGCAGTTTCGCAACCGGCAATGTAATTAGCATGCCGAATATTACTTGGAATGTGAATTGGGACGAAATCGCCAATAGATAAGACCATTTTACAATTTGGGCCCAAGTTAGAAGCAGAGCCTAAGGTGTAAATTATCGATAGTCCATATCTCGGAAACTATAAGAGATAATGCAATTTGGCAACCGGCAATGTAATTAGCATGCCGAATATTACTTGGAATGTGAATTGGAACGAAATCGCCAATAGATAAGACCATTTTACAATTTAGGCCCAAGTTAGAAGCAGAGCCTAAGGTGTAAATAATCGATAGTCCATATCTCGGAAACTATAAGAGATAATGCAATTTGGCAACCGGCAATGTAATTAGCATGCCGAATATTACTTGGAATGTGAATTGGAATGAAATCGCCAATAGATAAGACCATTTTACAATTTGGGCGCAAGTTAGAAGCAGAGCCTAAGGTGTAAATTATCGATAGTCCATATCTCGGAAACTATAAGAGATAATGCAATTTGGCAACCGGCAATGTAATTAGCATGCCGAATATTACTTGGAATGTGAATTGGAACGAAATCGCCAATAGATAAGACGATTTTACAACTTGGGCCCAAGTTAGAAGCAGAGCCTAAGGTGTAAATTATCGATAGTCCATATCTCGGAAACTATAAGAGATAATTCAATTTGGCAACCGGCAATGTAATTAGCATGCCGAATATTACTTGGAATGTGAATTGGAACGAAATCGCCAATAGATAAGACCATTTTACAATTTGGGCCCAAGTTAGAAGCAGAGCCTAAGGTGTAAATTATCGATAGTCCATATCTCGGAAACTATAAGAGATAATGCAATTTGGCAACCGGCAATGTAATTAGCATGCCGAATATTACTTGGAATGTGAATTGGAACGAAATCGCCAATAGATAAGACGATTTTACAATTTGGGCCCAAGTTAGAAGCAGAGCCTAAGGTGTAAATTATCGATAGTCCATATCTCGGAAACTAAAAGAGATAATGCAATTTGGCAACTGGCAATGTAATTAGAATGCCGAATATTACTTGGAATGTGAATTGGGACGAAATCGCCAATAGATAAGACCATTTTACAATTTGGGCCCAAGTTAGAAGCAGAGCCTAAGGTGTAAATTATCGATAGTCCATATCTCGGAAACTATAAGAGATAATGCAATTTGGCAACCGGCAATGTAATTAGCATGCCGAATATTACTTGGAATGTGAATTGGAATGAAATCGCCAATAGATAAGACCATTTTACAATTTGTGCCCAAGTTAGAAGCAGAGCCTAAGGTGTAAATTATCGATAGTCCATATCTCGGAAACTATAAGAGATAATGCAATTTGGCAACCGGCAATGTAATTAGCATGCCGAATACTACTTGGAATGTGAATTGGAACGAAATCGCCAATAGATAAGACCATTTTACAGTTTGGGCCCAAGTTAGAAGCAGAGCCTAAGGTTAAAAATAATCGATAGTCCATATCTCGGAAACTATAAGAGATAATGCAATTTGGGAACCGGCAATGTAATTAGCATGAAGAAAATTACTTGGAATGTGAATTGGAACGAAATCGCCAATAGATAAGACCATTTTACAATTTGGGCCCAAGTTAGAAGCAGAGCCTAAGGTGTAAATTACCGATAGTCCATATCTCGGAAACTATAAGAGATAATGCAACTTGGTCACCGGCAATGTAATTAGCATGCCGAATATTACTTGGAATGTGAATTGGAACGAAATCGCCAATAGGTAAGACCATTTTACAATTTGGGCCCAAGTTAGAAGCAGAGCCTAAGGTGTAAATTATCGATAGTCCATATCTCGGAAACTATAATAGATAATTCAATTTGGCAACCGGCAATGTAATTAGCATGCCGTATATTACTTGGAATGTGAATTGGAACGAAATCGCCAATAGATAAGACCATTTTACAATTTGGGCCCAAGTTAGAAGCAGAGCCTAAGGTGTAAATTATCGATAGTCCATATCTCGGAAACTATAAGAGATAATGCAATTTGGCAACCGGCAATGTAATTAGCATGCCGAATATTACTTGGAATGTGAATTGGAACGAAATCGCCAATAGATAAGACCATTTTACAATTTGGGCCCTAGTTAGAAGCAGAGCCTAAGGCGTAAATTATCGATAGTCCATATCTCGGAAACTATAAGAGATAATGCAATTTGGCAACCGGCAATGTAATTAGCATGCCGAATATTACTTGGAATGTGAATTGGAATGAAATCGCCAATAGATAAGACCATTTTACAATTTGGGCCCAAGTTAGAAGCAGAGCCTAAGGTGTAAATTATCCATAGTCCATATCTCGGAAACTATAAGAGATAATGCAATTTGGCAACTGGCAATGTAATTAGCATGCCGAATATTACTTGGAATGTGAATTGGGACGAAATCGCCAATAGATAAGACCATTTTACAATTTGGGCCCAAGTTAGAAGCAGAGCCTAAGGTGTAAATTATCGATAGTCCATATCTCGGAAACTATAAGAGATAATGCAATTTGGCAACCGGCAATGTAATTAGCATGCCGAATACTACTTGGAATGTGAATTGGAACGAAATCGCCAATAGATAAGACCATTTTACAATTTGGGCCCAAGTTAGAAGCAGAGCCTAAGGTGTAAATTATCGATAGTCCATATCTCGGAAACTATAAGAGATAATGCAATTTGGCAACCGGCAATGTAATTAGCATGCCGAATATTACTTGGAATGTGAATTGGAACGAAATCGCCAATAGATAAGACGATTTTACAATTTGGGCCCAAGTTAGAAGCAGAGCCTAAGGTGTAAATTATCGATAGTCCATATCTCGGAAACTAAAAGAGATAATGCAATTTGGCAACCGGCAATGTAATTATCATGCCGAATATTACTTGGAATGTGAATTGGAACGAAATCGCCAATAGATAAGACCATTTTACAATTTGGGCCCAAGTTAGAAGCAGAGCCTAAGGTGTAAATTATCGATAGTCCATATCTCGGAAACTATAAGAGATAATGCAGTTTCGCAACCGGCAATGTAATTAGCATGCCGAATATTACTTGGAATGTGAATTGGGACGAAATCGCCAATAGATAAGACCATTTTACAATTTGGGCCCAAGTTAGAAGCAGAGCCTAAGGTGTAAATTATCGATAGTCCATATCTCGGAAACTATAAGAGATAATGCAATTTGGCAACCGGCAATGTAATTAGCATGCCGAATATTACTTGGAATGTGAATTGGAACGAAATCGCCGATAGATAAGACCATTTTACAATTTGGGCCCAAGTTAGAAGCAGAGCCTAAGGTGTAAATAATCGATAGTCCATATCTCGGAAACTATAAGAGATAATGCAATTTGGCAACCGGCAATGTAATTAGCATGCCGAGTATTACTTGGAATGTGAATTGGAATGAAATCGCCAATAGATAAGACCATTTTACAATTTGGGCCCAAGTTAGAAGCAGAGCCTAAGGTGTAAATTATCGATAGTCCATATCTCGGAAACTATAAGAGATAATGAAATTTGGCAACCGGCAATGTAATTAGCATGCCGAATATTACTTGGAATGTGAATTGGAACGAAATCGCCAATAGATAAGACGATTTTACAACTTGGGCCCAAGTTAGAAGCAGAGCCTAAGGTGTAAATTACCGATAGTCCATATCTCGGAAACTATAAGAGATAATGCAATTTGCAACCGGCAATGTAATTAGCATGCCGAATACTACTTGGAATGTGAATTGGAACGAAATCGCCAATAGATAAGACCATTTTACAATTTGGGCCCAAGTTAGAAGCAGAGCCTAAGGTGTAAATTATCGATAGTCCATATCTCGGAAACTATAAGAGATAATGCAATTTGGCAACCGGCAATGTAATTAGCATGCCGAATATTACTTGGAATGTGAATTGGAACGAAATCGCCAATAGATAAGACCATTTTACAATTTGGGCCCAAGTTAGAAGCAGAGCCTAAGGTGTAAATTATCGATAGTCCATATCTCGGAAACTATAAGAGATAATGCAATTTGGCAACCGGCAATGTAATTAGCATGCCGAATATTACTTGGAATGTGAATTGGAACGAAATCGCCAATAGATAAGGCCATTTTACAATTTGGGCCCAAGTTAGAAGCAGAGCCTAAGGTGTAAATTATCGATAGTCCATATCTCGGAAACTATAAGAGATAATGCAATTTGGCAACCGGCAATGTAATTAGCATGCCGAATATTACTTGGAATGTGAATTGGAATGAAATCGCCAATAGATAAGACCATTTTACAATTTGGGCCCAAGTTAGAAGCAGAGCCTAAGATGTAAATTATCCATAGTCCATATCTCGGAAATTATAAGAGATAATGCAATTTGGCAACTGGCAATGTAATTAGCATGCCGAATATTACTTGGAATGTGAATTGGGACGAAATCGCCAATAGATAAGACCATTTTACAATTTGGGCCCAAGTTAGAAGCAGAGCCTAAGGTGTAAATTATCGATAGTCCATATCTCGGAAACTATAGGAGATAATTCAATTTGGCAACCGGCAATGTAATTAGCATGCCGAATATTACTTGGAATGTGAATTGGAACGAAATCGCCAATAGATAAGACCATTTTACAATTTGGGCCCAAGTTAGAAGCAGAGCCTAAGGTGTAAATTATCGATAGTCCATATCTCGGAAACTATAAGAGATAATGCAATTTGGCAACCGGCAATGTAATTAGCATGCCGAATATTACTTGGAATGTGAATTGGAACGAAATCGCCAATAGATAAGACCATTTTACAATTTGGGCCCAAGTTAGAAGCAGAGCCTAAGGTGTAAATTATCGATAGTCCATATCTCGGAAACTATAAGAGATAATGCAATTTGGCAACCGGCAATGTAATTAGCATGCCGAATATTACTTGGAATGTGAATTGGAACGAAATCGCCAATAGATAAGGCCATTTTACAATTTGGGCCCAAGTTAGAAGCAGAGCCTAAGGTGTAAATTATCGATAGTCCATATCTCGGAAACTATAAGAGATAATGCAATTTGGCAACCGGCAATGTAATTAGCATGCCGAATATTACTTGGAATGTGAATTGGAACGAAATCGCCAATAGATAAGACCATTTTACAATTTGGGCCCAAGTTAGAAGCAGAGCCTAAGGTGTAAATTATCGATAGTCCATATCTCGGAAACTATAAGAGATAATGCAACTTGGCCACCGGCAATGTAATTAGCATGCCGAATATTACTTGGAATGTGAATTGGAACGAAATCGCCAATAGGTAAGACCATTTTACAATTTGGGCCCAAGTTAGAAGCAGAGCCTAAGGTGTAAATTATCGATAGTCCATATCGCGGAAACTATAGGAGATAATTCAATTTGGCAACCGGCAATGTAATTAGCATGCCGAATATTACTTGGAATGTGAATTGGAACGAAATCGCCAATAGATAAGACCATTTTACAATTTGGGCCCAAGTTAGAAGCAGAGCCTAAGGTGTAAATTATCGATAGTCCATATCTCGGAAACTATAAGAGATAATGCAACTTGGCCACCGGCAATGTAATTAGCATGCCGAATATTACTTGGAATGTGAATTGGAACGAAATCGCCAATAGATAAGGCCATTTTACAATTTGGGCCCAAGTTAGAAGCAGAGCCTAAGGTGTAAATTATCGATAGTCCATATCTCGGAAACTATAAGGGATAATGCAATTTGGCAACCGGCAATGTAATTAGCATGCCGAATACCACTTGGAATGTGAATTGGAACGAAATCGCCAATAGATAAGACCATTTTACAATTTGGGCCCAAGTTAGAAGCAGAGCCTAAAGTGTAAATTATCGATAGTCCATATCTCGGAAACTATAAGAGATAATGCAACTTGGCCACAGGCAATGTAATTAGCATGCCGAATACCACTTGGAATGTGAATTGGAACGAAATCGCCAATAGATAAGACCATTTTACAATTTGGGCCCAAGTTAGAAGCAGAGCCTAAGGTGTAAATTATCGATAGTCCATATCGCGGAAACTATAGGAGATAATTCAATTTGGCAACCGGCAATGTAATTAGCATGCCGAATATTACTTGGAATGTGAATTGGAACGAAATCGCCAATAGATAAGACCATTTTACAATTTGGGCCCAAGTTAGAAGCAGAGCCTAAGGGGTAAATTATCGATAGTCCATATCTCGGAAACTATAGGAGATAATTCAATTTGGCAACCGGCAATGTAATTAGCATGCCGAATATTACTTGGAATGTGAATTGGGACGAAATCGCCAATAGATAAGACCATTTTACAATTTGGGCCCAAGTTAGAAGCAGAGCCTAAGGTGTAAATTATCGATAGTCCATATCTCGGAAACTATAAGAGATAATGCAATTTGGCAACCGGCAATGTAATTAGCATGCCGAATACTACTTGGAATGTGAATTGGAACGAAATCGCCAATAGATAAGACCATTTTACAATTTGGGCCCAAGTTAGAAGCAGAGCCTAAAGTGTAAATTATCGATAGTCCATATCTCGGAAACTATAAGAGATAATGCAACTTGGCCACCGGCAATGTAATTAGCATGCCGAATACCACCTGGAATGTGAATTGGAACGAAATCGCCAATAGATAAGACCATTTTACAATTTGGGCCCAAGTTAGAAGCAGAGCCTAAGGTGTAAATTATCGATAGTCCATATCTCGGAAACTATAAGAGATAATGCAACTTGGCCACCGGCAATGTAATTAGCATGCCGAATATTACTTGGAATGTGAATTGGAACGAAATCGCCAATAGGTAAGACCATTTTACAATTTGGGCCCAAGTTAGAAGCAGAGCCTAAGGTGTAAATTATCGATAGTCCATATCTCGGAAACTATAGGAGATAATTCAATTTGGCAACCGGCAATGTAATTAGCATGCCGAATATTACTTGGAATGTGAATTGGGACGAAATCGCCAATAGATAAGACCATTTTACAATTTGGGCCCAAGTTAGAAGCAGAGCCTAAGGTGTAAATTATCGATAGTCCATATCTCGGAAACTATAAGAGATAATGCAATTTGGCAACCGGCAATGTAATTAGCATGCCGAATATTACTTGGAATGTGAATTGGAACGAAATCGCCAATAGATAAGACCATTTTACAATTTGGGCCCAAGTTAGAAGCAGAGCCTAAGGTGTAAATTATCGATAGTCCATATCTCGGAAACTATAAGAGATAATGCAATTTGGCAACCGGCAATGTAATTAGCATGCCGAATATTACTTGGAATGTGAATTGGAACGAAATCGCCAATAGATAAGACCATTTTACAATTTGGGCCCAAGTTAGAAGCAGAGCCTAAGGTGTAAATTATCGATAGTCCATATCTCGGAAACTATAAGAGATAATGCAATTTGGCAACCGGCAATGTAATTAGCATGCCGAATATTACTTGGAATGTGAATTGGAATGAAATCGCCAATAGATAAGACCATTTTACAATTTGGGCCCAAGTTAGAAGCAGAGCCTAAGATGTAAATTATCGATAGTCCATATCTCGGAAACTATAAGAGATAATGCAATTTGGCAACTGGCAATGTAATTAGCATGCCGAATATTACTTGGAATGTGAATTGGGACGAAATCGCCAATAGATAAGACCATTTTACAATTTGGGCCCAAGTTAGAAGCAGAGCCTAAGGTGTAAATTATCGATAGTCCATATCTCGGAAACTATAAGAGATAATGCAATTTGGTAACCGGCAATGTAATTAGCATGCCGAATATTACTTGGAATGTGAATTGGAATGAAATCGCCAATAGATAAGACCATTTTACAATTTGGGCCCAAGTTAGAAGCAGAGCCTAAGATGTAAATTATCTATAGTCCATATCTCGGAAACTATAAGAGATAATGCAATTTGGCAACTGGCAATGTAATTAGCATGCCGAATATTTCTTGGAATGTGAATTGGAACGAAATCGCCAATAGGTAAGACCATTTTACAATTTGGGCCCAAGTTAGAAGCAGAGCCTAAGGTGTAAATTATCGATAGTCCATATCTCGGAAACTATAGGAGATAATTCAATTTGGCAACCGGCAATGTAATTAGCATGCCGAATATTACTTGGAATGTGAATTGGAACGAAATCGCCAATAGATAAGACCATTTTACAATTTGGGCCCAAGTTAGAAGCAGAGCCTAAGGTGTAAATTATCGATAGTCCATATCTCGGAAACTATAAGAGATAATGCAACTTGGCCACCGGCAATGTAATTAGCATGCCGAATATTACTTGGAATGTGAATTGGAACGAAATCGCCAATAGGTAAGACCATTTTACAATTTGGGCCCAAGTTAGAAGCAGAGCCTAAGGTGTAAATTATCGATAGTCCATATCTCGGAAACTATAGGAGATAATTCAATTTGGCAACCGGCAATGTAATTAGCATGCCGAATATTACTTGGAATGTGAATTGGAACGAAATCGCCAATAGATAAGACCATTTTACAATTTGGGCCCAAGTTAGAAGCAGAGCCTAAGGTGTAAATTATCGATAGTCCATATCTCGGAAACTATAAGAGATAATGCAACTTGGCCACCGGCAATGTAATTAGCATGCCGAATTTTACTTGGAATGTGAATTGGAACGAAATCGCCAATAGATAAGGCCATTTTACAATTTGGGCCCAAGTTAGAAGCAGAGCCTAAGGTGTAAATTATCGATAGTCCATATCTCGGAAACTATAAGAGATAATGCAATTTGGCAACCGGCAATGTAATTAGCATGCCGAATACCACTTGGAATGTGAATTGGAACGAAATCGCCAATAGATAAGACCATTTTACAATTTGGGCCCAAGTTAGAAGCAGAGCCTAAGGTGTAAATTATCGATAGTCCATATCTCGGAAACTATAAGAGATAATGCAACTTGGCCACCGGCAATGTAATTAGCATGCCGAATGCCACTTGGAATGTGAATTGGAACGAAATCGCCAATAGATAAGACCATTTTACAATTTGGGCCCAAGTTAGAAGCAGAGCCTAAGGTGTAAATTATCGATAGTCCATATCTCGGAAACTATAAGAGATAATGCAACTTGGCCACCGGCAATGTAATTAGCATGCCGAATATTACTTGGAATGTGAATTGGAACGAAATCGCCAATAGATAAGGCCATTTTACAATTTGGGCCCAAGTTAGAAGCAGAGCCTAAGGTGTAAATAATCGATAGTCCATATCTCGGAAACTATAAGAGATAATGCAATTTGGCAACCGGCAATGTAATTAGCATGCCGAATACCACTTGGAATGTGAATTGGAACGAAATCGCCAATAGATAAGACCATTTTACAATTTGGGCCCAAGTTAGAAGCAGAGCCTAAGGTGTAAATTATCGATAGTCCATATCTCGGAAACTATAAGAGATAATGCAACTTGGCCACCGGCAATGTAATTAGCATGCCGAATACCACTTGGAATGTGAATTGGAACGAAATCGCCAATAGATAAGACCATTTTACAATTTGGGCCCAAGTTAGAAGCAGAGCCTAAGGTGTAAATTATCGATAGTCCATATCTCGGAAACTATAAGAGATAATGCAACTTGGCCACCGGCAATGTAATTAGCATGCCGAATATTACTTGGAATGTGAATTGGAACGAAATCGCCAATAGGTAAGACCATTTTACAATTTGGGCCCAAGTTAGAAGCAGAGCCTAAGGTGTAAATTATCGATAGTCCATATCTCGGAAACTATAAGAGATAATGCAATTTGGTAACCGGCAATGTAATTAGCATGCCGAATACTACTTGGAATGTGAATTGGAACGAAATCGCCAATAGATAAGACCATTTTACAGTTTGGGCCCAAGTTAGAAGCAGAGCCTAAGGTTAAAAATAATCGATAGTCCATATCTCGGAAACTATAAGAGATAATGCAATTTGGGAACCGGCAATGTAATTAGCATGCCGAATATTACTTGGAATGTGAATTGGAACGAAATCGCCTATAGGTAAGACCATTTTACAATTTGGGCCCAAGTTAGAAGCAGAGCCTAAGGTGTAAATTATCGATAGTCCATATCTCGGAAACTATAGGAGATAATTCAATTTGGCAACCGGCAATGTAATTAGCATGCCGAATATTACTTGGAATGTGAATTGGAACGAAATCGCCAATAGATAAGACCATTTTACAATTTGGGCCCAAGTTAGAAGCAGAGCCTAAGGTGTAAATTATCGATAGTCCATATCTCGGAAACTATAGGAGATAATTCAATTTGGCAACCGGCAATGTAATTAGCATGCCGAATATTACTTGGAATGTGAATTGGAACGAAATCGCCAATAGATAAGACCATTTTACAATTAGGGCCCAAGTTAGAAGCAGAGCCTAAGGTGTAAATTATCGATAGTCCATATCTCGGAAACTATAAGAGATAATGCAATTTGGCAACCGGCAATGTAATTAGCATGCCGAATATTACTTGGAATGTGAATTGGAACGAAATCGCCAATAGATAAGACCATTTTACAATTTGGGCCCAAGTTAGAAGCAGAGCCTAAGGTGTAAATTATCGATAGTCCATATCTCGGAAACTATAAGAGATAATGCAACTTGGCCACCGGCAATGTAATTAGCATGCCGAATATTACTTGGAATGTGAATTGGAACGAAATCGCCAATAGGTAAGACCATTTTACAATTTGGGCCCAAGTTAGAAGCAGAGCCTAAGGTGTAAATTATCGATAGTCCATATCTCGGAAACTATAGGAGATAATTCAATTTGGCAACCGGCAATGTAATTAGCATGCCGAATATTACTTGGAATGTGAATTGGAACGAAATCGCCAATAGATAAGACCATTTTACAATTTGGGCCCAAGTTAGAAGCAGAGCCTAAGGTGTAAATTATCGATAGTCCATATCTCGGAAACTATAAGAGATAATGCAACTTGGCCACCGGCAATGTAATTAGCATGCCGAATATTACTTGGAATGTGAATTGGAACGAAATCGCCAATAGATAAGGCCATTTTACAATTTGGGCCCAAGTTAGAAGCAGAGCCTAAGGTGTAAATTATCGATAGTCCATATCTCGGAAACTATAAGAGATAATGCAATTTGGCAACCGGCAATGTAATTAGCATGCCGAATACCACTTGGAATGTGAATTGGAACGAAATCGCCAATAGATAAGACCATTTTACAATTTGGGCCCAAGTTAGAAGCAGAGCCTAAGGTGTAAATTATCGATAGTCCATATCTCGGAAACTATAAGAGATAATGCAACTTGGCCACCGGCAATGTAATTAGCATGCCGAATGCCACTTGGAATGTGAATTGGAACGAAATCGCCAATAGATAAGACCATTTTACAATTTGGGCCCAAGTTAGAAGCAGAGCCTAAGGTGTAAATTATCGATAGTCCATATCTCGGAAACTATAAGAGATAATGCAACTTGGCCACCGGCAATGTAATTAGCATGCCGAATATTACTTGGAATGTGAATTGGAACGAAATCGCCAATAGATAAGGCCATTTTACAATTTGGGCCCAAGTTAGAAGCAGAGCCTAAGGTGAAAATAATCGATAGTCCATATCTCGGAAACTATAAGAGATAATGCAATTTGGCAACCGGCAATGTAATTAGCATGCCGAATACCACTTGGAATGTGAATTGGAACGAAATCGCCAATAGATAAGACCATTTTACAATTTGGGCCCAAGTTAGAAGCAGAGCCTAAGGTGTAAATTATCGATAGTCCATATCTCGGAAACTATAAGAGATAATGCAACTTGGCCACCGGCAATGTAATTAGCATGCCGAATACCACTTGGAATGTGAATTGGAACGAAATCGCCAATAGATAAGACCATTTTACAATTTGGGCCCAAGTTAGAAGCAGAGCCTAAGGTGTAAATTATCGATAGTCCATATCTCGGAAACTATAAGAGATAATGCAACTTGGCCACCGGCAATGTAATTAGCATGCCGAATATTACTTGGAATGTGAATTGGAACGAAATCGCCAATAGGTAAGACCATTTTACAATTTGGGCCCAAGTTAGAAGCAGAGCCTAAGGTGTAAATTATCGATAGTCCATATCTCGGAAACTATAAGAGATAATGCAATTTGGTAACCGGCAATGTAATTAGCATGCCGAATACTACTTGGAATGTGAATTGGAACGAAATCGCCAATAGATAAGACCATTTTACAGTTTGGGCCCAAGTTAGAAGCAGAGCCTAAGGTTAAAAATAATCGATAGTCCATATCTCGGAAACTATAAGAGATAATGCAATTTGGGAACCGGCAATGTAATTAGCATGCCGAATATTACTTGGAATGTGAATTGGAACGAAATCGCCTATAGGTAAGACCATTTTACAATTTGGGCCCAAGTTAGAAGCAGAGCCTAAGGTGTAAATTATCGATAGTCCATATCTCGGAAACTATAGGAGATAATTCAATTTGGCAACCGGCAATGTAATTAGCATGCCGAATATTACTTGGAATGTGAATTGGAACGAAATCGCCAATAGATAAGACCATTTTACAATTTGGGCCCAAGTTAGAAGCAGAGCCTAAGGTGTAAATTATCGATAGTCCATATCTCGGAAACTATAAGAGATAATGCAATTTGGCAACCGGCAATGTAATTAGCATGCCGAATATTACTTGGAATGTGAATTGGAACGAAATCGCCAATAGATAAGACCATTTTACAATTTGTGCCCAAGTTAGAAGCAGAGCCTAAGGTGTAAATTATCGATAGTCCATATCTCGGAAACTATAAGAGATAATGCAACTTGGCCACCGGCAATGTAATTAGCATGCCGAATACCACTTGGAATGTGAATTGGAACGAAATCGCCAATAGATAAGACCATTTTACAATTTGGGCCCAAGTTAGAAGCAGAGCCTAAGGTGTAAATTATCGATAGTCCATATCTCGGAAACTATAAGAGATAATGCAACTTGGCCACCGGCAATGTAATTAGCATGCCGAATATTACTTGGAATGTGAATTGGAACGAAATCGCCAATAGGTAAGACCATTTTACAATTTGGGCCCAAGTTAGAAGCAGAGCCTAAGGTGTAAATTATCGATAGTCCATATCTCGGAAACTATAGGAGATAATTCAATTTGGCAACCGGCAATGTAATTAGCATGCCGAATATTACTTGGAATGTGAATTGGGACGAAATCGCCAATAGATAAGACCATTTTACAATTTGGGCCCAAGTTAGAAGCAGAGCCTAAGGTGTAAATTATCGATAGTCCATATCTCGGAAACTATAATAGATAATTCAATTTGGCAACCGGCAATGTAATTAGCATGCCGTATATTACTTGGAATGTGAATTGGAACAAAATCGCCAATAGATAAGACCATTTTACAATTTGGGCCCAAGTTAGAAGCAGAGCCTAAGGTGTAAATTATCGATAGTCCATATCTCGGAAACTATAAGAGATAATGCAATTTGGCAACCGGCAATGTAATTAGCATGCCGAATATTACTTGGAATGTGAATTGGAACGAAATCGCCAATAGATAAGACCATTTTACAATTTGGGCCCAAGTTAGAAGCAGAGCCTAAGGTGTAAATTATCGATAGTCCATATCTCGGAAACTATAAGAGATAATGCAATTTGGCAACCGGCAATGTAATTAGCATGCCGAATATTACTTGGAATGTGAATTGGAATGAAATCGCCAATAGATAAGACCATTTTACAATTTGGGCCCAAGTTAGAAGCAGAGCCTAAGATGTAAATTATCCATAGTCCATATCTCGGAAACTATAAGAGATAATGCAATTTGGCAACTGGCAATGTAATTAGCATGCCGAATATTACTTGGAATGTGAATTGGGACGAAATCGCCAATAGATAAGACCATTTTACAATTTGGGCCCAAGTTAGGAGCAGAGCCTAAGGTGTAAATTATCGATAGTCCATATCTCGGAAACTATAAGAGATAATGCAATTTGGCAACCGGCAATGTAATTAGCATGCCGAATACTACTTGGAATGTGAATTGGAACGAAATCGCCAATAGATAAGACCATTTTACAATTTGGGCCCAAGTTAGAAGCAGAGCCTAAGGTGTAAATTATCGATAGTCCATATCTCGGAAACTATAAGAGATAATGCAATTTGGCAACCGGCAATGTAATTAGCATGCCGAATATTACTTGGAATGTGAATTGCAACGAAATCGCCAATAGATAAGACCATTTTACAATTTGGGCCCAAGTTAGAAGCAGAGCCTAAGGTGTAAATTATCGATAGTCCATATCTCGGAAACTATAAGAGATAATGCAATTTGGCAACCGGCAATGTAATTAGCATGCCGAATACTACTTGGAATGTGAATTGGAACGAAATCGCCAATAGATAAGACCATTTTACAATTTGGGCCCAAGTTAGAAGCAGAGCCTAAGGTGTAAATTATCGATAGTCCATATCTCGGAAACTATAAGAGATAATGCAATTTGGCAACCGGCAATGTAATTAGCATGCCGAATACCACTTGGAATGTGAATTGGAACGAAATCGCCAATAGATAAGACCATTTTACAATTTGGGCCCAAGTTAGAAGCAGAGCCTGAGGTGTAAATTATCGATAGTCCATATCTCGGAAACTATAAGAGATAATGCAACTTGGCCACCGGCAATGTAATTAGCATGCCGAATATTACTTGGAATGTGAATTGGAACGAAATTGCCAATAGGTAAGACCATTTTACAATTTGGGCCCAAGTTAGAAGCAGAGCCTAAGGTGTAAATTATCGATAGTCCATATCTCGGAAACTATAAGAGATAATGCAATTCGGTAACCGGCAATGTAATTAGCATGCCGAATACTACTTGGAATGTGAATTGGAACGAAATCGCCAATAGATAAGACCATTTTACAGTTTGGGCCCAAGTTAGAAGCAGAGCCTAAGGTTAAAAATAATCGATAGTCCATATCTCGGAAACTATAAGAGATAATGCAATTTGGGAACCGGCAATGTAATTAGCATGCCGAATATTACTTGGAATGTGAATTGGAACGAAATCGCCTATAGGTAAGACCATTTTACAATTTGGGCCCAAGTTAGAAGCAGAGCCTAAGGTGTAAATTATCGATAGTCCATATCTCGGAAACTATAGGAGATAATTCAATTTGGCAACCGGCAATGTAATTAGCATGCCGAATATTACTTGGAATGTGAATTGGAACGAAATCGCCAATAGATAAGACCATTTTACAATTTGGGCCCAAGTTAGAAGCAGAGCCTAAGGTGTAAATTATCGATAGTCCATATCTCGGAAACTATAGGAGATAATTCAATTTGGCAACCGGCAATGTAATTAGCATGCCGAATATTACTTGGAGTGTGAATTGGAACGAAATCGCCAATAGATAAGACCATTTTACAATTTGGGCCCAAGTTAGAAGCAGAGCCTAAGGTGTAAATTATCGATAGTCCATATCTCGGAAACTATAAGAGATAATGCAATTTGGCAACCGGCAATGTAATTAGCATGCCGAATATTACTTGGAATGTGAATTGGAACGAAATCGCCAATAGATAAGACCATTTTACAATTTGGGCCCAAGTTAGAAGCAGAGCCTAAGGTGTAAATTATCGATAGTCCATATCTCGGAAACTATAAGAGATAATGCAACTTGGCCACCGGCAATGTAATTAGCATGCCGAATATTACTTGGAATGTGAATTGGAACGAAATCGCCAATAGGTAAGACCATTTTACAATTTGGGCCCAAGTTAGAAGCAGAGCCTAAGGTGTAAATTATCGATAGTCCATATCTCGGAAACTATAGGAGATAATTCAATTTGGCAACCGGCAATGTAATTAGCATGCCGAATATTACTTGGAATGTGAATTGGAACGAAATCGCCAATAGATAAGACCATTTTACAATTTGGGCCCAAGTTAGAAGCAGAGCCTAAGGTGTAAATTATCGATAGTCCATATCTCGGAAACTATAAGAGATAATGCAACTTGGCCACCGGCAATGTAATTAGCATGCCGAATATTACTTGGAATGTGAATTGGAACGAAATCGCCAATAGATAAGGCCATTTTACAATTTGGGCCCAAGTTAGAAGCAGAGCCTAAGGTGTAAATTATCGATAGTCCATATCTCGGAAACTATAAGAGATAATGCAATTTGGCAACCGGCAATGTAATTAGCATGCCGAATACCACTTGGAATGTGAATTGGAACGAAATCGCCAATAGATAAGACCATTTTACAATTTGGGCCCAAGTTAGAAGCAGAGCCTAAGGTGTAAATTATCGATAGTCCATATCTCGGAAACTATAAGAGATAATGCAACTTGGCCACCGGCAATGTAATTAGCATGCCGAATGCCACTTGGAATGTGAATTGGAACGAAATCGCCAATAGATAAGACCATTTTACAATTTGGGCCCAAGTTAGAAGCAGAGCCTAAGGTGTAAATTATCGATAGTCCATATCTCGGAAACTATAAGAGATAATGCAACTTGGCCACCGGCAATGTAATTAGCATGCCGAATATTACTTGGAATGTGAATTGGAACGAAATCGCCAATAGATAAGGCCATTTTACAATTTGGGCCCAAGTTAGAAGCAGAGCCTAAGGTGTAAATAATCGATAGTCCATATCTCGGAAACTATAAGAGATAATGCAATTTGGCAACCGGCAATGTAATTAGCATGCCGAATACCACTTGGAATGTGAATTGGAACGAAATCGCCAATAGATAAGACCATTTTACAATTTGGGCCCAAGTTAGAAGCAGAGCCTAAGGTGTAAATTATCGATAGTCCATATCTCGGAAACTATAAGAGATAATGCAACTTGGCCACCGGCAATGTAATTAGCATGCCGAATACCACTTGGAATGTGAATTGGAACGAAATCGCCAATAGATAAGACCATTTTACAATTTGGGCCCAAGTTAGAAGCAGAGCCTAAGGTGTAAATTATCGATAGTCCATATCTCGGAAACTATAAGAGATAATGCAACTTGGCCACCGGCAATGTAATTAGCATGCCGAATATTACTTGGAATGTGAATTGGAACGAAATCGCCAATAGGTAAGACCATTTTACAATTTGGGCCCAAGTTAGAAGCAGAGCCTAAGGTGTAATTTATCGATAGTCCATATCTCGGAAACTATAAGAGATAATGCAATTTGGCAACCGGCAATGTAATTAGCATGCCGAATATTACTTGGAATGTGAATTGGAATGAAATCGCCAATAGATAAGACCATTTTACAATTTGGGCCCAAGTTAGAAGCAGAGCCTAAGATGTAAATTATCCATAGTCCATATCTCGGAAACTATAAGAGATAATGCAATTTGGCAACTGGCAATGTAATTAGCATGCCGAATATTACTTGGAATGTGAATTGGGACGAAATCGCCAATAGATAAGACCATTTTACAATTTGGGCCCAAGTTAGGAGCAGAGCCTAAGGTGTAAATTATCGATAGTCCATATCTCGGAAACTATAAGAGATAATGCAATTTGGCAACCGGCAATGTAATTAGCATGCCGAATACTACTTGGAATGTGAATTGGAACGAAATCGCCAATAGATAAGACCATTTTACAATTTGGGCCCAAGTTAGAAGCAGAGCCTAAGGTGTAAATTATCGATAGTCCATATCTCGGAAACTATAAGAGATAATGCAATTTGGCAACCGGCAATGTAATTAGCATGCCGAATATTACTTGGAATGTGAATTGCAACGAAATCGCCAATAGATAAGACCATTTTACAATTTGGGCCCAAGTTAGAAGCAGAGCCTAAGGTGTAAATTATCGATAGTCCATATCTCGGAAACTATAAGAGATAATGCAATTTGGCAACCGGCAATGTAATTAGCATGCCGAATACTACTTGGAATGTGAATTGGAACGAAATCGCCAATAGATAAGACCATTTTACAATTTGGGCCCAAGTTAGAAGCAGAGCCTAAGGTGTAAATTATCGATAGTCCATATCTCGGAAACTATAAGAGATAATGCAATTTGGCAACCGGCAATGTAATTAGCATGCCGAATACCACTTGGAATGTGAATTGGAACGAAATCGCCAATAGATAAGACCATTTTACAATTTGGGCCCAAGTTAGAAGCAGAGCCTAAGGTGTAAATTATCGATAGTCCATATCTCGGAAACTATAAGAGATAATGCAACTTGGCCACCGGCAATGTAATTAGCATGCCGAATATTACTTGGAATGTGAATTGGAACGAAATCGCCAATAGGTAAGACCATTTTACAATTTGGGCCCAAGTTAGAAGCAGAGCCTAAGGTGTAAATTATCGATAGTCCATATCTCGGAAACTATAAGAGATAATGCAATTTGGTAACCGGCAATGTAATTAGCATGCCGAATACTACTTGGAATGTGAATTGGAACGAAATCGCCAATAGATAAGACCATTTTACAGTTTGGGCCCAAGTTAGAAGCAGAGCCTAAGGTTAAAAATAATCGATAGTCCATATCTCGGAAACTATAAGAGATAATGCAATTTGGGAACCGGCAATGTAATTAGCATGCCGAATATTACTTGGAATGTGAATTGGAACGAAATCGCCTATAGGTAAGACCATTTTACAATTTGGGCCCAAGTTAGAAGCAGAGCCTAAGGTGTAAATTATCGATAGTCCATATCTCGGAAACTATAGGAGATAATTCAATTTGGCAACCGGCAATGTAATTAGCATGCCGAATATTACTTGGAATGTGAATTGGAACGAAATCGCCAATAGATAAGACCATTTTACAATTTGGGCCCAAGTTAGAAGCAGAGCCTAAGGTGTAAATTATCGATAGTCCATATCTCGGAAACTATAGGAGATAATTCAATTTGGCAACCGGCAATGTAATTAGCATGCCGAATATTACTTGGAATGTGAATTGGAACGAAATCGCCAATAGATAAGACCATTTTACAATTTGGGCCCAAGTTAGAAGCAGAGCCTAAGGTGTAAATTATCGATAGTCCATATCTCGGAAACTATAAGAGATAATGCAATTTGGCAACCGGCAATGTAATTAGCATGCCGAATATTACTTGGAATGTGAATTGGAACGAAATCGCCAATAGATAAGACCATTTTACAATTTGGGCCCAAGTTAGAAGCAGAGCCTAAGGTGTAAATTATCGATAGTCCATATCTCGGAAACTATAAGAGATAATGCAACTTGGCCACCGGCAATGTAATTAGCATGCCGAATATTACTTGGAATGTGAATTGGAACGAAATCGCCAATAGGTAAGACCATTTTACAATTTGGGCCCAAGTTAGAAGCAGAGCCTAAGGTGTAAATTATCGATAGTCCATATCTCGGAAACTATAGGAGATAATTCAATTTGGCAACCGGCAATGTAATTAGCATGCCGAATATTACTTGGAATGTGAATTGGAACGAAATCGCCAATAGATAAGACCATTTTACAATTTGGGCCCAAGTTAGAAGCAGAGCCTAAGGTGTAAATTATCGATAGTCCATATCTCGGAAACTATAAGAGATAATGCAACTTGGCCACCGGCAATGTAATTAGCATGCCGAATATTACTTGGAATGTGAATTGGAACGAAATCGCCAATAGATAAGGCCATTTTACAATTTGGGCCCAAGTTAGAAGCAGAGCCTAAGGTGTAAATTATCGATAGTCCATATCTCGGAAACTATAAGAGATAATGCAATTTGGCAACCGGCAATGTAATTAGCATGCCGAATACCACTTGGAATGTGAATTGGAACGAAATCGCCAATAGATAAGACCATTTTACAATTTGGGCCCAAGTTAGAAGCAGAGCCTAAGGTGTAAATTATCGATAGTCCATATCTCGGAAACTATAAGAGATAATGCAACTTGGCCACCGGCAATGTAATTAGCATGCCGAATGCCACTTGGAATGTGAATTGGAACGAAATCGCCAATAGATAAGACCATTTTACAATTTGGGCCCAAGTTAGAAGCAGAGCCTAAGGTGTAAATTATCGATAGTCCATATCTCGGAAACTATAAGAGATAATGCAACTTGGCCACCGGCAATGTAATTAGCATGCCGAATATTACTTGGAATGTGAATTGGAACGAAATCGCCAATAGATAAGGCCATTTTACAATTTGGGCCCAAGTTAGAAGCAGAGCCTAAGGTGTAAATAATCGATAGTCCATATCTCGGAAACTATAAGAGATAATGCAATTTGGCAACCGGCAATGTAATTAGCATGCCGAATACCACTTGGAATGTGAATTGGAACGAAATCGCCAATAGATAAGACCATTTTACAATTTGGGCCCAAGTTAGAAGCAGAGCCTAAGGTGTAAATTATCGATAGTCCATATCTCGGAAACTATAAGAGATAATGCAACTTGGCCACCGGCAATGTAATTAGCATGCCGAATACCACTTGGAATGTGAATTGGAACGAAATCGCCAATAGATAAGACCATTTTACAATTTGGGCCCAAGTTAGAAGCAGAGCCTAAGGTGTAAATTATCGATAGTCCATATCTCGGAAACTATAAGAGATAATGCAACTTGGCCACCGGCAATGTAATTAGCATGCCGAATATTACTTGGAATGTGAATTGGAACGAAATCGCCAATAGGTAAGACCATTTTACAATTTGGGCCCAAGTTAGAAGCAGAGCCTAAGGTGTAAATTATCGATAGTCCATATCTCGGAAACTATAAGAGATAATGCAATTTGGTAACCGGCAATGTAATTAGCATGCCGAATACTACTTGGAATGTGAATTGGAACGAAATCGCCAATAGATAAGACCATTTTACAGTTTGGGCCCAAGTTAGAAGCAGAGCCTAAGGTTAAAAATAATCGATAGTCCATATCTCGGAAACTATAAGAGATAATGCAATTTGGGAACCGGCAATGTAATTAGCATGCCGAATATTACTTGGAATGTGAATTGGAACGAAATCGCCTATAGGTAAGACCATTTTACAATTTGGGCCCAAGTTAGAAGCAGAGCCTAAGGTGTAAATTATCGATAGTCCATATCTCGGAAACTATAGGAGATAATTCAATTTGGCAACCGGCAATGTAATTAGCATGCCGAATATTACTTGGAATGTGAATTGGAACGAAATCGCCAATAGATAAGACCATTTTACAATTTGGGCCCAAGTTAGAAGCAGAGCCTAAGGTGTAAATTATCGATAGTCCATATCTCGGAAACTATAAGAGATAATGCAATTTGGCAACCGGCAATGTAATTAGCATGCCGAATATTACTTGGAATGTGAATTGGAACGAAATCGCCAATAGATAAGACCATTTTACAATTTGTGCCCAAGTTAGAAGCAGAGCCTAAGGTGTAAATTATCGATAGTCCATATCTCGGAAACTATAAGAGATAATGCAACTTGGCCACCGGCAATGTAATTAGCATGCCGAATACCACTTGGAATGTGAATTGGAACGAAATCGCCAATAGATAAGACCATTTTACAATTTGGGCCCAAGTTAGAAGCAGAGCCTAAGGTGTAAATTATCGATAGTCCATATCTCGGAAACTATAAGAGATAATGCAACTTGGCCACCGGCAATGTAATTAGCATGCCGAATATTACTTGGAATGTGAATTGGAACGAAATCGCCAATAGGTAAGACCATTTTACAATTTGGGCCCAAGTTAGAAGCAGAGCCTAAGGTGTAAATTATCGATAGTCCATATCTCGGAAACTATAGGAGATAATTCAATTTGGCAACCGGCAATGTAATTAGCATGCCGAATATTACTTGGAATGTGAATTGGGACGAAATCGCCAATAGATAAGACCATTTTACAATTTGGGCCCAAGTTAGAAGCAGAGCCTAAGGTGTAAATTATCGATAGTCCATATCTCGGAAACTATAATAGATAATTCAATTTGGCAACCGGCAATGTAATTAGCATGCCGTATATTACTTGGAATGTGAATTGGAACAAAATCGCCAATAGATAAGACCATTTTACAATTTGGGCCCAAGTTAGAAGCAGAGCCTAAGGTGTAAATTATCGATAGTCCATATCTCGGAAACTATAAGAGATAATGCAATTTGGCAACCGGCAATGTAATTAGCATGCCGAATATTACTTGGAATGTGAATTGGAACGAAATCGCCAATAGATAAGACCATTTTACAATTTGGGCCCAAGTTAGAAGCAGAGCCTAAGATGTAAATTATCCATAGTCCATATCTCGGAAACTATAAGAGATAATGCAATTTGGCAACTGGCAATGTAATTAGCATGCCGAATATTACTTGGAATGTGAATTGGGACGAAATCGCCAATAGATAAGACCATTTTACAATTTGGGCCCAAGTTAGGAGCAGAGCCTAAGGTGTAAATTATCGATAGTCCATATCTCGGAAACTATAAGAGATAATGCAATTTGGCAACCGGCAATGTAATTAGCATGCCGAATATTACTTGGAATGTGAATTGGAAGGTGTAAATTATCGATAGTCCATATCTCGGAAACTATAAGAGATAATGCAATTTGGCAACCGGCAATGTAATTAGCATGCCGAATATTACTTGGAATGTGAATTGGAATGAAATCGCCAATAGATAAGACCATTTTACAATTTGGGCCCAAGTTAGAAGCAGAGCCTAAGATGTAAATTATCCATAGTCCATATCTCGGAAACTATAAGAGATAATGCAATTTGGCAACTGGCAATGTAATTAGCATGCCGAATATTACTTGGAATGTGAATTGGGACGAAATCGCCAATAGATAAGACCATTTTACAATTTGGGCCCAAGTTAGGAGCAGAGCCTAAGGTGTAAATTATCGATAGTCCATATCTCGGAAACTATAAGAGATAATGCAATTTGGCAACCGGCAATGTAATTAGCATGCCGAATACTACTTGGAATGTGAATTGGAACGAAATCGCCAATAGATAAGACCATTTTACAATTTGGGCCCAAGTTAGAAGCAGAGCCTAAGGTGTAAATTATCGATAGTCCATATCTCGGAAACTATAAGAGATAATGCAATTTGGCAACCGGCAATGTAATTAGCATGCCGAATATTACTTGGAATGTGAATTGCAACGAAATCGCCAATAGATAAGACCATTTTACAATTTGGGCCCAAGTTAGAAGCAGAGCCTAAGGTGTAAATTATCGATAGTCCATATCTCG
This sequence comes from Rhynchophorus ferrugineus, assembly GCF_030347505.1. Taxonomy (NCBI): domain Eukaryota; kingdom Metazoa; phylum Arthropoda; class Insecta; order Coleoptera; family Curculionidae; genus Rhynchophorus; species Rhynchophorus ferrugineus. The sequence goes on along the minus strand of NW_027472766.1, from coordinate 234,791 downwards.
GAAACTATAAGAGATAATGCAATTTGGCAACCGGCAATGTAATTAGCATGCCGAATACTACTTGGAATGTGAATTGGAACGAAATCGCCAATAGATAAGACCATTTTACAATTTGGGCCCAAGTTAGAAGCAGAGCCTAAGGTGTAAATTATCGATAGTCCATATCTCGGAAACTATAAGAGATAATGCAATTTGGCAACCGGCAATGTAATTAGCATGCCGAATACCACTTGGAATGTGAATTGGAACGAAATCGCCAATAGATAAGACCATTTTACAATTTGGGCCCAAGTTAGAAGCAGAGCCTAAGGTGTAAATTATCGATAGTCCATATCTCGGAAACTATAAGAGATAATGCAACTTGGCCACCGGCAATGTAATTAGCATGCCGAATATTACTTGGAATGTGAATTGGAACGAAATCGCCAATAGGTAAGACCATTTTACAATTTGGGCCCAAGTTAGAAGCAGAGCCTAAGGTGTAAATTATCGATAGTCCATATCTCGGAAACTATAAGAGATAATGCAATTTGGTAACCGGCAATGTAATTAGCATGCCGAATACTACTTGGAATGTGAATTGGAACGAAATCGCCAATAGATAAGACCATTTTACAGTTTGGGCCCAAGTTAGAAGCAGAGCCTAAGGTTAAAAATAATCGATAGTCCATATCTCGGAAACTATAAGAGATAATGCAATTTGGGAACCGGCAATGTAATTAGCATGCCGAATATTACTTGGAATGTGAATTGGAACGAAATCGCCTATAGGTAAGACCATTTTACAATTTGGGCCCAAGTTAGAAGCAGAGCCTAAGGTGTAAATTATCGATAGTCCATATCTCGGAAACTATAGGAGATAATTCAATTTGGCAACCGGCAATGTAATTAGCATGCCGAATATTACTTGGAATGTGAATTGGAACGAAATCGCCAATAGATAAGACCATTTTACAATTTGGGCCCAAGTTAGAAGCAGAGCCTAAGGTGTAAATTATCGATAGTCCATATCTCGGAAACTATAAGAGATAATGCAATTTGGCAACCGGCAATGTAATTAGCATGCCGAATATTACTTGGAATGTGAATTGGAACGAAATCGCCAATAGATAAGACCATTTTACAATTTGTGCCCAAGTTAGAAGCAGAGCCTAAGGTGTAAATTATCGATAGTCCATATCTCGGAAACTATAAGAGATAATGCAACTTGGCCACCGGCAATGTAATTAGCATGCCGAATACCACTTGGAATGTGAATTGGAACGAAATCGCCAATAGATAAGACCATTTTACAATTTGGGCCCAAGTTAGAAGCAGAGCCTAAGGTGTAAATTATCGATAGTCCATATCTCGGAAACTATAAGAGATAATGCAACTTGGCCACCGGCAATGTAATTAGCATGCCGAATATTACTTGGAATGTGAATTGGAACGAAATCGCCAATAGGTAAGACCATTTTACAATTTGGGCCCAAGTTAGAAGCAGAGCCTAAGGTGTAAATTATCGATAGTCCATATCTCGGAAACTATAGGAGATAATTCAATTTGGCAACCGGCAATGTAATTAGCATGCCGAATATTACTTGGAATGTGAATTGGGACGAAATCGCCAATAGATAAGACCATTTTACAATTTGGGCCCAAGTTAGAAGCAGAGCCTAAGGTGTAAATTATCGATAGTCCATATCTCGGAAACTATAATAGATAATTCAATTTGGCAACCGGCAATGTAATTAGCATGCCGTATATTACTTGGAATGTGAATTGGAACAAAATCGCCAATAGATAAGACCATTTTACAATTTGGGCCCAAGTTAGAAGCAGAGCCTAAGGTGTAAATTATCGATAGTCCATATCTCGGAAACTATAAGAGATAATGCAATTTGGCAACCGGCAATGTAATTAGCATGCCGAATATTACTTGGAATGTGAATTGGAACGAAATCGCCAATAGATAAGACCATTTTACAATTTGGGCCCAAGTTAGAAGCAGAGCCTAAGGTGTAAATTATCGATAGTCCATATCTCGGAAACTATAAGAGATAATGCAATTTGGCAACCGGCAATGTAATTAGCATGCCGAATATTACTTGGAATGTGAATTGGAATGAAATCGCCAATAGATAAGACCATTTTACAATTTGGGCCCAAGTTAGAAGCAGAGCCTAAGATGTAAATTATCCATAGTCCATATCTCGGAAACTATAAGAGATAATGCAATTTGGCAACTGGCAATGTAATTAGCATGCCGAATATTACTTGGAATGTGAATTGGGACGAAATCGCCAATAGATAAGACCATTTTACAATTTGGGCCCAAGTTAGGAGCAGAGCCTAAGGTGTAAATTATCGATAGTCCATATCTCGGAAACTATAAGAGATAATGCAATTTGGCAACCGGCAATGTAATTAGCATGCCGAATACTACTTGGAATGTGAATTGGAACGAAATCGCCAATAGATAAGACCATTTTACAATTTGGGCCCAAGTTAGAAGCAGAGCCTAAGGTGTAAATTATCGATAGTCCATATCTCGGAAACTATAAGAGATAATGCAATTTGGCAACCGGCAATGTAATTAGCATGCCGAATATTACTTGGAATGTGAATTGCAACGAAATCGCCAATAGATAAGACCATTTTACAATTTGGGCCCAAGTTAGAAGCAGAGCCTAAGGTGTAAATTATCGATAGTCCATATCTCGGAAACTATAAGAGATAATGCAATTTGGCAACCGGCAATGTAATTAGCATGCCGAATACTACTTGGAATGTGAATTGGAACGAAATCGCCAATAGATAAGACCATTTTACAATTTGGGCCCAAGTTAGAAGCAGAGCCTAAGGTGTAAATTATCGATAGTCCATATCTCGGAAACTATAAGAGATAATGCAATTTGGCAACCGGCAATGTAATTAGCATGCCGAATATTACTTGGAATGTGAATTGGAACGAAATCGCCAATAGATAAGACCATTTTACAATTTGGGCCCAAGTTAGAAGCAGAGCCTAAGGTATAAATTATCGATAGTCCATATCTCGGAAACTATAAGAGATAATGCAATTTGGCAACCGGCAATGTAATTAGCGTGCCGAATATTACTTGGAATGTGAATTGGAACGAAATCGCCAATAGATAAGACCATTTTACAATTTGGGCCCAAGTTAGAAGCAGAGCCTAAGGTGTAAATTATCGATAGTCCATATCTCGGAAACTATAAGAGATAATGCAATTTGGGAACCGGCAATGTAATTAGCATGAAGAAAATTATTTGGAATGTGAATTGGAACGAAATCGCCAATAGATAAGACCATTTTACAATTTGGGCCCAAGTTAGAAGCAGAGCCTAAGGTGTAAATTATCGATAGTCCATATCTCGGAAACTATAAGAGATAAAGCAATTTGGCAACCGGCAATGTAATTAGCATGCCGAATATTACTTGGAATGTGAATTGGAACGAAATCGCCAATAGATAAGACCATTTTACAATTTGGGCCCAAGTTAGAAGCAGAGCCTAAGGTGTAAATTATCGATAGTCCATATCTCGGAAACTATAAGAGATAATGCAATTTGGCAACCGGCAATGTAATTAGCATGCCGAATATTACTTGGAATGTGAATTGGAACGAAATCGCCAATAGATAAGACCATTTTACAATTTGGGCCCAAGTTAGAAGCAGAGCCTAAGGTGTAAATTATCGATAGTCCATATCTCGGAAACTATAAGAGATAATGCAATTTGGCAACCGGCAATGTAATTAGCATGCCGAATATTACTTGGAATGTGAATTGGAATGAAATCGCCAATAGATAAGACCATTTTACAATTTGGGCCCAAGTTAGAAGCAGAGCCTAAGATGTAAATTATCCATAGTCCATATCTCGGAAACTATAAGAGATAATGCAATTTGGCAACTGGAAATGTAATTAGCATGCCGAATATTACTTGGAATGTGAATTGGGACGAAATCGCCAATAGATAAGACCATTTTACAATTTGGGCCCAAGTTAGAAGCAGAGCCTAAGGTGTAAATTATCGATAGTCCATATCTCGGAAACTATAAGAGATAATGCAATTTGGCAACCGGCAATGTAATTAGCATGCCGAATACTACTTGGAATGTGAATTGGAACGAAATCGCCAATAGATAAGACCATTTTACAATTTGGGCCCAAGTTAGAAGCAGAGCCTAAGGTGTAAATTATCGATAGTCCATATCTCGGAAACTATAAGAGATAATGCAATTTGGCAACCGGCAATGTAATTAGCATGCCGAATATTACTTGGAATGTGAATTGGAACGAAATCGCCAATAGATAAGACCATTTTACAATTTGGGCCCAAGTTAGAAGCAGAGCCTAAGGTGTAAATTATCGATAGTCCATATCTCGGAAACTATAAGAGATAATGCAATTTGGCAACCGGCAATGTAATTAGCATGCCGAATACTACTTGGAATGTGAATTGGAACGAAATCGCCAATAGATAAGACCATTTTACAATTTGGGCCCAAGTTAGAAGCAGAGCCTAAGGTGTAAATTATCGATAGTCCATATCTCGGAAACTATAAGAGATAATGCAATTTGGCAACCGGCAATGTAATTAGCATGCCGAATATTACTTGGAATGTGAATTGGAACGAAATCGCCAATAGATAAGACCATTTTACAATTTGGGCCCAAGTTAGAAGCAGAGCCTAAGGTGTAAATTATCGATAGTCCATATCTCGGAAACTATAAGAGATAATGCAATTTGGCAACCGGCAATGTAATTAGCATGCCGAATATTACTTGGAATGTGAATTGGAACGAAATCGCCAATAGATAAGGCCATTTTACAATTTGGGCCCAAGTTAGAAGCAGAGCCTAAGGTGTAAATTATCGATAGTCCATATCTCGGAAACTATAAGAGATAATGCAATTTGGCAACCGGCAATGTAATTAGCATGCCGAATATTACTTGGAATGTGAATTGGAATGAAATCGCCAATAGATAAGACCATTTTACAATTTGGGCCCAAGTTAGAAGCAGAGCCTAAGATGTAAATTATCCATAGTCCATATCTCGGAAACTATAAGAGATAATGCAATTTGGCAACTGGCAATGTAATTAGCATGCCGAATATTACTTGGAATGTGAATTGGGACGAAATCGCCAATAGATAAGACCATTTTACAATTTGGGCCCAAGTTAGAAGCAGAGCCTAAGGTGTAAATTATCGATAGTCCATATCTCGTAAACTATAAGAGATAATGCAACTTGGCCACCGGCAATGTAATTAGCATGCCGAATATTACTTGGAATGTGAATTGGAACGAAATCGCCAATAGATAAGACCATTTTACAATTTGGGCCCAAGTTAGAAGCAGAGCCTAAGGTGTAAATTATCGATAGTCCATATCTCGGAAACTATAAGAGATAATGCAGTTTCGCAACCGGCAATGTAATTAGCATGCCGAATATTACTTGGAATGTGAATTGGGACGAAATCGCCAATAGATAAGACCATTTTACAATTTGGGCCCAAGTTAGAAGCAGAGCCTAAGGTGTAAATTATCGATAGACCATATCTCGGAAACTATAAGAGATAATGCAATTTGGCAACCGGCAATGTAATTAGCATGCCGAATATTACTTGGAATGTGAATTGGAACGAAATCGCCAATAGATAAGACCATTTTACAATTTGGGCCCAAGTTGGAAGCAGAGCCTAAGGTGTAAATTATCGATAGTCCATATCTCGGAAACTATAAGAGATAATGCAATTTGGCAACCGGTAATGTAATTAGCATGCCGAATACCACTTGGAATGTGAATTGGAACGAAATCGCCAATAGATAAGACCATTTTACAATTTGGGCCCAAGTTAGAAGCAGAGCCTAAGGTGTAAATTATCGATAGTCCATATCTCGGAAACTATAAGAGATAATTCAATTTGGCAACCGGCAATGTAATTAGCATGCCGAATATTACTTGGAATGTGAATTGGAACGAAATCGCCAATAGATAAGACCATTTTACAATTTGGGCCCAAGTTAGAAGCAGAGCCTAAGGTGTAAATTATCGATAGTCCATATCTCGGAAACTATAAGAGATAATGCAATTTGGCAACCGGCAATGTAATCAGCATGCCGAATATTACTTGGAATGTGAATTGGAACGAAATCGCCAATAGATAAGACGATTTTACAATTTGGGCCCAAGTTAGAAGCAGAGCCTAAGGTGTAAATTGTCGATAGTCCATATCTCGGAATCTAAAAGAGATAATGCAATTTGGCAACCGGCAATGTAATTAGCATGCCGAATATTACTTGGAATGTGAATTGGAACGAAATCGCCAATAGATAAGACCATTTTACAATTTGGGCCCAAGTTAGAAGCAGAGCCTAAGGTGTAAATTATCGATAGTCCATATCTCGGAAACTATAAGAGATAATGCAGTTTCGCAACCGGCAATGTAATTAGCATGCCGAATATTACTTGGAATGTGAATTGGGACGAAATCGCCAATAGATAAGACCATTTTACAATTTGGGCCCAAGTTAGAAGCAGAGCCTAAGGTGTAAATAATCGATAGTCCATATCTCGGAAACTATAAGAGATAATGCAATTTGGCAACCGGCAATGTAATTAGCATGCCGAATATTACTTGGAATGTGAATTGGAATGAAATCGCCAATAGATAAGACCATTTTACAATTTGGGCCCAAGTTAGAAGCAGAGCCTAAGGTGTAAATTACCGATAGTCCATATCTCGGAAACTAAAGAGATAATGCAATTTGGCAAACGGCAATGTAATTAGCATGCCGAATATTACTTGGAATGTGAATTGGAACGAAATCGCCAATAGATAAGACCATTTTACAATTTGGGCCCAAGTTAGAAGCAGAGCCTAAGGTGTAAATTATCGATAGTCCATATCTCGGAAACTATAAGAGATAATGCAATTTGGCAACCGGCAATGTAATTAGCATGCCGAATATTACTTGGAATGTGAATTGGAATGAAATCGCCAATAGATAAGACCATTTTACAATTTGTGCCCAAGTTAGAAGCAGAGCCTAAGGTGTAAATTATCCATAGTCCATATCTCGGAAACTATAAGAGATAATGCAATTTGGCAACTGGCAATGTAATTAGCATGCCGAATATTACTTGAAATTTGAATTGGGACGAAATCGCCAATAGATAAGTCCATTTTACAATTTGGGCCCAAGTTAGAAGCAGAGCCTAAGGTGTAAATTATCGATAGTCCATATCTCGGAAACTATAAGAGATAATGCAATTTGGCAACCGGCAATGTAATTAGCATGCCGAATACTACTTGGAATGTGAATTGGAACGAAATCGCCAATAGATAAGACCATTTTACAGTTTGGGCCCAAGTTAGAAGCAGAGCCTAAGGTTAAAAATAATCGATAGACCATATCTCGGAAACTATAAGAGATAATGCAATTTGGGAACCGGCAATGTAATTAGCATGAAGAAAATTACTTGGAATGTGAATTGGAACGAAATCGCCAATAGATAAGACCATTTTACAGTTTGGGCCCAAGTTAGAAGCAGAGCCTAAGGTTAAAAATAATCGATAGTCCATATCTCGGAAACTATAAGAGATAATGCAATTTGGCAACCGGCAATGTAATTAGCATGCCGAATATTAATTGGAATGTGAATTGGAACGAAATCGCCAATAGATAAGACCATTTTACAATTTGGGCCCAAGTTAGAAGCAGAGCCAAAGGTGTAAATTATCGATAGTCCATATCTCGGAAACTATAAGAGATAATGCAATTTGGCACCCGGCAATGTAATTAGCATGCCGAATATTACTTGGAATGTGAATTGGAATGAAATCGCCAATAGATAAGACCATTTTACAATTTGGGCCCAAGTTAGAAGCAGAACCTAAGGTGTAAATTATCCATAGTCCATATCTCGGAAACTATAAGAGATAATGCAATTTGGCAACTGGCAACGTAATTAGCATGCCGAATATTACTTGGAATGTGAATTGGGACGAAATCGCCAATAGATAAGACCATTTTACAATTTGGGCCCAAGTTAGAAGCAGAGCCTAAGGTGTAAATTATCGATAGTCCATATCTCGGAAACTATAAGAGATAATGCAATTTGGCAACCGGCAATGTAATTAGCATGCCGAATATTACTTGGAATGTGAATTGGAACGAAATCGCCAATAGATAAGACCATTTTACAATTTGGGCCCAAGTTAGAAGCAGAGCCTAAGGTGTAAATTATTGATAGTCCATATCTCGGAAACTATAAGAGATAATGCAATTTGGCAACCGGCAATGTAATTAGCATGCCGAATACTACTTGGAATGTGAATTGGAACGAAATCGCCAATAGACAAGACCATTTTACAGTTTGGGCCCAAGTTAGAAGCAGAGCCTAAGGTTAAAAATAATCGATAGTCCATATCTCGGAAACTATAAGAGATAATGCAATTTGGGAACCGGCAATGTAATTAGCATGAAGAAAATTACTTGGAATGTGAATTGGAACGAAATCGCCAATAGATAAGACCATTTTACAATTTGGGCCCAAGTTAGAAGCAGAGCCTAAGGTGTAAATTATCGATAGTCCATATCTCGGAAACTATAAGAGATAATGCAACTTGGTCACCGGCAATGTAATTAGCATGCCGAATATTACTTGGAATGTGAATTGGAACGAAATCGCCAATAGGTAAGACCATTTTACAATTTGGGCCCAAGTTAGAAGCAGAGCCTAAGGTGTAAATTATCGATAGTCCATATCTCGGAAACTATAATAGATAATTCAATTTGGCAACCGGCAATGTAATTAGCATGCCGTATATTACTTGGAATGTGAATTGGAACGAAATCGCCAATAGATAAGACCATTTTACAATTTGGGCCCAAGTTAGAAGCAGAGCCTAAGGTGTAAATTATCGATAGTCCATATCTCGGAAACTATAAGAGATAATGCAATTTGGCAACCGGCAATGTAATTAGCATGCCGAATATTACTTGGAATGTGAATTGGAACGAAATCGCCAATAGATAAGACCATTTTACAATTTGGGCCCAAGTTAGAAGCAGAGCCTAAGGTGTAAATTATCGATAGTCCATATCTCGGAAACTATAAGAGATAATGCAATTTGGCAACCGGCAATGTAATTAGCATGCCGAATATTACTTGGAATGTGAATTGGAATGAAATCGCCAATAGATAAGACCATTTTACAATTTGGGCCCAAGTTAGAAGCAGAGCCTAAGGTGTAAATTATCCATAGTCCATATCTCGGAAACTATAAGAGATAATGCAATTTGGCAACTGGCAATGTAATTAGCATGCCGAATATTACTTGGAATGTGAATTGGGACGAAATCGCCAATAGATAAGACCATTTTACAATTTGGGCCCAAGTTAGAAGCAGAGCCTAAGGTGTAAATTATCGATAGTCCATATCTCGGAAACTATAAGAGATAATGCAATTTGGCAACCGGCAATGTAATTAGCATGCCGAATACTACTTGGAATGTGAATTGGAACGAAATCGCCAATAGATAAGACCATTTTACAATTTGGGCCCAAGTTAGAAGTAGAGCCTAAGGTGTAAATTATCGATAGTCCATATCTCGGGAACTATAAGAGATAATGCAATTTGGCAACCGGCAATGTAATTAGCATGCCGAATATTACTTGGAATGTGAATTGGAACGAAATCGCCAATAGATAAGACGATTTTACAATTTGGGCCCAAGTTAGAAGCAGAGCCTAAGGTGTAAATTATCGATAGTCCATATCTCGGAAACTAAAAGAGATAATGCAATTTGGCAACCGGCAATGTAATTAGCATGCCGAACATTACTTGGAATGTGAATTGGAACGAAATCGCCAATAGATAAGACCATTTTACAATTTGGGCCCAAGTTAGAAGCAGAGCCTAAGGTGTAAATAATCGATAGTCCATATCTCGGAAACTATAAGAGATAATGCAGTTTCGCAACCGGCAATGTAATTAGCATGCCGAATATTACTTGGAATGTGAATTGGGACGAAATCGCCAATAGATAAGACCATTTTACAATTTGGGCCCAAGTTAGAAGCAGAGCCTAAGGTGTAAATTATCGATAGTCCATATCTCGGAAACTATAAGAGATAATGCATTTTGGCAACCGGCAATGTAATTAGCATGCCGAATATTACTTGGAATGTGAATTGGAACGAAATCGCCAATAGATAAGACCATTTTACAATTTGGGCCCAAGTTAGAAGCAGAGCCTAAGGTGTAAATAATCGATAGTACATATCTCGGAAACTATAAGAGATAATGCAATTTGGCAACCGGCAATGTAATTAGCATGCCGAATATTACTTGGAATGTGAATTGGAATGAAATCGCCAATAGATAAGACCATTTTACAATTTGGGCCCAAGTTAGAAGCAGAGCCTAAGGTGTAAATTATCGATAGTCCATATCTCGGAAACTATAAGAGATAATGCAATTTGGCAACCGGAATGTAATTAGCATGCCGAATATTACTTGGAATGTGAATTGGAACGAAATCGCCAATAGATAAGACGATTTTACAACTTGGGCCCAAGTTAGAAGCAGAGCCTAAGGTGTAAATTACCGATAGTCCATATCTCGGAAACTATAAGAGATAATGCAATTTGGCAACCGGCAATGTAATTAGCATGCCGAATATTACTTGGAATGTGAATTGGAACGAAATCGCCAATAGATAAGACCATTTTACAATTTGGGCCCAAGTTAGAAGCAGAGCCTAAGGTGTAAATTATCGATAGTCCATATCTCGGAAACTATAAGAGATAATGCAATTTGGGAACCGGCAATGTAATTAGCATGAAGAAAATTACTTGGAATGTGAATTGGAACGAAATCGCCAATAGATAAGACCATTTTACAATTTGGGCCCAAGTTAGAAGCAGAGCCTAAGGTGTAAATTATCGATAGTCCATATCTCGGAAACTATAAGAGATAATGCAATTTGGCAACCGGCAATGTAATTAGCATGCCGAATATTACTTGGAATGTGAATTGGAACGAAATCGCCAATAGATAAGACCATTTTACAATTTGGGCCCAAGTTAGAAGCAGAGCCTAAGGTGTAAATTATCGATAGTCCATATCTCGGAAACTATAAGAGATAATGCAATTTGGCAACCGGCAATGTAATTAGCATGCCGAATATTACTTGGAATGTGAATTGGAACGAAATCGCCAATAGATAAGACCATTTTACAATTTGGGCCCAAGTTAGAAGCAGAGCCTAAGGTGTAAATTATCGATAGTCCATATCTCGGAAACTATAAGAGATAATGCAATTTGGCAACCGGCAATGTAATTAGCATGCCGAATATTACTTGGAATGTGAATTGGAACGAAATCGCCAATAGATAAGGCCATTTTACAATTTGGGCCCAAGTTAGAAGCAGAGCCTAAGGTGTAAATTATCGATAGTCCATATCTCGGAAACTATAAGAGATAATGCAATTTGGCAACCGGCAATGTAATTAGCATGCCGAATATTACTTGGAATGTGAATTGGAATGAAATCGCCAATAGATAAGACCATTTTACAATTTGGGCCCAAGTTAGAAGCAGAGCCTAAGATGTAAATTATCCATAGTCCATATCTCGGAAACTATAAGAGATAATGCAATTTGGCAACTGGCAATGTAATTAGCATGCCGAATATTACTTGGAATGTGAATTGGGACGAAATCGCCAATAGATAAGACCATTTTACAATTTGGGCCCAAGTTAGAAGCAGAGCCTAAGGTGTAAATTATCGATAGTCCATATCTCGTAAACTATAAGAGATAATGCAACTTGGCCACCGGCAATGTAATTAGCATGCCGAATATTACTTGGAATGTGAATTGGAACGAAATCGCCAATAGATAAGACCATTTTACAATTTGGGCCCAAGTTAGAAGCAGAGCCTAAGGTGTAAATTATCGATAGTCCATATCTCGGAAACTATAAGAGATAATGCAGTTTCGCAACCGGCAATGTAATTAGCATGCCGAATATTACTTGGAATGTGAATTGGGACGAAATCGCCAATAGATAAGACCATTTTACAATTTGGGCCCAAGTTAGAAGCAGAGCCTAAGGTGTAAATTATCGATAGACCATATCTCGGAAACTATAAGAGATAATGCAATTTGGCAACCGGCAATGTAATTAGCATGCCGAATATTACTTGGAATGTGAATTGGAACGAAATCGCCAATAGATAAGACCATTTTACAATTTGGGCCCAAGTTGGAAGCAGAGCCTAAGGTGTAAATTATCGATAGTCCATATCTCGGAAACTATAAGAGATAATGCAATTTGGCAACCGGTAATGTAATTAGCATGCCGAATACCACTTGGAATGTGAATTGGAACGAAATCGCCAATAGATAAGACCATTTTACAATTTGGGCCCAAGTTAGAAGCAGAGCCTAAGGTGTAAATTATCGATAGTCCATATCTCGGAAACTATAAGAGATAATTCAATTTGGCAACCGGCAATGTAATTAGCATGCCGAATATTACTTGGAATGTGAATTGGAACGAAATCGCCAATAGATAAGACCATTTTACAATTTGGGCCCAAGTTAGAAGCAGAGCCTAAGGTGTAAATTATCGATAGTCCATATCTCGGAAACTATAAGAGATAATGCAATTTGGCAACCGGCAATGTAATCAGCATGCCGAATATTACTTGGAATGTGAATTGGAACGAAATCGCCAATAGATAAGACGATTTTACAATTTGGGCCCAAGTTAGAAGCAGAGCCTAAGGTGTAAATTGTCGATAGTCCATATCTCGGAATCTAAAAGAGATAATGCAATTTGGCAACCGGCAATGTAATTAGCATGCCGAATATTACTTGGAATGTGAATTGGAACGAAATCGCCAATAGATAAGACCATTTTACAATTTGGGCCCAAGTTAGAAGCAGAGCCTAAGGTGTAAATTATCGATAGTCCATATCTCGGAAACTATAAGAGATAATGCAGTTTCGCAACCGGCAATGTAATTAGCATGCCGAATATTACTTGGAATGTGAATTGGGACGAAATCGCCAATAGATAAGACCATTTTACAATTTGGGCCCAAGTTAGAAGCAGAGCCTAAGGTGTAAATAATCGATAGTCCATATCTCGGAAACTATAAGAGATAATGCAATTTGGCAACCGGCAATGTAATTAGCATGCCGAATATTACTTGGAATGTGAATTGGAATGAAATCGCCAATAGATAAGACCATTTTACAATTTGGGCCCAAGTTAGAAGCAGAGCCTAAGGTGTAAATTACCGATAGTCCATATCTCGGAAACTAAAGAGATAATGCAATTTGGCAAACGGCAATGTAATTAGCATGCCGAATATTACTTGGAATGTGAATTGGAACGAAATCGCCAATAGATAAGACCATTTTACAATTTGGGCCCAAGTTAGAAGCAGAGCCTAAGGTGTAAATTATCGATAGTCCATATCTCGGAAACTATAAGAGATAATGCAATTTGGCAACCGGCAATGTAATTAGCATGCCGAATATTACTTGGAATGTGAATTGGAATGAAATCGCCAATGGATAAGACCATTTTACAATTTGTGCCCAAGTTAGAAGCAGAGCCTAAGGTGTAAATTATCCATAGTCCATATCTCGGAAACTATAAGAGATAATGCAATTTGGCAACTGGCAATGTAATTAGCATGCCGAATATTACTTGAAATTTGAATTGGGACGAAATCGCCAATAGATAAGTCCATTTTACAATTTGGGCCCAAGTTAGAAGCAGAGCCTAAGGTGTAAATTATCGATAGTCCATATCTCGGAAACTATAAGAGATAATGCAATTTGGCAACCGGCAATGTAATTAGCATGCCGAATACTACTTGGAATGTGAATTGGAACGAAATCGCCAATAGATAAGACCATTTTACAGTTTGGGCCCAAGTTAGAAGCAGAGCCTAAGGTTAAAAATAATCGATAGACCATATCTCGGAAACTATAAGAGATAATGCAATTTGGGAACCGGCAATGTAATTAGCATGAAGAAAATTACTTGGAATGTGAATTGGAACGAAATCGCCAATAGATAAGACCATTTTACAGTTTGGGCCCAAGTTAGAAGCAGAGCCTAAGGTTAAAAATAATCGATAGTCCATATCTCGGAAACTATAAGAGATAATGCAATTTGGCAACCGGCAATGTAATTAGCATGCCGAATATTAATTGGAATGTGAATTGGAACGAAATCGCCAATAGATAAGACCATTTTACAATTTGGGCCCAAGTTAGAAGCAGAGCCAAAGGTGTAAATTATCGATAGTCCATATCTCGGAAACTATAAGAGATAATGCAATTTGGCACCCGGCAATGTAATTAGCATGCCGAATATTACTTGGAATGTGAATTGGAATGAAATCGCCAATAGATAAGACCATTTTACAATTTGGGCCCAAGTTAGAAGCAGAACCTAAGGTGTAAATTATCCATAGTCCATATCTCGGAAACTATAAGAGATAATGCAATTTGGCAACTGGCAACGTAATTAGCATGCCGAATATTACTTGGAATGTGAATTGGGACGAAATCGCCAATAGATAAGACCATTTTACAATTTGGGCCCAAGTTAGAAGCAGAGCCTAAGGTGTAAATTATCGATAGTCCATATCTCGGAAACTATAAGAGATAATGCAATTTGGCAACCGGCAATGTAATTAGCATGCCGAATATTACTTGGAATGTGAATTGGAACGAAATCGCCAATAGATAAGACCATTTTACAATTTGGGCCCAAGTTAGAAGCAGAGCCTAAGGTGTAAATTATTGATAGTCCATATCTCGGAAACTATAAGAGATAATGCAATTTGGCAACCGGCAATGTAATTAGCATGCCGAATACTACTTGGAATGTGAATTGGAACGAAATCGCCAATAGACAAGACCATTTTACAGTTTGGGCCCAAGTTAGAAGCAGAGCCTAAGGTTAAAAATAATCGATAGTCCATATCTCGGAAACTATAAGAGATAATGCAATTTGGGAACCGGCAATGTAATTAGCATGAAGAAAATTACTTGGAATGTGAATTGGAACGAAATCGCCAATAGATAAGACCATTTTACAATTTGGGCCCAAGTTAGAAGCAGAGCCTAAGGTGTAAATTATCGATAGTCCATATCTCGGAAACTATAAGAGATAATGCAACTTGGTCACCGGCAATGTAATTAGCATGCCGAATATTACTTGGAATGTGAATTGGAACGAAATCGCCAATAGGTAAGACCATTTTACAATTTGGGCCCAAGTTAGAAGCAGAGCCTAAGGTGTAAATTATCGATAGTCCATATCTCGGAAACTATAATAGATAATTCAATTTGGCAACCGGCAATGTAATTAGCATGCCGTATATTACTTGGAATGTGAATTGGAACGAAATCGCCAATAGATAAGACCATTTTACAATTTGGGCCCAAGTTAGAAGCAGAGCCTAAGGTGTAAATTATCGATAGTCCATATCTCGGAAACTATAAGAGATAATGCAATTTGGCAACCGGCAATGTAATTAGCATGCCGAATATTACTTGGAATGTGAATTGGAACGAAATCGCCAATAGATAAGACCATTTTACAATTTGGGCCCAAGTTAGAAGCAGAGCCTAAGGTGTAAATTATCGATAGTCCATATCTCGGAAACTATAAGAGATAATGCAATTTGGCAACCGGCAATGTAATTAGCATGCCGAATATTACTTGGAATGTGAATTGGAATGAAATCGCCAATAGATAAGACCATTTTACAATTTGGGCCCAAGTTAGAAGCAGAGCCTAAGGTGTAAATTATCCATAGTCCATATCTCGGAAACTATAAGAGATAATGCAATTTGGCAACTGGCAATGTAATTAGCATGCCGAATATTACTTGGAATGTGAATTGGGACGAAATCGCCAATAGATAAGACCATTTTACAATTTGGGCCCAAGTTAGAAGCAGAGCCTAAGGTGTAAATTATCGATAGTCCATATCTCGGAAACTATAAGAGATAATGCAATTTGGCAACCGGCAATGTAATTAGCATGCCGAATACTACTTGGAATGTGAATTGGAACGAAATCGCCAATAGATAAGACCATTTTACAATTTGGGCCCAAGTTAGAAGTAGAGCCTAAGGTGTAAATTATCGATAGTCCATATCTCGGGAACTATAAGAGATAATGCAATTTGGCAACCGGCAATGTAATTAGCATGCCGAATATTACTTGGAATGTGAATTGGAACGAAATCGCCAATAGATAAGACGATTTTACAATTTGGGCCCAAGTTAGAAGCAGAGCCTAAGGTGTAAATTATCGATAGTCCATATCTCGGAAACTAAAAGAGATAATGCAATTTGGCAACCGGCAATGTAATTAGCATGCCGAACATTACTTGGAATGTGAATTGGAACGAAATCGCCAATAGATAAGACCATTTTACAATTTGGGCCCAAGTTAGAAGCAGAGCCTAAGGTGTAAATAATCGATAGTCCATATCTCGGAAACTATAAGAGATAATGCAGTTTCGCAACCGGCAATGTAATTAGCATGCCGAATATTACTTGGAATGTGAATTGGGACGAAATCGCCAATAGATAAGACCATTTTACAATTTGGGCCCAAGTTAGAAGCAGAGCCTAAGGTGTAAATTATCGATAGTCCATATCTCGGAAACTATAAGAGATAATGCATTTTGGCAACCGGCAATGTAATTAGCATGCCGAATATTACTTGGAATGTGAATTGGAACGAAATCGCCAATAGATAAGACGATTTTACAATTTGGGCCCAAGTTAGAAGCAGAGCCTAAGGTGTAAATTGTCGATAGTCCATATCTCGGAATCTAAAAGAGATAATGCAATTTGGCAACCGGCAATGTAATTAGCATGCCGAATATTACTTGGAATGTGAATTGGAACGAAATCGCCAATAGATAAGACCATTTTACAATTTGGGCCCAAGTTAGAAGCAGAGCCTAAGGTGTAAATTATCGATAGTCCATATCTCGGAAACTATAAGAGATAATGCAGTTTCGCAACCGGCAATGTAATTAGCATGCCGAATATTACTTGGAATGTGAATTGGGACGAAATCGCCAATAGATAAGACCATTTTACAATTTGGGCCCAAGTTAGAAGCAGAGCCTAAGGTGTAAATAATCGATAGTCCATATCTCGGAAACTATAAGAGATAATGCAATTTGGCAACCGGCAATGTAATTAGCATGCCGAATATTACTTGGAATGTGAATTGGAATGAAATCGCCAATAGATAAGACCATTTTACAATTTGGGCCCAAGTTAGAAGCAGAGCCTAAGGTGTAAATTACCGATAGTCCATATCTCGGAAACTAAAGAGATAATGCAATTTGGCAAACGGCAATGTAATTAGCATGCCGAATATTACTTGGAATGTGAATTGGAACGAAATCGCCAATAGATAAGACCATTTTACAATTTGGGCCCAAGTTAGAAGCAGAGCCTAAGGTGTAAATTATCGATAGTCCATATCTCGGAAACTATAAGAGATAATGCAATTTGGCAACCGGCAATGTAATTAGCATGCCGAATATTACTTGGAATGTGAATTGGAATGAAATCGCCAATGGATAAGACCATTTTACAATTTGTGCCCAAGTTAGAAGCAGAGCCTAAGGTGTAAATTATCCATAGTCCATATCTCGGAAACTATAAGAGATAATGCAATTTGGCAACTGGCAATGTAATTAGCATGCCGAATATTACTTGAAATTTGAATTGGGACGAAATCGCCAATAGATAAGTCCATTTTACAATTTGGGCCCAAGTTAGAAGCAGAGCCTAAGGTGTAAATTATCGATAGTCCATATCTCGGAAACTATAAGAGATAATGCAATTTGGCAACCGGCAATGTAATTAGCATGCCGAATACTACTTGGAATGTGAATTGGAACGAAATCGCCAATAGATAAGACCATTTTACAGTTTGGGCCCAAGTTAGAAGCAGAGCCTAAGGTTAAAAATAATCGATAGACCATATCTCGGAAACTATAAGAGATAATGCAATTTGGGAACCGGCAATGTAATTAGCATGAAGAAAATTACTTGGAATGTGAATTGGAACGAAATCGCCAATAGATAAGACCATTTTACAGTTTGGGCCCAAGTTAGAAGCAGAGCCTAAGGTTAAAAATAATCGATAGTCCATATCTCGGAAACTATAAGAGATAATGCAATTTGGCAACCGGCAATGTAATTAGCATGCCGAATATTAATTGGAATGTGAATTGGAACGAAATCGCCAATAGATAAGACCATTTTACAATTTGGGCCCAAGTTAGAAGCAGAGCCAAAGGTGTAAATTATCGATAGTCCATATCTCGGAAACTATAAGAGATAATGCAATTTGGCACCCGGCAATGTAATTAGCATGCCGAATATTACTTGGAATGTGAATTGGAATGAAATCGCCAATAGATAAGACCATTTTACAATTTGGGCCCAAGTTAGAAGCAGAACCTAAGGTGTAAATTATCCATAGTCCATATCTCGGAAACTATAAGAGATAATGCAATTTGGCAACTGGCAACGTAATTAGCATGCCGAATATTACTTGGAATGTGAATTGGGACGAAATCGCCAATAGATAAGACCATTTTACAATTTGGGCCCAAGTTAGAAGCAGAGCCTAAGGTGTAAATTATCGATAGTCCATATCTCGGAAACTATAAGAGATAATGCAATTTGGCAACCGGCAATGTAATTAGCATGCCGAATATTACTTGGAATGTGAATTGGAACGAAATCGCCAATAGATAAGACCATTTTACAATTTGGGCCCAAGTTAGAAGCAGAGCCTAAGGTGTAAATTATTGATAGTCCATATCTCGGAAACTATAAGAGATAATGCAATTTGGCAACCGGCAATGTAATTAGCATGCCGAATACTACTTGGAATGTGAATTGGAACGAAATCGCCAATAGACAAGACCATTTTACAGTTTGGGCCCAAGTTAGAAGCAGAGCCTAAGGTTAAAAATAATCGATAGTCCATATCTCGGAAACTATAAGAGATAATGCAATTTGGGAACCGGCAATGTAATTAGCATGAAGAAAATTACTTGGAATGTGAATTGGAACGAAATCGCCAATAGATAAGACCATTTTACAATTTGGGCCCAAGTTAGAAGCAGAGCCTAAGGTGTAAATTATCGATAGTCCATATCTCGGAAACTATAAGAGATAATGCAACTTGGTCACCGGCAATGTAATTAGCATGCCGAATATTACTTGGAATGTGAATTGGAACGAAATCGCCAATAGGTAAGACCATTTTACAATTTGGGCCCAAGTTAGAAGCAGAGCCTAAGGTGTAAATTATCGATAGTCCATATCTCGGAAACTATAATAGATAATTCAATTTGGCAACCGGCAATGTAATTAGCATGCCGTATATTACTTGGAATGTGAATTGGAACGAAATCGCCAATAGATAAGACCATTTTACAATTTGGGCCCAAGTTAGAAGCAGAGCCTAAGGTGTAAATTATCGATAGTCCATATCTCGGAAACTATAAGAGATAATGCAATTTGGCAACCGGCAATGTAATTAGCATGCCGAATATTACTTGGAATGTGAATTGGAACGAAATCGCCAATAGATAAGACCATTTTACAATTTGGGCCCAAGTTAGAAGCAGAGCCTAAGGTGTAAATTATCGATAGTCCATATCTCGGAAACTATAAGAGATAATGCAATTTGGCAACCGGCAATGTAATTAGCATGCCGAATATTACTTGGAATGTGAATTGGAATGAAATCGCCAATAGATAAGACCATTTTACAATTTGGGCCCAAGTTAGAAGCAGAGCCTAAGGTGTAAATTATCCATAGTCCATATCTCGGAAACTATAAGAGATAATGCAATTTGGCAACTGGCAATGTAATTAGCATGCCGAATATTACTTGGAATGTGAATTGGGACGAAAT
Source organism: Rhynchophorus ferrugineus (assembly GCF_030347505.1). Lineage (NCBI taxonomy): Eukaryota > Metazoa > Arthropoda > Insecta > Coleoptera > Curculionidae > Rhynchophorus > Rhynchophorus ferrugineus. Next base: position 214,758 of record NW_027472766.1, on the reverse strand, counting down.
CGCCAATAGATAAGACCATTTTACAATTTGGGCCCAAGTTAGAAGCAGAGCCTAAGGTGTAAATTATCGATAGTCCATATCTCGGAAACTATAAGAGATAATGCAATTTGGCAACCGGCAATGTAATTAGCATGCCGAATACTACTTGGAATGTGAATTGGAACGAAATCGCCAATAGATAAGACCATTTTACAATTTGGGCCCAAGTTAGAAGTAGAGCCTAAGGTGTAAATTATCGATAGTCCATATCTCGGGAACTATAAGAGATAATGCAATTTGGCAACCGGCAATGTAATTAGCATGCCGAATATTACTTGGAATGTGAATTGGAACGAAATCGCCAATAGATAAGACGACTTTACAATTTGGGCCCAAGTTAGAAGCAGAGCCTAAGGTGTAAATTATCGATAGTCCATATCTCGGAAACTAAAAGAGATAATGCAATTTGGCAACCGGCAATGTAATTAGCATGCCGAACATTACTTGGAATGTGAATTGGAACGAAATCGCCAATAGATAAGACCATTTTACAATTTGGGCCCAAGTTAGAAGCAGAGCCTAAGGTGTAAATAATCGATAGTCCATATCTCGGAAACTATAAGAGATAATGCAGTTTCGCAACCGGCAATGTAATTAGCATGCCGAATATTACTTGGAATGTGAATTGGGACGAAATCGCCAATAGATAAGACCATTTTACAATTTGGGCCCAAGTTAGAAGCAGAGCCTAAGGTGTAAATTATCGATAGTCCATATCTCGGAAACTATAAGAGATAATGCATTTTGGCAACCGGCAATGTAATTAGCATGCCGAATATTACTTGGAATGTGAATTGGAACGAAATCGCCAATAGATAAGACCATTTTACAATTTGGGCCCAAGTTAGAAGCAGAGCCTAAGGTGTAAATAATCGATAGTACATATCTCGGAAACTATAAGAGATAATGCAATTTGGCAACCGGCAATGTAATTAGCATGCCGAATATTACTTGGAATGTGAATTGGAATGAAATCGCCAATAGATAAGACCATTTTACAATTTGGGCCCAAGTTAGAAGCAGAGCCTAAGGTGTAAATTATCGATAGTCCATATCTCGGAAACTATAAGAGATAATGCAATTTGGCAACCGGAATGTAATTAGCATGCCGAATATTACTTGGAATGTGAATTGGAACGAAATCGCCAATAGATAAGACGATTTTACAACTTGGGCCCAAGTTAGAAGCAGAGCCTAAGGTGTAAATTACCGATAGTCCATATCTCGGAAACTATAAGAGATAATGCAATTTGGCAACCGGCAATGTAATTAGCATGCCGAATATTACTTGGAATGTGAATTGGAACGAAATCGCCAATAGATAAGACCATTTTACAATTTGGGCCCAAGTTAGAAGCAGAGCCTAAGGTGTAAATTATCGATAGTCCATATCTCGGAAACTATAAGAGATAATGCAATTTGGGAACCGGCAATGTAATTAGCATGAAGAAAATTACTTGGAATGTGAATTGGAACGAAATCGCCAATAGATAAGACCATTTTACAATTTGGGCCCAAGTTAGAAGCAGAGCCTAAGGTGTAAATTATCGATAGTCCATATCTCGGAAACTATAAGAGATAATGCAATTTGGCAACCGGCAATGTAATTAGCATGCCGAATATTACTTGGAATGTGAATTGGAACGAAATCGCAAATAGATAAGACCATTTTACAATTTGGGCCCAAGTTAGAAGCAGAGCCTAAGGTGTAAATTATCGATAGTCCATATCTCGGAAACTATAATAGATAATTCAATTTGGCAACCGGCAATGTAATTAGCATGCCGTATATTACTTGGAATGTGAATTGGAACGAAATCGCCAATAGATAAGACCATTTTACAATTTGGGCCCAAGTTAGAAGCAGAGCCTAAGGTGTAAATTATCGATAGTCCATATCTCGGAAACTATAAGAGATAATACAATTTGGCAACCGGCAATGTAATTAGCATGCCGAATATTACTTGGAATGTGAATTGGAACGAAATCGCCAATAGATAAGACCATTTTACAATTTGGGCCCAAGTTAGAAGCAGAGCCTAAGGTGTAAATTATCGATAGTCCATATCTCGGAAACTATAAGAGATAATGCAATTTGGGAACCGGCAATGTAATTAGCATGCCGAATATTACTTGGAATGTGAATTGGAATGAAATCGCCAATAGATAAGACCATTTTACAATTTGGGCCCAAGTTAGAAGCAGAGCCTAAGATGTAAATTATCCATAGTCCATATCTCGGAAACTATAAGAGATAATGCAATTTGGCAACTGGCAATGTAATTAGCATGCCGAATATTACTTGGAATGTGAATTGGGACGAAATCGCCAATAGATAAGACCATTTTACAATTTGGGCCCAAGTTAGAAGCAGAGCCTAAGGTGTAAATTATCGATAGTCCATATCTCGGAAACTATAAGAGATAATGCAATTTGGCAACCGGCAATGTAATTAGCATGCCGAATACTACTTGGAATATGAATTGGAACGAAATCGCCAATAGATAAGACCATTTTACAATTTGGGCCCAAGTTAGAAGCAGAGCCTAAGGTGTAAATTATCGATAGTCCATATCTCGGAAACTATAAGAAATAATGCAATTTGGCAACCGGCAATGTAATTAGCATGCCGAATATTACTTGGAATGTGAATTGGAACGAAATCGCCAATAGATAAGACCATTTTACAATTTGGGCCCAAGTTAGAAGCAGAGCCTAAGGTGTAAATTATCGATAGTCCATATCTCGGAAACTATAAGAGATAATGCAATTTGGCAACCGGCAATGTAATTAGCATGCCGAATATTACTTGGAATGTGAATTGGAACGAAATCGCCAATAGATAAGGCTATTTTACAATTTGGGACCAAGTTAAAAGCAGAGCCTAAGGTGTAAATTATCGATAGTCCATATCTCGGAAACTATAAGAGATAATGCAATTTGGCAACCGGCAATGTAATTAGCATGCCGAATATTACTTGGAATGTGAATTGGAATGAAATCGCCAATAGATAAGACCATTTTACAATTTGGGCCCAAGTTAGAAGCAGAGCCTAAGATGTAAATTATCCATAGTCCATATCTCGGAAACTATAAGAGATTATGCAATTTGGCAACTGGCAATGTAATTAGCATGCCGAATATTACTTGGAATGTGAATTGGGACGAAATCGCCAATAGATAAGACCATTTTACAATTTGGGCCCAAGTTAGAAGCAGAGCCTAAGGTGTAAATTATCGATAGTCCATATCTCGGAAACTATAGGAGATAATTCAATTTGGCAACAGGCAATGTAATTAGCATGCCGAATATTACTTGGAATGTGAATTGGAACGAAATCGCCAATAGATAAGACCATTTTACAATTTGGGCCCAAGTTAGAAGCAGAGCCTAAGGTGTAAATTATCGATAGTCCATATCTCGGAAACTATAAGAGATAATGCAATTTGGCAACCGGCAATGTAATTAGCATGCCGAATATTACTTGGAATGTGAATTGGAACGAAATCGCCAATAGATAAGACCATTTTACAATTTGGGCCCAAGTTAGAAGCAGAGCCTAAGGTGTAAATTATCGATAGTCCATATCTCGGAAACTATAAGAGATAATGCAACTTGGCCACCGGCAATGTAATTAGCATGCCGAATATTACTTGGAATGTGAATTGGAACGAAATCGCCAATAGATAAGGCCATTTTACAATTTGGGCCCAAGTTAGAAGCAGAGCCTAAGGTGTAAATTATCGATAGTCCATATCTCGGAAACTATAAGAGATAATGCAATTTGGCAACCGGCAATGTAATTAGCATGCCGAATATTACTTAGAATGTGAATTGGAACGAAATCGCCAATAGATAAGACCATTTTACAATTTGGGCCCAAGTTAGAAGCAGAGCCTAAGGTGTAAATTATCGATAGTCCATATCTCGGAAACTATAAGAGATAATGCAACTTGGCCACCGGCAATGTAATTAGCATGCCGAATATTACTTGGAATGTGAACTGGAACGAAATCGCCAATAGATAAGACCATTTTACAATTTGGGCCCAAGTTAGAAGCAGAGCCTAAGGTGTAAATTATCGATAGTCCATATCTCGGAAACTATAAGAGATAATTCAATTTGGCAACCGGCAATGTAATTAGCATACCGAATATTACTTGGAATGTGAATTGGAACGAAATCGATAATAGATAAGACCATTTTACAATTTGGGCCCAAGTTAGAAGCAGAGCCTAAGGTGTAAATTATCGATAGTCCATATCTCGGAAACTATAAGAGATAATGCAATTTGGCAACCGGCAATGTAATCAGCATGCCGAATATTACTTGGAATGTGAATTGGAACGAAATCGCCAATAGATAAGACGATTTTACAATTTGGGCCCAAGTTAGAAGCAGAGCCTAAGGTGTAAATTATCGATAGTCCATATCTCGGAAACTATAAGAGATAATGCAGTTTCGCAACCGGCAATGTAATTAGCATGCCGAATATTACTTGGAATGTGAATTGGGACGAAATCGCCAATAGATAAGACCATTTTACAATTTGGGCCCAAGTTAGAAGCAGAGCCTAAGGTGTAAATAATCGATAGTCCATATCTCGGAAACTATAAGAGATAATGCAATTTGGCAACCGGCAATGTAATTAGCATGCCGAATATTACTTGGAATGTGAATTGGAATGAAATCGCCAATAGATAAGACCATTTTACAATTTGGGCCCAAGTTAGAAGCAGAGCCTAAGGTGTAAATTACCGATAGTCCATATCTCGGAAACTATAAGAGATAATGCAATTTGGCAACCGGCAATGTAATTAGCATGCCGAATATTACTTGGAATGTGAATTGGAACGAAATCGCCAATAGATAAGACCATTTTACAATTTGGGCCCAAGTTAGAAGCAGAGCCTAAGGTGTAAATTATCGATAGTCCATATCTCGGAAACTATAAGAGATAATGCAATTTGGCAACCGGCAATGTAATTAGCATGCCGAATATTACTTGGAATGTGAATTGGAATGAAATCGCCAATGGATAAGACCATTTTACAATTTGTGCCCAAGTTAGAAGCAGAGCCTAAGGTGTAAATTATCCATAGTCCATATCTCGGAAACTATAAGAGATAATGCAATTTGGCAACCGGCAATGTAATTAGCATGCCGAATACTACTTGGAATGTGAATTGGAACGAAATCGCCAATAGATAAGACCATTTTACAATTTGGGCCCAAGTTAGAAGTAGAGCCTAAGGTGTAAATTATCGATAGTCCATATCTCGGGAACTATAAGAGATAATGCAATTTGGCAACCGGCAATGTAATTAGCATGCCGAATATTACTTGGAATGTGAATTGGAACGAAATCGCCAATAGATAAGACGATTTTACAATTTGGGCCCAAGTTAGAAGCAGAGCCTAAGGTGTAAATTATCGATAGTCCATATCTCGGAAACTAAAAGAGATAATGCAATTTGGCAACCGGCAATGTAATTAGCATGCCGAACATTACTTGGAATGTGAATTGGAACGAAATCGCCAATAGATAAGACCATTTTACAATTTGGGCCCAAGTTAGAAGCAGAGCCTAAGGTGTAAATAATCGATAGTCCATATCTCGGAAACTATAAGAGATAATGCAGTTTCGCAACCGGCAATGTAATTAGCATGCCGAATATTACTTGGAATGTGAATTGGGACGAAATCGCCAATAGATAAGACCATTTTACAATTTGGGCCCAAGTTAGAAGCAGAGCCTAAGGTGTAAATTATCGATAGTCCATATCTCGGAAACTATAAGAGATAATGCATTTTGGCAACCGGCAATGTAATTAGCATGCCGAATATTACTTGGAATGTGAATTGGAACGAAATCGCCAATAGATAAGACGATTTTACAATTTGGGCCCAAGTTAGAAGCAGAGCCTAAGGTGTAAATTGTCGATAGTCCATATCTCGGAATCTAAAAGAGATAATGCAATTTGGCAACCGGCAATGTAATTAGCATGCCGAATATTACTTGGAATGTGAATTGGAACGAAATCGCCAATAGATAAGACCATTTTACAATTTGGGCCCAAGTTAGAAGCAGAGCCTAAGGTGTAAATTATCGATAGTCCATATCTCGGAAACTATAAGAGATAATGCAGTTTCGCAACCGGCAATGTAATTAGCATGCCGAATATTACTTGGAATGTGAATTGGGACGAAATCGCCAATAGATAAGACCATTTTACAATTTGGGCCCAAGTTAGAAGCAGAGCCTAAGGTGTAAATAATCGATAGTCCATATCTCGGAAACTATAAGAGATAATGCAATTTGGCAACCGGCAATGTAATTAGCATGCCGAATATTACTTGGAATGTGAATTGGAATGAAATCGCCAATAGATAAGACCATTTTACAATTTGGGCCCAAGTTAGAAGCAGAGCCTAAGGTGTAAATTACCGATAGTCCATATCTCGGAAACTAAAGAGATAATGCAATTTGGCAAACGGCAATGTAATTAGCATGCCGAATATTACTTGGAATGTGAATTGGAACGAAATCGCCAATAGATAAGACCATTTTACAATTTGGGCCCAAGTTAGAAGCAGAGCCTAAGGTGTAAATTATCGATAGTCCATATCTCGGAAACTATAAGAGATAATGCAATTTGGCAACCGGCAATGTAATTAGCATGCCGAATATTACTTGGAATGTGAATTGGAATGAAATCGCCAATGGATAAGACCATTTTACAATTTGTGCCCAAGTTAGAAGCAGAGCCTAAGGTGTAAATTATCCATAGTCCATATCTCGGAAACTATAAGAGATAATGCAATTTGGCAACTGGCAATGTAATTAGCATGCCGAATATTACTTGAAATTTGAATTGGGACGAAATCGCCAATAGATAAGTCCATTTTACAATTTGGGCCCAAGTTAGAAGCAGAGCCTAAGGTGTAAATTATCGATAGTCCATATCTCGGAAACTATAAGAGATAATGCAATTTGGCAACCGGCAATGTAATTAGCATGCCGAATACTACTTGGAATGTGAATTGGAACGAAATCGCCAATAGATAAGACCATTTTACAGTTTGGGCCCAAGTTAGAAGCAGAGCCTAAGGTTAAAAATAATCGATAGACCATATCTCGGAAACTATAAGAGATAATGCAATTTGGGAACCGGCAATGTAATTAGCATGAAGAAAATTACTTGGAATGTGAATTGGAACGAAATCGCCAATAGATAAGACCATTTTACAGTTTGGGCCCAAGTTAGAAGCAGAGCCTAAGGTTAAAAATAATCGATAGTCCATATCTCGGAAACTATAAGAGATAATGCAATTTGGCAACCGGCAATGTAATTAGCATGCCGAATATTAATTGGAATGTGAATTGGAACGAAATCGCCAATAGATAAGACCATTTTACAATTTGGGCCCAAGTTAGAAGCAGAGCCAAAGGTGTAAATTATCGATAGTCCATATCTCGGAAACTATAAGAGATAATGCAATTTGGCACCCGGCAATGTAATTAGCATGCCGAATATTACTTGGAATGTGAATTGGAATGAAATCGCCAATAGATAAGACCATTTTACAATTTGGGCCCAAGTTAGAAGCAGAACCTAAGGTGTAAATTATCCATAGTCCATATCTCGGAAACTATAAGAGATAATGCAATTTGGCAACTGGCAACGTAATTAGCATGCCGAATATTACTTGGAATGTGAATTGGGACGAAATCGCCAATAGATAAGACCATTTTACAATTTGGGCCCAAGTTAGAAGCAGAGCCTAAGGTGTAAATTATCGATAGTCCATATCTCGGAAACTATAAGAGATAATGCAATTTGGCAACCGGCAATGTAATTAGCATGCCGAATATTACTTGGAATGTGAATTGGAACGAAATCGCCAATAGATAAGACCATTTTACAATTTGGGCCCAAGTTAGAAGCAGAGCCTAAGGTGTAAATTATTGATAGTCCATATCTCGGAAACTATAAGAGATAATGCAATTTGGCAACCGGCAATGTAATTAGCATGCCGAATACTACTTGGAATGTGAATTGGAACGAAATCGCCAATAGACAAGACCATTTTACAGTTTGGGCCCAAGTTAGAAGCAGAGCCTAAGGTTAAAAATAATCGATAGTCCATATCTCGGAAACTATAAGAGATAATGCAATTTGGGAACCGGCAATGTAATTAGCATGAAGAAAATTACTTGGAATGTGAATTGGAACGAAATCGCCAATAGATAAGACCATTTTACAATTTGGGCCCAAGTTAGAAGCAGAGCCTAAGGTGTAAATTATCGATAGTCCATATCTCGGAAACTATAAGAGATAATGCAACTTGGTCACCGGCAATGTAATTAGCATGCCGAATATTACTTGGAATGTGAATTGGAACGAAATCGCCAATAGGTAAGACCATTTTACAATTTGGGCCCAAGTTAGAAGCAGAGCCTAAGGTGTAAATTATCGATAGTCCATATCTCGGAAACTATAATAGATAATTCAATTTGGCAACCGGCAATGTAATTAGCATGCCGTATATTACTTGGAATGTGAATTGGAACGAAATCGCCAATAGATAAGACCATTTTACAATTTGGGCCCAAGTTAGAAGCAGAGCCTAAGGTGTAAATTATCGATAGTCCATATCTCGGAAACTATAAGAGATAATGCAATTTGGCAACCGGCAATGTAATTAGCATGCCGAATATTACTTGGAATGTGAATTGGAACGAAATCGCCAATAGATAAGACCATTTTACAATTTGGGCCCAAGTTAGAAGCAGAGCCTAAGGTGTAAATTATCGATAGTCCATATCTCGGAAACTATAAGAGATAATGCAATTTGGCAACCGGCAATGTAATTAGCATGCCGAATATTACTTGGAATGTGAATTGGAATGAAATCGCCAATAGATAAGACCATTTTACAATTTGGGCCCAAGTTAGAAGCAGAGCCTAAGGTGTAAATTATCCATAGTCCATATCTCGGAAACTATAAGAGATAATGCAATTTGGCAACTGGCAATGTAATTAGCATGCCGAATATTACTTGGAATGTGAATTGGGACGAAATCGCCAATAGATAAGACCATTTTACAATTTGGGCCCAAGTTAGAAGCAGAGCCTAAGGTGTAAATTATCGATAGTCCATATCTCGGAAACTATAAGAGATAATGCAATTTGGCAACCGGCAATGTAATTAGCATGCCGAATACTACTTGGAATGTGAATTGGAACGAAATCGCCAATAGATAAGACCATTTTACAATTTGGGCCCAAGTTAGAAGTAGAGCCTAAGGTGTAAATTATCGATAGTCCATATCTCGGGAACTATAAGAGATAATGCAATTTGGCAACCGGCAATGTAATTAGCATGCCGAATATTACTTGGAATGTGAATTGGAACGAAATCGCCAGGTTCGTCCATCGATCGATGGACGAACCTTTACAATTTGGGCCCAAGTTAGAAGCAGAGCCTAAGGTGTAAATTATCGATAGTCCATATCTCGGAAACTAAAAGAGATAATGCAATTTGGCAACCGGCAATGTAATTAGCATGCCGAACATTACTTGGAATGTGAATTGGAACGAAATCGCCAATAGATAAGACCATTTTACAATTTGGGCCCAAGTTAGAAGCAGAGCCTAAGGTGTAAATAATCGATAGTCCATATCTCGGAAACTATAAGAGATAATGCAGTTTCGCAACCGGCAATGTAATTAGCATGCCGAATATTACTTGGAATGTGAATTGGGACGAAATCGCCAATAGATAAGACCATTTTACAATTTGGGCCCAAGTTAGAAGCAGAGCCTAAGGTGTAAATTATCGATAGTCCATATCTCGGAAACTATAAGAGATAATGCATTTTGGCAACCGGCAATGTAATTAGCATGCCGAATATTACTTGGAATGTGAATTGGAACGAAATCGCCAATAGATAAGACCATTTTACAATTTGGGCCCAAGTTAGAAGCAGAGCCTAAGGTGTAAATAATCGATAGTACATATCTCGGAAACTATAAGAGATAATGCAATTTGGCAACCGGCAATGTAATTAGCATGCCGAATATTACTTGGAATGTGAATTGGAATGAAATCGCCAATAGATAAGACCATTTTACAATTTGGGCCCAAGTTAGAAGCAGAGCCTAAGGTGTAAATTATCGATAGTCCATATCTCGGAAACTATAAGAGATAATGCAATTTGGCAACCGGAATGTAATTAGCATGCCGAATATTACTTGGAATGTGAATTGGAACGAAATCGCCAATAGATAAGACGATTTTACAACTTGGGCCCAAGTTAGAAGCAGAGCCTAAGGTGTAAATTACCGATAGTCCATATCTCGGAAACTATAAGAGATAATGCAATTTGGCAACCGGCAATGTAATTAGCATGCCGAATATTACTTGGAATGTGAATTGGAACGAAATCGCCAATAGATAAGACCATTTTACAATTTGGGCCCAAGTTAGAAGCAGAGCCTAAGGTGTAAATTATCGATAGTCCATATCTCGGAAACTATAAGAGATAATGCAATTTGGGAACCGGCAATGTAATTAGCATGAAGAAAATTACTTGGAATGTGAATTGGAACGAAATCGCCAATAGATAAGACCATTTTACAATTTGGGCCCAAGTTAGAAGCAGAGCCTAAGGTGTAAATTATCGATAGTCCATATCTCGGAAACTATAAGAGATAATGCAATTTGGCAACCGGCAATGTAATTAGCATGCCGAATATTACTTGGAATGTGAATTGGAACGAAATCGCAAATAGATAAGACCATTTTACAATTTGGGCCCAAGTTAGAAGCAGAGCCTAAGGTGTAAATTATCGATAGTCCATATCTCGGAAACTATAATAGATAATTCAATTTGGCAACCGGCAATGTAATTAGCATGCCGTATATTACTTGGAATGTGAATTGGAACGAAATCGCCAATAGATAAGACCATTTTACAATTTGGGCCCAAGTTAGAAGCAGAGCCTAAGGTGTAAATTATCGATAGTCCATATCTCGGAAACTATAAGAGATAATACAATTTGGCAACCGGCAATGTAATTAGCATGCCGAATATTACTTGGAATGTGAATTGGAACGAAATCGCCAATAGATAAGACCATTTTACAATTTGGGCCCAAGTTAGAAGCAGAGCCTAAGGTGTAAATTATCGATAGTCCATATCTCGGAAACTATAAGAGATAATGCAATTTGGGAACCGGCAATGTAATTAGCATGCCGAATATTACTTGGAATGTGAATTGGAATGAAATCGCCAATAGATAAGACCATTTTACAATTTGGGCCCAAGTTAGAAGCAGAGCCTAAGATGTAAATTATCCATAGTCCATATCTCGGAAACTATAAGAGATAATGCAATTTGGCAACTGGCAATGTAATTAGCATGCCGAATATTACTTGGAATGTGAATTGGGACGAAATCGCCAATAGATAAGACCATTTTACAATTTGGGCCCAAGTTAGAAGCAGAGCCTAAGGTGTAAATTATCGATAGTCCATATCTCGGAAACTATAAGAGATAATGCAATTTGGCAACCGGCAATGTAATTAGCATGCCGAATACTACTTGGAATATGAATTGGAACGAAATCGCCAATAGATAAGACCATTTTACAATTTGGGCCCAAGTTAGAAGCAGAGCCTAAGGTGTAAATTATCGATAGTCCATATCTCGGAAACTATAAGAAATAATGCAATTTGGCAACCGGCAATGTAATTAGCATGCCGAATATTACTTGGAATGTGAATTGGAACGAAATCGCCAATAGATAAGACCATTTTACAATTTGGGCCCAAGTTAGAAGCAGAGCCTAAGGTGTAAATTATCGATAGTCCATATCTCGGAAACTATAAGAGATAATGCAATTTGGCAACCGGCAATGTAATTAGCATGCCGAATATTACTTGGAATGTGAATTGGAACGAAATCGCCAATAGATAAGGCTATTTTACAATTTGGGACCAAGTTAAAAGCAGAGCCTAAGGTGTAAATTATCGATAGTCCATATCTCGGAAACTATAAGAGATAATGCAATTTGGCAACCGGCAATGTAATTAGCATGCCGAATATTACTTGGAATGTGAATTGGAATGAAATCGCCAATAGATAAGACCATTTTACAATTTGGGCCCAAGTTAGAAGCAGAGCCTAAGATGTAAATTATCCATAGTCCATATCTCGGAAACTATAAGAGATTATGCAATTTGGCAACTGGCAATGTAATTAGCATGCCGAATATTACTTGGAATGTGAATTGGGACGAAATCGCCAATAGATAAGACCATTTTACAATTTGGGCCCAAGTTAGAAGCAGAGCCTAAGGTGTAAATTATCGATAGTCCATATCTCGGAAACTATAGGAGATAATTCAATTTGGCAACAGGCAATGTAATTAGCATGCCGAATATTACTTGGAATGTGAATTGGAACGAAATCGCCAATAGATAAGACCATTTTACAATTTGGGCCCAAGTTAGAAGCAGAGCCTAAGGTGTAAATTATCGATAGTCCATATCTCGGAAACTATAAGAGATAATGCAATTTGGCAACCGGCAATGTAATTAGCATGCCGAATATTACTTGGAATGTGAATTGGAACGAAATCGCCAATAGATAAGACCATTTTACAATTTGGGCCCAAGTTAGAAGCAGAGCCTAAGGTGTAAATTATCGATAGTCCATATCTCGGAAACTATAAGAGATAATGCAACTTGGCCACCGGCAATGTAATTAGCATGCCGAATATTACTTGGAATGTGAATTGGAACGAAATCGCCAATAGATAAGGCCATTTTACAATTTGGGCCCAAGTTAGAAGCAGAGCCTAAGGTGTAAATTATCGATAGTCCATATCTCGGAAACTATAAGAGATAATGCAATTTGGCAACCGGCAATGTAATTAGCATGCCGAATATTACTTAGAATGTGAATTGGAACGAAATCGCCAATAGATAAGACCATTTTACAATTTGGGCCCAAGTTAGAAGCAGAGCCTAAGGTGTAAATTATCGATAGTCCATATCTCGGAAACTATAAGAGATAATGCAACTTGGCCACCGGCAATGTAATTAGCATGCCGAATATTACTTGGAATGTGAACTGGAACGAAATCGCCAATAGATAAGACCATTTTACAATTTGGGCCCAAGTTAGAAGCAGAGCCTAAGGTGTAAATTATCGATAGTCCATATCTCGGAAACTATAAGAGATAATTCAATTTGGCAACCGGCAATGTAATTAGCATACCGAATATTACTTGGAATGTGAATTGGAACGAAATCGATAATAGATAAGACCATTTTACAATTTGGGCCCAAGTTAGAAGCAGAGCCTAAGGTGTAAATTATCGATAGTCCATATCTCGGAAACTATAAGAGATAATGCAATTTGGCAACCGGCAATGTAATCAGCATGCCGAATATTACTTGGAATGTGAATTGGAACGAAATCGCCAATAGATAAGACGATTTTACAATTTGGGCCCAAGTTAGAAGCAGAGCCTAAGGTGTAAATTATCGATAGTCCATATCTCGGAAACTATAAGAGATAATGCAGTTTCGCAACCGGCAATGTAATTAGCATGCCGAATATTACTTGGAATGTGAATTGGGACGAAATCGCCAATAGATAAGACCATTTTACAATTTGGGCCCAAGTTAGAAGCAGAGCCTAAGGTGTAAATAATCGATAGTCCATATCTCGGAAACTATAAGAGATAATGCAATTTGGCAACCGGCAATGTAATTAGCATGCCGAATATTACTTGGAATGTGAATTGGAATGAAATCGCCAATAGATAAGACCATTTTACAATTTGGGCCCAAGTTAGAAGCAGAGCCTAAGGTGTAAATTACCGATAGTCCATATCTCGGAAACTATAAGAGATAATGCAATTTGGCAACCGGCAATGTAATTAGCATGCCGAATATTACTTGGAATGTGAATTGGAACGAAATCGCCAATAGATAAGACCATTTTACAATTTGGGCCCAAGTTAGAAGCAGAGCCTAAGGTGTAAATTATCGATAGTCCATATCTCGGAAACTATAAGAGATAATGCAATTTGGCAACCGGCAATGTAATTAGCATGCCGAATATTACTTGGAATGTGAATTGGAATGAAATCGCCAATGGATAAGACCATTTTACAATTTGTGCCCAAGTTAGAAGCAGAGCCTAAGGTGTAAATTATCCATAGTCCATATCTCGGAAACTATAAGAGATAATGCAATTTGGCAACTGGCAATGTAATTAGCATGCCGAATATTACTTGAAATTTGAATTGGGACGAAATCGCCAATAGATAAGTCCATTTTACAATTTGGGCCCAAGTTAGAAGCAGAGCCTAAGGTGTAAATTATCGATAGTCCATATCTCGGAAACTATAAGAGATAATGCAATTTGGCAACCGGCAATGTAATTAGCATGCCGAATACTACTTGGAATGTGAATTGGAACGAAATCGCCAATAGATAAGACCATTTTACAGTTTGGGCCCAAGTTAGAAGCAGAGCCTAAGGTTAAAAATAATCGATAGACCATATCTCGGAAACTATAAGAGATAATGCAATTTGGGAACCGGCAATGTAATTAGCATGAAGAAAATTACTTGGAATGTGAATTGGAACGAAATCGCCAATAGATAAGACCATTTTACAGTTTGGGCCCAAGTTAGAAGCAGAGCCTAAGGTTAAAAATAATCGATAGTCCATATCTCGGAAACTATAAGAGATAATGCAATTTGGCAACCGGCAATGTAATTAGCATGCCGAATATTAATTGGAATGTGAATTGGAACGAAATCGCCAATAGATAAGACCATTTTACAATTTGGGCCCAAGTTAGAAGCAGAGCCAAAGGTGTAAATTATCGATAGTCCATATCTCGGAAACTATAAGAGATAATGCAATTTGGCACCCGGCAATGTAATTAGCATGCCGAATATTACTTGGAATGTGAATTGGAATGAAATCGCCAATAGATAAGACCATTTTACAATTTGGGCCCAAGTTAGAAGCAGAACCTAAGGTGTAAATTATCCATAGTCCATATCTCGGAAACTATAAGAGATAATGCAATTTGGCAACTGGCAACGTAATTAGCATGCCGAATATTACTTGGAATGTGAATTGGGACGAAATCGCCAATAGATAAGACCATTTTACAATTTGGGCCCAAGTTAGAAGCAGAGCCTAAGGTGTAAATTATCGATAGTCCATATCTCGGAAACTATAAGAGATAATGCAATTTGGCAACCGGCAATGTAATTAGCATGCCGAATATTACTTGGAATGTGAATTGGAACGAAATCGCCAATAGATAAGACCATTTTACAATTTGGGCCCAAGTTAGAAGCAGAGCCTAAGGTGTAAATTATTGATAGTCCATATCTCGGAAACTATAAGAGATAATGCAATTTGGCAACCGGCAATGTAATTAGCATGCCGAATACTACTTGGAATGTGAATTGGAACGAAATCGCCAATAGACAAGACCATTTTACAGTTTGGGCCCAAGTTAGAAGCAGAGCCTAAGGTTAAAAATAATCGATAGTCCATATCTCGGAAACTATAAGAGATAATGCAATTTGGGAACCGGCAATGTAATTAGCATGAAGAAAATTACTTGGAATGTGAATTGGAACGAAATCGCCAATAGATAAGACCATTTTACAATTTGGGCCCAAGTTAGAAGCAGAGCCTAAGGTGTAAATTATCGATAGTCCATATCTCGGAAACTATAAGAGATAATGCAATTTGGCAACCGGAATGTAATTAGCATGCCGAATATTACTTGGAATGTGAATTGGAACGAAATCGCCAATAGGTAAGACCATTTTACAATTTGGGCCCAAGTTAGAAGCAGAGCCTAAGGTGTAAATTATCGATAGTCCATATCTCGGAAACTATAATAGATAATTCAATTTGGCAACCGGCAATGTAATTAGCATGCCGTATATTACTTGGAATGTGAATTGGAACGAAATCGCCAATAGATAAGACCATTTTACAATTTGGGCCCAAGTTAGAAGCAGAGCCTAAGGTGTAAATTATCGATAGTCCATATCTCGGAAACTATAAGAGATAATGCAATTTGGCAACCGGCAATGTAATTAGCATGCCGAATATTACTTGGAATGTGAATTGGAACGAAATCGCCAATAGATAAGACCATTTTACAATTTGGGCCCAAGTTAGAAGCAGAGCCTAAGGTGTAAATTATCGATAGTCCATATCTCGGAAACTATAAGAGATAATGCAATTTGGCAACCGGCAATGTAATTAGCATGCCGAATATTACTTGGAATGTGAATTGGAATGAAATCGCCAATAGATAAGACCATTTTACAATTTGGGCCCAAGTTAGAAGCAGAGCCTAAGGTGTAAATTATCCATAGTCCATATCTCGGAAACTATAAGAGATAATGCAATTTGGCAACTGGCAATGTAATTAGCATGCCGAATATTACTTGGAATGTGAATTGGGACGAAATCGCCAATAGATAAGACCATTTTACAATTTGGGCCCAAGTTAGAAGCAGAGCCTAAGGTGTAAATTATCGATAGTCCATATCTCGGAAACTATAAGAGATAATGCAATTTGGCAACCGGCAATGTAATTAGCATGCCGAATACTACTTGGAATGTGAATTGGAACGAAATCGCCAATAGATAAGACCATTTTACAATTTGGGCCCAAGTTAGAAGTAGAGCCTAAGGTGTAAATTATCGATAGTCCATATCTCGGGAACTATAAGAGATAATGCAATTTGGCAACCGGCAATGTAATTAGCATGCCGAATATTACTTGGAATGTGAATTGGAACGAAATCGCCAATAGATAAGACCATTTTACAATTTGGGCCCAAGTTAGAAGCAGAGCCTAAGGTGTAAATAATCGATAGTCCATATCTCGGAAACTATAAGAGATAATGCAGTTTCGCAACCGGCAATGTAATTAGCATGCCGAATATTACTTGGAATGTGAATTGGGACGAAATCGCCAATAGATAAGACCATTTTACAATTTGGGCCCAAGTTAGAAGCAGAGCCTAAGGTGTAAATTATCGATAGTCCATATCTCGGAAACTATAAGAGATAATGCATTTTGGCAACCGGCAATGTAATTAGCATGCCGAATATTACTTGGAATGTGAATTGGAACGAAATCGCCAATAGATAAGACCATTTTACAATTTGGGCCCAAGTTAGAAGCAGAGCCTAAGGTGTAAATAATCGATAGTACATATCTCGGAAACTATAAGAGATAATGCAATTTGGCAACCGGCAATGTAATTAGCATGCCGAATATTACTTGGAATGTGAATTGGAATGAAATCGCCAATAGATAAGACCATTTTACAATTTGGGCCCAAGTTAGAAGCAGAGCCTAAGGTGTAAATTATCGATAGTCCATATCTCGGAAACTATAAGAGATAATGCAATTTGGCAACCGGAATGTAATTAGCATGCCGAATATTACTTGGAATGTGAATTGGAACGAAATCGCCAATAGATAAGACGATTTTACAACTTGGGCCCAAGTTAGAAGCAGAGCCTAAGGTGTAAATTACCGATAGTCCATATCTCGGGAACTATAAGAGATAATGCAATTTGGCAACCGGCAATGTAATTAGCATGCCGAATATTACTTGGAATGTGAATTGGAACGAAATCGCCAATAGATAAGACCATTTTACAATTTGGGCCCAAGTTAGAAGCAGAGCCTAAGGTGTAAATTATCGATAGTCCATATCTCGGAAACTATAAGAGATAATGCAATTTGGGAACCGGCAATGTAATTAGCATGAAGAAAATTACTTGGAATGTGAATTGGAACGAAATCGCCAATAGATAAGACCATTTTACAATTTGGGCCCAAGTTAGAAGCAGAGCCTAAGGTGTAAATTATCGATAGTCCATATCTCGGAAACTATAAGAGATAATGCAATTTGGCAACCGGCAATGTAATTAGCATGCCGAATATTACTTGGAATGTGAATTGGAACGAAATCGCAAATAGATAAGACCATTTTACAATTTGGGCCCAAGTTAGAAACAGAGCCTAAGGTGTAAATTATCGATAGTCCATATCTCGGAAACTATAATAGATAATTCAATTTGGCAACCGGCAATGTAATTAGCATGCCGTATATTACTTGGAATGTGAATTGGAACGAAATCGCCAATAGATAAGACCATTTTACAATTTGGGCCCAAGTTAGAAGCAGAGCCTAAGGTGTAAATTATCGATAGTCCATATCTCGGAAACTATAAGAGATAATACAATTTGGCAACCGGCAATGTAATTAGCATGCCGAATATTACTTGGAATGTGAATTGGAACGAAATCGCCAATAGATAAGACCATTTTACAATTTGGGCCCAAGTTAGAAGCAGAGCCTAAGGTGTAAATTATCGATAGTCCATATCTCGGAAACTATAAGAGATAATGCAATTTGGGAACCGGCAATGTAATTAGCATGCCGAATATTACTTGGAATGTGAATTGGAATGAAATCGCCAATAGATAAGACCATTTTACAATTTGGGCCCAAGTTAGAAGCAGAGCCTAAGATGTAAATTATCCATAGTCCATATCTCGGAAACTATAAGAGATAATGCAATTTGGCAACTGGCAATGTAATTAGCATGCCGAATATTACTTGGAATGTGAATTGGGACGAAATCGCCAATAGATAAGACCATTTTACAATTTGGGCCCAAGTTAGAAGCAGAGCCTAAGGTGTAAATTATCGATAGTCCATATCTCGGAAACTATAAGAGATAATGCAATTTGGCAACCGGCAATGTAATTAGCATGCCGAATACTACTTGGAATATGAATTGGAACGAAATCGCCAATAGATAAGACCATTTTACAATTTGGGCCCAAGTTAGAAGCAGAGCCTAAGGTGTAAATTATCGATAGTCCATATCTCGGAAACTATAAGAAATAATGCAATTTGGCAACCGGCAATGTAATTATCATGCCGAATATTACTTGGAATGTGAATTGGAACGAAATCGCCAATAGATAAGACCATTTTACAATTTGGGCCCAAGTTAGAAGCAGAGCCTAAGGTGTAAATTATCGATAGTCCATATCTCGGAAACTATAAGAGATAATGCAATTTGGCAACCGGCAATGTAATTAGCATGCCGAATATTACTTGGAATGTGAATTGGAACGAAATCGCCAATAGATAAGGCTATTTTACAATTTGGGACCAAGTTAAAAGCAGAGCCTAAGGTGTAAATTATCGATAGTCCATATCTCGGAAACTATAAGAGATAATGCAATTTGGCAACCGGCAATGTAATTAGCATGCCGAATATTACTTGGAATGTGAATTGGAATGAAATCGCCAATAGATAAGACCATTTTACAATTTGGGCCCAAGTTAGAAGCAGAGCCTAAGATGTAAATTATCCATAGTCCATATCTCGGAAACTATAAGAGATAATGCAATTTGGCAACTGGCAATGTAATTAGCATGCCGAATATTACTTGGAATGTGAATTGGGACGAAATCGCCAATAGATAAGACCATTTTACAATTTGGGCCCAAGTTAGAAGCAGAGCCTAAGGTGTAAATTATCGATAGTCCATATCTCGGAAACTATAGGAGATAATTCAATTTGGCAACAGGCAATGTAATTAGCATGCCGAATATTACTTGGAATGTGAATTGGAACGAAATCGCCAATAGATAAGACCATTTTACAATTTGGGCCCAAGTTAGAAGCAGAGCCTAAGGTGTAAATTATCGATAGTCCATATCTCGGAAACTATAAGAGATAATGCAATTTGGCAACCGGCAATGTAATTAGCATGCCGAATATTACTTGGAATGTGAATTGGAACGAAATCGCCAATAGATAAGACCATTTTACAATTTGGGCCCAAGTTAGAAGCAGAGCCTAAGGTGTAAATTATCGATAGTCCATATCTCGGAAACTATAAGAGATAATGCAACTTGGCCACCGGCAATGTAATTAGCATGCCGAATATTACTTGGAATGTGAATTGGAACGAAATCGCCAATAGATAAGGCCATTTTACAATTTGGGCCCAAGTTAGAAGCAGAGCCTAAGGTGTAAATTATCGATAGTCCATATCTCGGAAACTATAAGAGATAATGCAATTTGGCAACCGGCAATGTAATTAGCATGCCGAATATTACTTAGAATGTGAATTGGAACGAAATCGCCAATAGATAAGACCATTTTACAATTTGGGCCCAAGTTAGAAGCAGAGCCTAAGGTGTAAATTATCGATAGTCCATATCTCGGAAACTATAAGAGATAATGCAACTTGGCCACCGGCAATGTAATTAGCATGTCGAATATTACTTGGAATGTGAATTGGAACGAAATCGCCAATAGATAAGACCATTTTACAATTTGGGCCCAAGTTAGAAGCAGAGCCTAAGGTGTAAATTATCGATAGTCCATATCTCGGAAACTATAAGAGATAATTCAATTTGGCAACCGGCAATGTAATTAGCATACCGAATATTACTTGGAATGTGAATTGGAACGAAATCGATAATAGATAAGACCATTTTACAATTTGGGCCCAAGTTAGAAGCAGAGCCTAAGGTGTAAATTATCGATAGTCCATATCTCGGAAACTATAAGAGATAATGCAATTTGGCAACCGGCAATGTAATCAGCATGCCGAATATTACTTGGAATGTGAATTGGAACGAAATCGCCAATAGATAAGACGATTTTACAATTTGGGCCCAAGTTAGAAGCAGAGCCTAAGGTGTAAATTATCGATAGTCCATATCTCGGAAACTATAAGAGATAATGCAGTTTCGCAACCGGCAATGTAATTAGCATGCCGAATATTACTTGGAATGTGAATTGGAATGAAATCGCCAATAGATAAGACCATTTTACAATTTGGGCCCAAGTTAGAAGCAGAGCCTAAGGTGTAAATTACCGATAGTCCATATCTCGGAAACTATAAGAGATAATGCAATTTGGCAACCGGCAATGTAATTAGCATGCCGAATATTACTTGGAATGTGAATTGGAACGAAATCGCCAATAGATAAGACCATTTTACAATTTGGGCCCAAGTTAGAAGCAGAGCCTAAGGTGTAAATTATCGATAGTCCATATCTCGGAAACTATAAGAGATAATGCAATTTGGCAACCGGCAATGTAATTAGCATGCCGAATATTACTTGGAATGTGAATTGGAATGAAATCGCCAATAGATAAGACCATTTTACAATTTGTGCCCAAGTTAGAAGCAGAGCCTAAGGTGTAAATTATCCATAGTCCATATCTCGGAAACTATAAGAGATAATGCAATTTGGCAACTGGCAATGTAATTAGCATGCCGAATATTACTTGGAATGTGAATTGGGACGAAATCGCCAATAGATAAGTCCATTTTACAGTTTGGGCCCAAGTTAGAAGCAGAGCCTAAGGTTAAAAATAATCGATAGTCCATATCTCGGAAACTATAAGAGATAATGCAATTTGGGAACCGGCAATGTAATTAGCATGAAGAAAATTACTTGGAATGTGAATTGGAACGAAATCGCCAATAGATAAGACCATTTTACAATTTGGGCCCAAGTTAGAAGCAGAGCCTAAGGTGTAAATTATCGATAGTCCATATCTCGGAAACTATAAGAGATAATGCAACTTGGCCACCGGCAATGTAATTAGCATGCCGAATATTACTTGGAATGTGAATTGGAACGAAATCGCCAATAGGTAAGACCATTTTACAATTTGGGCCCAAGTTAGAAGCAGAGCCTAAGGTGTAAATTATCGATAGTCCATATCTCGGAAACTATAATAGATAATTCAATTTGGCAACCGGCAATGTAATTAGCATGCCGTATATTACTTGGAATGTGAATTGGAACGAAATCGCCAATAGATAAGACCATTTTACAATTTGGGCCCAAGTTAGAAGCAGAGCCTAAGGTGTAAATTATCGATAGTCCATATCTCGGAAACTATAAGAGATAATGCATTTTGGCAACCGGCAATGTAATTAGCATGCCGAATATTACTTGGAATGTGAATTGGAACGAAATCGCCAATAGATAAGACCATTTTACAATTTGGGCCCAAGTTAGAAGCAGAGCCTAAGGTGTAAATTATCGATAGTCCATATCTCGGAAACTATAAGAGATAATGCAATTTGGCAACCGGCAATGTAATTAGCATGCCGAATATTACTTGGAATGTGAATTGGAATGAAATGGCCAATAGATAAGACCATTTTACAATTTGGGCCCAAGTTAGAAGCAGAGCCTAAGGTGTAAATTATCCATAGTCCATATCTCGGAAACTATAAGAGATAATGCAATTTGGCAACTGGCAACGTAATTAGCATGCCGAATATTGCTTGGAATGTGAATTGGGACGAAATCGCCAATAGATAAGACCATTTTACAATTTGGGCCCAAGTTAGAAGCAGAGCCTAAGGTGTAAATTATCGATAGTCCATACCTCGGAAACTATAAGAGATAATGCAATTTGGCAACCGGCAATGTAATTAGCATGCCGAATACTACTTGGAATGTGAATTGGAACGAAATCGCCAATAGATAAGACCATTTTACAGTTTGGGCCCAAGTTAGAAGCAGAGCCCAAGGTGTAAATTATCGATAGTCCATATCTCGGAAACTATAGGAGATAATTCAGTTTGGCAACCGGCAATGTAATTAGCATGCCGTATATTACTTGGAATGTGAATTGGAACGAAATCGCCAATAGATAAGACCATTTTACAATTTGGGCCCAAGTTAGAAGCAGAGCCTAAGGTGTAAATTATCGATAGTCCATATCTCGGAAACTATAAGAGATAATGCAATTTGGCAACCATCAATGTAATTAGCATGCCGAATATTACTTGGAATGTGAATTGGAACGAAATCGCCAATAGATAAGACCATTTTACAATTTGGGCCCAAGTTAGAAGCAGAGCCTAAGGTGTAAATTATCGATAGTCCATATCTCGGAAACTATAAGAGATAATGCAATTTCGCAACCGGCAATGTAATTAGCATGCCGAATATTACTTGGAATGTGAATTGGAACGAAATCGCCAATAGATAAGGCCATTTTACAATTTGGGCCCAAGTTAGAAGCAGAGCCTAAGGTGTAAATTATCGATAGTCCATATCTCGGAAACTATAAGAGATAATGCAATTTGGTAACCGGCAATGTAATTAGCATGCCGAATATTACTTGGAATGTGAATTGGAACGAAATCGCCAATAGATAAGACCATTTTACAATTTGGGCCCAAGTTAGAAGCAGAGCCTAAGGTGTAAATTATCGATAGTCCATATCTCGGAAACTATAAGAGATAATGCAACTTGGCCACCGGCAATGTAATTAGCATGCTGAATATTACTTGGAATGTGAATTGGAACGAAATCGCCAATAGGTAAGACCATTTTACAATTTGGGCCCAAGTTAGAAGCAGAGCCTAAGGTGTAAATTATCGATAGTCCATATCTCGGAAACTATAGGAGATAATTCAATTTGGCAACCGGCAATGTAATTAGCATGCCGAATATTACTTGGAATGTGAATTGGAACGAAATCGCCAATAGATAAGACCATTTTACAATTTGGGCCCAAGTTAGAAGCAGAGCCTAAGGTGTAAATTATCGATAGTCCATATCTCGGAAACTATAAGAGATAATGCAATTTGGCAACCGGCAATGTAATTAGCATGCCGAATATTACTTGGAATGTGAATTGGAACGAAATCGCCAATAGATAAGACCATTTTACAATTTGGGCCCAAGTTAGAAGCAGAGCCTAAGGTGTAAATTGTCGATAGTCCATATCTCGGAAACTATAAGAGATAATGCAATTTGGCAACCGGCAATGTAATTAGCATGCCGAATATTACTTGGAATGTGAATTGGAATGAAATCGCCAATAGATAAGGCCATTTTACAGTTTGGGCCCAAGTTAGAAGCAGAGCCTAAGGTGTAAATTATCGATAGTCCATATCTCGGAAACTATAAGAGATAATGCAACTTGGCCACCGGCAATGTAATTAACATGCCGAATATTACTTGGAATGTGAATTGGAACGAAATCGCCAATAAGTAAGACCATTTTACAATTTGGGCCCAAGATAGAAGCAGAGCCTAAGGTGTAAATTATCGATAATCCATATCTCGGAAACTATAGGAGATAATTCAATTTGGCAACCGGCAATGTAATTAGCATGCCGAATATTACTTGGAATGTGAATTGGAACGAAATCGCCAATAGATAAGACCATTTTACAATTTGGGCCCAAGTTAGAAGCAGAGCCTAAGGTGTAAATTATCGATAGTCCATATCTCGGAAACTATAAGAGATAATGCAATTTGGTAACCGGCAATGTAATTAGCATGCCGAATATTACTTGGAATGTGAATTGGAACGAAATCGCCAATAGATAAGACCATTTTACAATTTGGGCCCAAGTTAGAAGCAGAGACTAAGGTGTAAATTATCGATAGTCCATATCTTGGAAACTATAAGAGATAATGCAATTTGGCAACCGGCAATGTAATTAGCATGCCGAATATTACTTGGAATGTGAATTTTAACGAAATCGCCAATAGATAAGGCCATTTTACAATTTGGGCCCAAGTTAGAAGCAGAGCCTAAGGTGTAAATTATCGATAGTCCATATCTCGGAAACTATAAGAGATAATGCAATTTGGCAACCGGCAATGTAATTAGCATGCCGAATATTACTTGGAATGTGAATTGGAACGAAATCGCCAATAGATAAGACCATTTTACAATTTGGGCCCAAGTTAGAAGCAGAGCCTAAGGTGTAAATTATCGATAGCCCATATCTCGGAAACTAAAAGAGATAATGCAATTTGGCAACCGGCAATGTAATTAGCATGCCGAATATTACTTGGAATGTGAATTGGAACGAAATCGCCAATAGATAAGACCATTTTACAACTTGGGCCCAAGTTAGAAGCAGAGCCTAAGGTGTAAATTATCGATAGTCCATATCTCGGAAACTATAAGAGATAATGCAGTTTCGCAACCGGCAATGTAATTAGCATGCCGAATATTACTTGGAATGTGAATTGGGACGAAATCGCCAATAGATAAGACCATTTTACAATTTGGGCCCAAGTTAGAAGCAGAGCCTAAGGTGTAAATTATCGTTAGTCCATATCTCGGAAACTATAAGAGATAATGCAATTTGGCAACCGGCAATGTAATTAGCATGCCGAATATTACTTGGAATGTGAATTGGAACGAAATCGCCAATAGATAAGACCATTTTACAATTTGGGCCCAAGTTAGAAGCAGAGCCTAAGGTGTAAATTATCGATAGTCCATATCTCGGAAACTATAGGAGATAATTCAATTTGGCAACCGGCAATGTAATTAGCATGCCGAATATTACTTGGAATGTGAATTGGAACGAAATCGCCAATAGATAAGACCATTTTACAATTTGGGCCCAAGTTAGAAGCAGAGCCTAAGGTGTAAATTATCGATAGTCCATATCTCGGAAACTATAAGAGATAATGCAATTTGGCAACCATCAATGTAATTAGCATGCCGAATATTACTTGGAATGTGAATTGGAACGAAATCGCCAATAGATAAGACCATTTTACAATTTGGGCCCAAGTTAGAAGCAGAGCCTAAGGTGTAAATTATCGATAGTCCATATCTCGGAAACTACAAGAGATAATGCAATTTGGCAACCGGCAATGTAATTAGCATGCCGAATATTACTTGGAATGTGGATTGGAACGAAATCGCCAATAGATAAGGCCATTTTACAATTTGGGCCCAAGTTAGAAGCAGAGCCTAAGGTGTAAATTATCGATAGTCCATATCTCGGAAACTATAAGAGATCATGCAATTTGGTAACCGGCAATGTAATTAGCATGCCGAATATTACTTGGAATGTGAATTGGAACGAAATCGCCAATAGATAAGACCATTTTACAATTTGGGCCCAAGTTAGAAGCAGAGCCTAAGGTGTAAATTATCGATAGTCCATATCTCGGAAACTATAAGAGATAATGCAACTTGGCCACCGGCAATGTAATTAGCATGCCGAATATTACTTGGAATGTGAATTGGAACGAAATCGCCAATAGGTAAGACCATTTTACAATTTGGGCCCAAGTTAGAAGCAGAGCCTAAGGTGTAAATTATCGATAGTCCATATCTCGGAAACTATAGGAGATAATTCAATTTGGCAACCGGCAATGTAATTAGCATGCCGAATATTACTTGGAATGTGAATTGGAACGAAATCGCCAATAGATAAGACCATTTTACAATTTGGGCCCAAGTTAGAAGCAGAGCCTAAGGTGTAAATTATCGATAGTCCATATCTCGGAAACTATAAGAGATAATGCAATTTGGCAACCGGCAATGTAATTAGCATGCCGAATATTACTTGGAATGTGAATTGGAACGAAATCGCCAATAGATAAGACCATTTTACAATTTGGGCCCAAGTTAGAAGCAGAGCCTAAGGTGTAAATTATCCATAGTCCATATCTCGGAAACTATAAGAGATAATGCAATTTGGCAACTGGCAATGTAATTAGCATGCCGAATATTACTTGGAATGTGAATTGGGACGAAATCGCCAATAGATAAGGCCATTTTACAATTTGGGCCCAAGTTAGAAGCAGAGCCTAAGGTGTAAATTATCGATAGTCCATATCTCGGAAACTATAAGAGATAATTCAATTTGGCAACCGGCAATGTAATTAGCATGCCGAATATTACTTGGAATGTGAATTGGAACGAAATCGCCAATAGATAAGACCATTTTACAATTTGGGCCCAAGTTAGAAGCAGAGCCTAAGGTGTAAATTATCGATAGTCCATATCTCGGAAACTATAAGAGATAATGCAATTTGGCAACCGGCAATGTAATTAGCATGCCGAATATTACTTGGAATGTGAATTGGGACGAAATCGCCAATAGATAAGACCATTTTACAATTTGGGCCCAAGTTAGAAGCAGAGCCTAAGGTGTAAATTATCGATAGTCCATATCTCGGAAACTATAAGAGATAATGCAACTTGGCCACCGGCAATGTAATTAGCATGCCGAATATTACTTGGAATGTGAATTGGAACGAAATCGCCAATAGGTAAGACCATTTTACAATTTGGGCCCAAGTTAGAAGCAGAGCCTAAGGTGTAAATTATCGATAGTCCATATCTCGGAAACTATAGGAGATAATTCAATTTGGCAACCGGCAATGTAATTAGCATGCCGAATATTACTTGGAATGTGAATTGGAACGAAATCGCCAATAGATAAGACCATTTTACAATTTGGGCCCAAGTTAGAAGCAGAGCCTAAGGTGTAAATTATCGATAGTCCATATCTCGGAAACTATAAGAGATAATGCAATTTGGCAACCGGCAATGTAATTAGCATGCCGAATATTACTTGGAATGTGAATTGGAACGAAATCGCCAATAGATAAGACCATTTTACAATTTGGGCCCAAGTTAGAAGCAGAGCCTAAGGTGTAAATTATCGATAGTCCATATCTCGGAAACTATAAGAGATAATGCAATTTGGCAACCGGCAATGTAATTAGCATGCCGAATATTACTTGGAATGTGAATTGGAATGAAATCGCCAATAGATAAGACCATTTTACAATTTGGGCCCAAGTTAGAAGCAGAGCCTAAGGTGTAAATTATCCATAGTCCATATCTCGGAAACTATAAGAGATAATGCAATTTGGCAACTGGCAATGTAATTAGCATGCCGAATATTACTTGGAATGTGAATTGGGACGAAATCGCCAATAGATAAGGCCATTTTACAATTTGGGCCCAAGTTAGAAGCAGAGCCTAAGGTGTAAATTATCGATAGTCCATATCTCAGAAACTATAAGAGATAATTCAATTTGGCAACCGGCAATGTAATTAGCATGCCGAATATTACTTGGAATGTGAATTGGAACGAAATCGCCAATAGATAAGACCATTTTACAATTTGGGCCCAAGTTAGAAGCAGAGCCTAAGGTGTAAATTATCGATAGTCCATATCTCGGAAACTATAAGAGATAATGCAATTTGGCAACCGGCAATGTAATTAGCATGCCGAATATTACTTGGAATGTGAATTGGGACGAAATCGCCAATAGATAAGACCATTTTACAATTTGGGCCCAAGTTAGAAGCAGAGCCTAAGGTGTAAATTATCCATAGTCCATATCTCGGAAACTATAAGAGATAATGCAATTTGGCAACTGGCAATGTAATTAGCATGCCGAATATTACTTGGAATGTGAATTGGGACGAAATCGCCAATAGATAAGGCCATTTTACAATTTGGGCCCAAGTTAGAAGCAGAGCCTAAGGTGTAAATTATCGATAGTCCATATCTCGGAAACTATAAGAGATAATGCAATTTGGTAACCGGCAGTGTAATTAGCATGCCGAATATTACTTGGAATGTGAATTGGAACGAAATCGCCAATAGATAAGACCATTTTACAATTTGGGCCCAAGTTAGAAGCAGAACCTAAGGTGTAAATTATCGATAGTCCATATCTCGGAAACTATAAGAGATAATGCAACTTGGCCACCGGCAATGTAATTAGCATGCCGAATATTACTTGGAATGTGAATTGGAACGAAATCGCCAATAGGTAAGACCATTTTACAATTTGGGCCCAAGTTAGAAGCAGAGCCTAAGGTGTAAATTATCGATAGTCCATATCTCGGAAACTATAGGAGATAATTCAATTTGGCAACCGGCAATGTAATTAGCATGCCGAATATTACTTGGAATGTGAATTGGAACGAAATCGCCAATAGATAAGACCATTTTACAATTTGGGCCCAAGTTAGAAGCAGAGCCTAAGGTGTAAATTATCGATAGTCCATATCTCGGAAACTATAAGAGATAATGCAATTTGGCAAACGGCAATGTAATTAGCATGCCGAATATTACTTGGAATGTGAATTGGAACGAAATCGCCAATAGATAAGACCATTTTACAATTTGGGCCCAAGTTAGAAGCAGAGCCTAAGGTGTAAATTATCGATAGTCCATATCTCGGAAACTATAAGAGATAATGCAATTTGGCAACCGGCAATGTAATTAGCATGCCGAATATTACTTGGAATGTGAATTGGAATGAAATCGCCAATAGATAAGACCATTTTACAATTTGGGCCCAAGTTAGAAGCAGAGCCTAAGGTGTAAATTATCCATAGTCCATATCTCGGAAACTATAAGAGATAATGCAATTTGGCAACTGGCAATGTAATTAGCATGCCGAATATTACTTGGAATGTGAATTGGAACGAAATCGCCAATAGATAAGACCATTTTACAATTTGGGCCCAAGTTAGAAGCAGAGCCTAAGGTGTAAATTGTCGATAGTCCATATCTCGGAAACTATAAGAGATAATGCAATTTGGCAACCGGCAATGTAATTAGCATGCCGAATATTACTTGGAATGTGAATTGGAATGAAATCGCCAATAGATAAGACCATTTTACAATTTGGGCCCAAGTTAGAAGCAGAGCCTAAGGTGTAAATTATCCATAGTCCATATCTCGGAAACTATAAGAGATAATGCAATTTGGCAACTGGCAATGTAATTAGCATGCCGAATATTACTTGGAATGTGAATTGGGACGAAATCGCCAATAGATAAAACCATTTTACAATTTGGGCCCAAGTTAGAAGCAGAGCCTAAGGTGTAAATTATCGATAGTCCATATCTCGGAAACTATAAGAGATAATGGAATTTGGCAACCAGCAATGTAATTAGCATGCCGAATACTACTTGGAATGTGAATTGGAACGAAATCGCCAATAGATAAGACCATTTTACAGTTTGGGCCCAAGTTAGAAGCAGAGCCTAAGGTTAAAAATAATCGATAGTCCATATCCCGGAAACTATAAGAGATAATGCAACTTGGCCACCGGCAATGTAATTAGCATGCCGAATATTACTTGGAATGTGAATTGGAACGAAATCGCCAATAGATAAGACCATTTTACAATTTGGGCCCAAGTTAGAAGCAGAGCCTAAGGTGTAAATTATCGATAGTCCATATCTCGGAAACTATAAGAGATAATGCAATTTGGCAACCGGCAATGTAATTAGCATGCCGAATATTACTTGGAATGTGAATTGGGTCGAAATCGCCAATAGATAAGGCCATTTTACAATTTGGGCCCAAGTTAGAAGCAGAGCCTAAGGTGTAAATTATCGATAGTCCATATCTCGGAAACTATAAGAGATAATGCAATTTGGTAACCGGCAATGTAATTAGCATGCCGAATATTACTTGGAATGTGAATTGGAACGAAATCGCCAATAGATAAGACCATTTTACAATTTGGGCCCAAGTTAGAAGCAGAGCCTAAGGTGTAAATTATCGATAGTCCATATCTCGGAAACTATAAGAGATAATGCAACTTGGCCACCGGCAATGTAATTAGCATGCCGAATATTACTTGGAATGTGAATTGGAACGAAATCGCCAATAGGTAAGACCATTTTACAATTTGGGCCCAAGTTAGAAGCAGAGCCTAAGGTGTAAATTATCGATAGTCCATATCTCGGAAACTATAGGAGATAATTCAATTTGGCAACCGGCAATGTAATTAGCATGCCGAATATTACTTGGACTGTGAATTGGAACGAAATCGCCAATAGATAAGACCATTTTACAATTTGGGCCCAAGTTAGAAGCAGAGCCTAAGGTGTAAATTATCGATAGTCCATATCTCGGAAACTATAAGAGATAATGCAATTTGGCAACCGGCAATGTAATTAGCATGCCGAATATTACTTGGAATGTGAATTGGAACGAAATCGCCAATAGATAAGACCATTTTACAATTTGGGCCCAAGTTAGAAGCAGAGCCTAAGGTGTAAATTATCGATAGTCCATATCTCGGAAACTATAAGAGATAATGCAATTTGGCAACCGGCAATGTAATTAGCATGCCGAATATTACTTGGAATGTGAATTGGAATGAAATCGCCAATAGATAAGACCATTTTACAATTTGGGCCCAAGTTAGAAGCAGAGCCTAAGGTGTAAATTATCCATAGTCCATATCTCGGAAACTATAAGAGATAATGCAATTTGGCAACTGGCAATGTAATTAGCATGCCGAATATTACTTGGAATGTGAATTGGAACGAAATCGCCAATAGATAAGACCATTTTACAATTTGGGCCCAAGTTAGAAGCAGAGCCTAAGGTGTAAATTGTCGATAGTCCATATCTCGGAAACTATAAGAGATAATGCAATTTGGCAACCGGCAATGTAATTAGCATGCCGAATATTACTTGGAATGTGAATTGGAATGAAATCGCCAATAGATAAGACCATTTTACAATTTGGGCCCAAGTTAGAAGCAGAGCCTAAGGTGTAAATTATCCATAGTCCATATCTCGGAAACTATAAGAGATAATGCAATTTGGCAACTGGCAATGTAATTAGCATGCCGAATATTACTTGGAATGTGAATTGGGACGAAATCGCCAATAGATAAAACCATTTTACAATTTGGGCCCAAGTTAGAAGCAGAGCCTAAGGTGTAAATTATCGATAGTCCATATCTCGGAAACTATAAGAGATAATGGAATTTGGCAACCAGCAATGTAATTAGCATGCCGAATACTACTTGGAATGTGAATTGGAACGAAATCGCCAATAGATAAGACCATTTTACAGTTTGGGCCCAAGTTAGAAGCAGAGCCTAAGGTTAAAAATAATCGATAGTCCATATCCCGGAAACTATAAGAGATAATGCAACTTGGCCACCGGCAATGTAATTAGCATGCCGAATATTACTTGGAATGTGAATTGGAACGAAATCGCCAATAGATAAGACCATTTTACAATTTGGGCCCAAGTTAGAAGCAGAGCCTAAGGTGTAAATTATCGATAGTCCATATCTCGGAAACTATAAGAGATAATGCAATTTGGAAACCGGCAATGTAATTAGCATGCCGAATATTACTTGGAATGTGAATTGGAACGAAATCGCCAATAGATAAGACCATTTTACAATTTGGGCCCAAGTTAGAAGCAGAGCCTAAGGTGTAAATTATCGATAGTCCATATCTCGGAAACTATAAGAGATAATGCAATTTGGCAACCGGCAATGTAATTAGCATGCCGAATATTACTTGAAATGTGAATTGGAATGAAATCGCCAATAGATAAGACCATTTTACAATTTGGGCCCAAGTTAGAAGCAGAGCCTAAGGTGTAAATTATCCATAGTCCATATCTCGGAAACTATAAGAGATAATGCAATTTGGCAACTGGCAATGTAATTAGCATGCCGAATATTACTTGGAATGTGAATTGGGACGAAATCGCCAATAGATAAGGCCATTTTACAATTTGGGCCCAAGTTAGAAGCAGAGCCTAAGGTGTAAATGATCGATAGTCCATATCTCGGAAACTATAAGAGATAATTCAATTTGGCAACCGGCAATGTAATTAGCATGCCGAATATTACTTGGAATGTGAATTGGAACGAATTCGCCAATAGATAAGACCATTTTACAATTTGGGCCCAAGTTAGAAGCAGAGCCTAAGGTGTAAATTATCGATAGTCCATATCTCGGAAACTATAAGAGATAATGCAATTTGGCAACCGGCAATGTAATTAGCATGCCGAATATTACTTGGAATGTGAATTGGAACGAAATCGCCAATAGATAAGACCATTTTACAGTTTGGGCCCAAGTTAGAAGCAGAGCCTAAGGTTAAAAATAATCGATAGTCCATATCCCGGAAACTATAAGAGATAATGCAACTTGGCCACCGGCAATGTAATTAGCATGCCGAATATTACTTGGAATGTGAATTGGAACGAAATCGCCAATAGATAAGACCATTTTACAATTTGGGCCCAAGTTAGAAGCAGAGCCTAAGGTGTAAATTATCGATAGTCCATATCTCGGAAACTATAAGAGATAATGCAATTTGGCAACCGGCAATGTAATTAGCATGCCGAATATTACTTGGAATGTGAATTGGGACGAAATCGCCAATAGATAAGACCATTTTACAATTTGGGCCCAAGTTAGAAGCAGAGCCTAAGGTGTAAATTATCCATAGTCCATATCTCGGAAACTATAAGAGATAATGCAATTTGGCAACTGGCAATGTAATTAGCATGCCGAATATTACTTGGAATGTGAATTGGGACGAAATCGCCAATAGATAAGGCCATTTTACAATTTGGGCCCAAGTTAGAAGCAGAGCCTAAGGTGTAAATTATCGATAGTCCATATCTCGGAAACTATAAGAGATAATGCAATTTGGTAACCGGCAATGTAATTAGCATGCCGAATATTACTTGGAATGTGAATTGGAACGAAATCGCCAATAGATAAGACCATTTTACAATTTGGGCCCAAGTTAGAAGCAGAGCCTAAGGTGTAAATTATCGATAGTCCATATCTCGGAAACTATAAGAGATAATGCAACTTGGCCACCGGCAATGTAATTAGCATGCCGAATATTACTTGGAATGTGAATTGGAACGAAATCGCCAATAGGTAAGACCATTTTACAATTTGGGCCCAAGTTAGAAGCAGAGCCTAAGGTGTAAATTATCGATAGTCCATATCTCGGAAACTATAGGAGATAATTCAATTTGGCAACCGGCAATGTAATTAGCATGCCGAATATTACTTGGAATGTGAATTGGAACGAAATCGCCAATAGATAAGACCATTTTACAATTTGGGCCCAAGTTAGAAGCAGAGCCTAAGGTGTAAATTATCGATAGTCCATATCTCGGAAACTATAAGAGATAATGCAATTTGGCAACCGGCAATGTAATTAGCATGCCGAATATTACTTGGAATGTGAATTGGAACGAAATCGCCAATAGATAAGACCATTTTACAATTTGGGCCCAAGTTAGAAGCAGAGCCTAAGGTGTAAATTATCGATAGTCCATATCTCGGAAACTATAAGAGATAATGCAATTTGGCAACCGGCAATGTAATTAGCATGCCGAATATTACTTGGAATGTGAATTGGAATGAAATCGCCAATAGATAAGACCATTTTACAATTTGGGCCCAAGTTAGAAGCAGAGCCTAAGGTGTAAATTATCCATAGTCCATGTCTCGGAAACTATAAGAGATAATGCAATTTGGCAACTGGCAATGTAATTAGCATGCCGAATATTACTTGGAATGTGAATTGGGACGAAATCGCCAATAGATAAGGCCATTTTACAATTTGGACCCAAGTTAGAAGCAGAGCCTAAGGTGTAAATTATCGATAGTCCATATCTCGGAAACTATAAGAGATAATTCAATTTGGCAACCGGCAATGTAATTAGCATGCCGAATATTACTTGGAATGTGAAATGGAACGAAATCGCCAATAGATAAGACCATTTTACAATTTGGGCCCAAGTTAGAAGCAGAGCCTAAGGTGTAAATTATCGATAGTCCATATCTCGGAAACTATAAGAGATAATGCAATTTGGCAACCGGCAATGTAATTAGCATGCCGAATATTACTTGGAATGTGAATTGGAACGAAATCGCCAATAGATAAGACCATTTTACAATTTGGGCCCAAGTTAGAAGCAGAGCCTAAGGTGTAAATTATCGATAGTCCATATCTCGGAAACTATAAGAGATAATGCAATTTGGCAACCGGCAATGTAATTAGCATGCCGAATATTACTTGGAATGTGAATTGGAATGAAATCGCCAATAGATAAGACCATTTTACAATTTGGGCCCAAGTTAGAAGCAGAGCCTAAGGTGTAAATTATCCATAGTCCATATCTCGGAAACTATAAGAGATAATGCAATTTGGCAACTGGCAATGTAATTAGCATGCCGAATATTACTTGGAATGTGAATTGGAACGAAATCGCCAATAGATAAGACCATTTTACAATTTGGGCCCAAGTTAGAAGCAGAGCCTAAGGTGTAAATTGTCGATAGTCCATATCTCGGAAACTATAAGAGATAATGCAATTTGGCAACCGGCAATGTAATTAGCATGCCGAATATTACTTGGAATGTGAATTGGAATGAAATCGCCAATAGATAAGACCATTTTACAATTTGGGCCCAAGTTAGAAGCAGAGCCTAAGGTGTAAATTATCCATAGTCCATATCTCGGAAACTATAAGAGATAATGCAATTTGGCAACTGGCAATGTAATTAGCATGCCGAATATTACTTGGAATGTGAATTGGGACGAAATCGCCAATAGATAAAACCATTTTACAATTTGGGCCCAAGTTAGAAGCAGAGCCTAAGGTGTAAATTATCGATAGTCCATATCTCGGAAACTATAAGAGATAATGGAATTTGGCAACCAGCAATGTAATTAGCATGCCGAATACTACTTGGAATGTGAATTGGAACGAAATCGCCAATAGATAAGACCATTTTACAGTTTGGGCCCAAGTTAGAAGCAGAGCCTAAGGTTAAAAATAATCGATAGTCCATATCCCGGAAACTATAAGAGATAATGCAACTTGGCCACCGGCAATGTAATTAGCATGCCGAATATTACTTGGAATGTGAATTGGAACGAAATCGCCAATAGATAAGACCATTTTACAATTTGGGCCCAAGTTAGAAGCAGAGCCTAAGGTGTAAATTATCGATAGTCCATATCTCGGAAACTATAAGAGATAATGCAATTTGGCAACCGGCAATGTAATTAGCATGCCGAATATTACTTGGAATGTGAATTGGGACGAAATCGCCAATAGATAAGGCCATTTTACAATTTGGGCCCAAGTTAGAAGCAGAGCCTAAGGTGTAAATTATCGATAGTCCATATCTCGGAAACTATAAGAGATAATGCAATTTGGTAACCGGCAATGTAATTAGCATGCCGAATATTACTTGGAATGTGAATTGGAATGAAATCGCCAATAGATAAGACCATTTTACAATTTGGGCCCAAGTTAGAAGCAGAGCCTAAGGTGTAAATTATCGATAGTCCATATCTCGGAAACTATAAGAGATAATGCAACTTGGCCACCGGCAATGTAATTAGCATGCCGAATATTACTTGGAATGTGAATTGGAACGAAATCGCCAATAGGTAAGACCATTTTACAATTTGGGCCCAAGTTAGAAGCAGAGCCTAAGGTGTAAATTATCGATAGTCCATATCTCGGAAACTATAGGAGATAATTCAATTTGGCAACCGGCAATGTAATTAGCATGCCGAATATTACTTGGACTGTGAATTGGAACGAAATCGCCAATAGATAAGACCATTTTACAATTTGGGCCCAAGTTAGAAGCAGAGCCTAAGGTGTAAATTATCGATAGTCCATATCTCGGAAACTATAAGAGATAATGCAATTTGGCAACCGGCAATGTAATTAGCATGCCGAATATTACTTGGAATGTGAATTGGAACGAAATCGCCAATAGATAAGACCATTTTACAATTTGGGCCCAAGTTAGAAGCAGAGCCTAAGGTGTAAATTATCGATAGTCCATATCTCGGAAACTATAAGAGATAATGCAATTTGGCAACCGGCAATGTAATTAGCATGCCGAATATTACTTGGAATGTGAATTGGAATGAAATCGCCAATAGATAAGACCATTTTACAATTTGGGCCCAAGTTAGAAGCAGAGCCTAAGGTGTAAATTATCCATAGTCCATATCTCGGAAACTATAAGAGATAATGCAATTTGGCAACTGGCAATGTAATTAGCATGCCGAATATTACTTGGAATGTGAATTGGAACGAAATCGCCAATAGATAAGACCATTTTACAATTTGGGCCCAAGTTAGAAGCAGAGCCTAAGGTGTAAATTGTCGATAGTCCATATCTCGGAAACTATAAGAGATAATGCAATTTGGCAACCGGCAATGTAATTAGCATGCCGAATATTACTTGGAATGTGAATTGGAATGAAATCGCCAATAGATAAGACCATTTTACAATTTGGGCCCAAGTTAGAAGCAGAGCCTAAGGTGTAAATTATCCATAGTCCATATCTCGGAAACTATAAGAGATAATGCAATTTGGCAACTGGCAATGTAATTAGCATGCCGAATATTACTTGGAATGTGAATTGGGACGAAATCGCCAATAGATAAAACCATTTTACAATTTGGGCCCAAGTTAGAAGCAGAGCCTAAGGTGTAAATTATCGATAGTCCATATCTCGGAAACTATAAGAGATAATGGAATTTGGCAACCAGCAATGTAATTAGCATGCCGAATACTACTTGGAATGTGAATTGGAACGAAATCGCCAATAGATAAGACCATTTTACAGTTTGGGCCCAAGTTAGAAGCAGAGCCTAAGGTTAAAAATAATCGATAGTCCATATCCCGGAAACTATAAGAGATAATGCAACTTGGCCACCGGCAATGTAATTAGCATGCCGAATATTACTTGGAATGTGAATTGGAACGAAATCGCCAATAGATAAGACCATTTTACAATTTGGGCCCAAGTTAGAAGCAGAGCCTAAGGTGTAAATTATCGATAGTCCATATCTCGGAAACTATAAGAGATAATGCAATTTGGAAACCGGCAATGTAATTAGCATGCCGAATATTACTTGGAATGTGAATTGGAACGAAATCGCCAATAGATAAGACCATTTTACAATTTGGGCCCAAGTTAGAAGCAGAGCCTAAGGTGTAAATTATCGATAGTCCATATCTCGGAAACTATAAGAGATAATGCAATTTGGCAACCGGCAATGTAATTAGCATGCCGAATATTACTTGAAATGTGAATTGGAATGAAATCGCCAATAGATAAGACCATTTTACAATTTGGGCCCAAGTTAGAAGCAGAGCCTAAGGTGTAAATTATCCATAGTCCATATCTCGGAAACTATAAGAGATAATGCAATTTGGCAACTGGCAATGTAATTAGCATGCCGAATATTACTTGGAATGTGAATTGGGACGAAATCGCCAATAGATAAGGCCATTTTACAATTTGGGCCCAAGTTAGAAGCAGAGCCTAAGGTGTAAATTATCGATAGTCCATATCTCGGAAACTATAAGAGATAATTCAATTTGGCAACCGGCAATGTAATTAGCATGCCGAATATTACTTGGAATGTGAATTGGAACGAATTCGCCAATAGATAAGACCATTTTACAATTTGGGCCCAAGTTAGAAGCAGAGCCTAAGGTGTAAATTATCGATAGTCCATATCTCGGAAACTATAAGAGATAATGCAATTTGGCAACCGGCAATGTAATTAGCATGCCGAATATTACTTGGAATGTGAATTGGGACGAAATCGCCAATAGATAAGACCATTTTACAATTTGGGCCCAAGTTAGAAGCAGAGCCTAAGGTGTAAATTATCCATAGTTCATATCTCGGAAACTATAAGAGATAATGCAATTTGGCAACTGGCAATGTAATTAGCATGCCGAATATTACTTGGAATGTGAATTGGGACGAAATCGCCAATAGATAAGGCCATTTTACAATTTGGGCCCAAGTTAGAAGCAGAGCCTAAGGTGTAAATTATCGATAGTCCATATCTCGGAAACTATAAGAGATAATGCAATTTGGTAACCGGCAATGTAATTAGCATGCCGAATATTACTTGGAATGTGAATTGGAACGAAATCGCCAATAGATAAGACCATTTTACAATTTGGGCCCAAGTTAGAAGCAGAGCCTAAGGTGTAAATTATCGATAGTCCATATCTCGGAAACTATAAGAGATAATGCAACTTGGCCACCGGCAATGTAATTAGCATGCCGAATATTACTTGGAATGTGAATTGGAACGAAATCGCCAATAGGTAAGA
The DNA here is from genome assembly GCF_030347505.1 of Rhynchophorus ferrugineus. Lineage (NCBI taxonomy): Eukaryota > Metazoa > Arthropoda > Insecta > Coleoptera > Curculionidae > Rhynchophorus > Rhynchophorus ferrugineus. The sequence continues at coordinate 175,852 of NW_027472766.1, read as the reverse complement.
CCATTTTACAATTTGGGCCCAAGTTAGAAGCAGAGCCTAAGGTGTAAATTATCGATAGTCCATATCTCGGAAACTATAGGAGATAATTCAATTTGGCAACCGGCAATGTAATTAGCATGCCGAATATTACTTGGAATGTGAATTGGAACGAAATCGCCAATAGATAAGACCATTTTACAATTTGGGCCCAAGTTAGAAGCAGAGCCTAAGGTGTAAATTATCGATAGTCCATATCTCGGAAACTATAAGAGATAATGCAATTTGGCAACCGGCAATGTAATTAGCATGCCGAATATTACTTGGAATGTGAATTGGAACGAAATCGCCAATAGATAAGACCATTTTACAATTTGGGCCCAAGTTAGAAGCAGAGCCTAAGGTGTAAATTATCGATAGTCCATATCTCGGAAACTATAAGAGATAATGCAATTTGGCAACCGGCAATGTAATTAGCATGCCGAATATTACTTGGAATGTGAATTGGAATGAAATCGCCAATAGATAAGACCATTTTACAATTTGGGCCCAAGTTAGAAGCAGAGCCTAAGGTGTAAATTATCCATAGTCCATGTCTCGGAAACTATAAGAGATAATGCAATTTGGCAACTGGCAATGTAATTAGCATGCCGAATATTACTTGGAATGTGAATTGGGACGAAATCGCCAATAGATAAGGCCATTTTACAATTTGGACCCAAGTTAGAAGCAGAGCCTAAGGTGTAAATTATCGATAGTCCATATCTCGGAAACTATAAGAGATAATTCAATTTGGCAACCGGCAATGTAATTAGCATGCCGAATATTACTTGGAATGTGAAATGGAACGAAATCGCCAATAGATAAGACCATTTTACAATTTGGGCCCAAGTTAGAAGCAGAGCCTAAGGTGTAAATTATCGATAGTCCATATCTCGGAAACTATAAGAGATAATGCAATTTGGCAACCGGCAATATAATTAGCATGCCGAATATTACTTGGAATGTGAATTGGAACGAAATCGCCAATAGATAAGACCATTTTACAATTTGGGCCCAAGTTAGAAGCAGAGCCTAAGGTGTAAATTGTCGATAGTCCATATCTCGGAAACTATAAGAGATAATGCAATTTGGCAACCGGCAATGTAATTAGCATGCCGAATATTACTTGGAATGTGAATTGGAATGAAATCGCCTATAGATAAGACCATTTTACAATTTGGGCCCAAGTTAGAAGCAGAGCCTAAGGTGTAAATTATCCATAGTCCATATCTCGGAAACTATAAGAGATAATGCAATTTGGCAACTGGCAATGTAATTAGCATGCCGAATATTACTTGGAATGTGAATTGGGACGAAATCGCCAATAGATAAAACCATTTTACAATTTGGGCCCAAGTTAGAAGCAGAGCCTAAGGTGTAAATTATCGATAGTCCATATCTCGGAAACTATAAGAGATAATGGAATTTGGCAACCGGCAATGTAATTAGCATGCCGAATACTACTTGGAATGTGAATTGGAACGAAATCGCCAATAGATAAGACCATTTTACAGTTTGGGCCCAAGTTAGAAGCAGAGCCTAAGGTTAAAAATAATCGATAGTCCATATCCCGGAAACTATAAGAGATAATGCAATTTGGGAACCGGCAATGTAATTAGCATGCCGAATATTACTTGGAATGTGAATTGGAACGAAATCGCCAATAGATAAGACCATTTTACAATTTGGGCCCAAGTTAGAAGCAGAGCCTAAGGTGTAAATTATCGATAGTCCATATCTCGGAAACTATAAGAGATAATGCAACTTGGCCACCGGCAATGTAATTAGCATGCCGAATATTACTTGGAATGTGAATTGGAACGAAATCGCCAATAGGTAAGACCATTTTACAATTTGGGCCCAAGTTAGAAGCAGAGCCTAAGGTGTAAATTATCGATAATCCATATCTCGGAAACTATAGGAGATAATTCAATTTGGCAACCGGCAATGTAATTAGCATGCCGAATATTACTTGGAATGTGAATTGGAACGAAATCGCCAATAGATAAGACCATTTTACAATTTGGGCCCAAGTTAGAAGCAGAGCCTAAGGTGTAAATTATCGATAGTCCATATCTCGGAAACTAAAAGAGATAATGCAATTTGGCAACCGGCAATGTAATTAGCATGCCGAATATTACTTGGAATGTGAATTGGAACGAAATCGCCAATAGATAAGACCATTTTACAACTTGGGCCCAAGTTAGAAGCAGAGCCTAAGGTGTAAATTATCGATAGTCCATATCTCGGAAACTATAAGAGATAATGCAGTTTCGCAACCGGCAATGTAATTAGCATGCCGAATATTACTTGGAATGTGAATTGGGACGAAATCGCCAATAGATAAGACCATTTTACAATTTGGGCCCAAGTTAGAAGCAGAGCCTAAGGTGTAAATTATCGATAGTCCATATCTCGGAAACTATAAGAGATAATGCAATTTGGCAACCGGCAATGTAATTAGCATGCCGAATATTACTTGGAATGTGAATTGGAACGAAATCGCCAATAGATAAGACCATTTTACAATTTGGGCCCAAGTTAGAAGCAGAGCCTAAGGTGTAAATTATCGATAGTCCATATCTCGGAAACTATAGGAGATAATTCAATTTGGCAACCGGCAATGTAATTAGCATGCCGAATATTACTTGGAATGTGAATTGGAACGAAATCGCCAATAGATAAGACCATTTTACAATTTGGGCCCAAGTTAGAAGCAGAGCCTAAGGTGTAAATTATCGATAGTCCATATCTCGGAAACTATAAGAGATAATGCAATTTGGCAACCATCAATGTAATTAGCATGCCGAATATTACTTGGAATGTGAATTGGAACGAAATCGCCAATAGATAAGACCATTTTACAATTTGGGCCCAAGTTAGAAGCAGAGCCTAAGGTGTAAATTATCGATAGTCCATATCTCGGAAACTATAAGAGATAATGCAATTTGGCAACCGGCAATGTAATTAGCATGCCGAATATTACTTGGAATGTGAATTGGAACGAAATCGCCAATAGATAAGACCATTTTACAATTTGGGCCCAAGTTAGAAGCAGAGCCTAAGGTGTAAATTATCGATAGTCCATATCTCGGAAACTATAAGAGTTAATGCAACTTGGCCACCGGCAATGTAATTAGCATGCCGAATATTACTTGGAATGTGAATTGGAACGAAATCGCCAATAGGTAAGACCATTTTACAATTTGGGCCCAAGTTAGAAGCAGAGCCTAAGGTGTAAATTATCGATAGTCCATATCTCGGAAACTATAGGAGATAATTCAATTTGGCAACCGGCAATGTAATTAGCATGCCGAATATTACTTGGAATGTGAATTGGAACGAAATCGCCAATAGATAAGACCATTTTACAATTTGGGCCCAAGTTAGAAGCAGAGCCTAAGGTGTAAATTATCGATAGTCCATATCTCGGAAACTATAAGAGATAATGCAATTTGGCAACCGGCAATGTAATTAGCATGCCGAATATTACTTGGAATGTGAATTGGAACGAAATCGCCAATAGATAAGACCATTTTACAATTTGGGCCCAAGTTAGAAGCAGAGCCTAAGGTGTAAATTATCGATAGTCCATATCTCGGAAACTATAAGAGATAATGCAATTTGGAAACCGGCAATGTAATTAGCATGCCGAATATTACTTGGAATGTGAATTGGAATGAAATCGCCAATAGATAAGACCATTTTACAATTTGGGCCCAAGTTAGAAGCAGAGCCTAAGGTGTAAATTATCCATAGTCCATATCTCGGAAACTATAAGAGATAATGCAATTTGGCAACTGGCAATGTAATTAGCATGCCGAATATTACTTGGAATGTGAATTGGGACGAAATCGCCAATAGATAAGGCCATTTTACAATTTGGGCCCAAGTTAGAAGCAGAGCCTAAGGTGTAAATTATCGATAGTCCATATCTCGGAAACTATAAGAGATAATGCAATTTGGCAACCGGCAATGTAATTAGCATGCCGAATATTACTTGGAATGTGAATTGGAACGAAATCGCCAATAGATAAGACCATTTTACAATTTGGGCCCAAGTTAGAAGCAGAGCCTAAGGTGTAAATTATCGATAGTCCATATCTCGGAAACTATAAGAAATAATGCAATTTGGTAACCGGCAATGTAATTAGCATGCCGAATATTACTTGGAATGTGAATTGGAACGAAATCGCCAATAGATAAGACCATTTTACAATTTGGGCCCAAGTTAGAAGCAGAGCCTAAGGTGTAAATTATCGATAGTCCATATCTCGGAAACTCTAAGAGATAATGCAACTTGGCCACCGGCAATGTAATTAGCATGCCGAATATTACTTGGAATGTGAATTGGAACGAAATCGCCAATAGGTAAGACCATTTTACAATTTGGGCCCAAGTTAGAAGCAGAGCCTAAGGTATAAATTATCGATAGTCCATATCTCGGAAACTATAGGAGATAATTCAATTTGGCAACCGGCAATGTAATTAGCATGCCGAATATTACTTGGAATGTGAATTGGAACGAAATCGCCAATAGATAAGACCATTTTACAATTTGGGCCCAAGTTAGAAGCAGAGCCTAAGGTGTAAATTATCCATAGTCCATATCTCGGAAACTATAAGAGATAATGCAATTTGGCAACTGGCAATGTAATTAGCATGCCGAATATTACTTGGAATGTGAATTGGGACGAAATCGCCAATAGATAAGTCCATTTTACAGTTTGGGCCCAAGTTAGAAGCAGAGCCTAAGGTTAAAAATAATCGATAGTCCATATCTCGGAAACTATAAGAGATAATGCAATTTGGGAACCGGCAATGTAATTAGCATGAAGAAAATTACTTGGAATGTGAATTGGAACGAAATCGCCAATAGATAAGACCATTTTACAATTTGGGCCCAAGTTAGAAGCAGAGCCTAAGGTGTAAATTATCGATAGTCCATATCTCGGAAACTATAAGAGATAATGCAACTTGGCCACCGGCAATGTAATTAGCATGCCGAATATTACTTGGAATGTGAATTGGAACGAAATCGCCAATAGGTAAGACCATTTTACAATTTGGGCCCAAGTTAGAAGCAGAGCCTAAGGTGTAAATTATCGATAGTCCATATCTCGGAAACTATAATAGATAATTCAATTTGGCAACCGGCAATGTAATTAGCATGCCGTATATTACTTGGAATGTGAATTGGAACGAAATCGCCAATAGATAAGACCATTTTACAATTTGGGCCCAAGTTAGAAGCAGAGCCTAAGGTGTAAATTATCGATAGTCCATACCTCGGAAACTATAAGAGATAATGCAATTTGGCAACCGGCAATGTAATTAGCATGCCGAATACTACTTGGAATGTGAATTGGAACGAAATCGCCAATAGATAAGACCATTTTACAATTTGGGCCCAAGTTAGAAGCAGAGCCTAAGGTGTAAATTATCGATAGTCCATATCTCGGAAACTATAAGAGATAATGCAATTTCGCAACCGGCAATGTAATTAGCATGCCGAATATTACTTGGAATGTGAATTGGAACGAAATCGCCAATAGATAAGGCCATTTTACAATTTGGGCCCAAGTTAGAAGCAGAGCCTAAGGTGTAAATTATCGATAGTCCATATCTCGGAAACTATAAGAGATAATGCAATTTGGTAACCGGCAATGTAATTAGCATGCCGAATATTACTTGGAATGTGAATTGGAACGAAATCGCCAATAGATAAGACCATTTTACAATTTGGGCCCAAGTTAGAAGCAGAGCCTAAGGTGTAAATTATCGATAGTCCATATCTCGGAAACTATAAGAGATAATGCAATTTGGCAACTGGCAACGTAATTAGCATGCCGAATATTGCTTGGAATGTGAATTGGGACGAAATCGCCAATAGATAAGACCATTTTACAATTTGGGCCCAAGTTAGAAGCAGAGCCTAAGGTGTAAATTATCGATAGTCCATACCTCGGAAACTATAAGAGATAATGCAATTTGGCAACCGGCAATGTAATTAGCATGCCGAATACTACTTGGAATGTGAATTGGAACGAAATCGCCAATAGATAAGACCATTTTACAATTTGGGCCCAAGTTAGAAGCAGAGCCTAAGGTGTAAATTATCGATAGTCCATATCTCGGAAACTATAGGAGATAATTCAATTTGGCAACCGGCAATGTAATTAGCATGCCGTATATTACTTGGAATGTGAATTGGAACGAAATCGCCAATAGATAAGACCATTTTACAATTTGGGCCCAAGTTAGAAGCACAGCCTAAGGTGTAAATTATCGATAGTCCATATCTCGGAAACTATAAGAGATAATGCAATTTGGCAACCATAAATGTAATTAGCATGCCGAATATTACTTGGAATGTGAATTGGAACGAAATCGCCAATAGATAAGACCATTTTACAATTTGGGCCCAAGTTAGAAGCAGAGCCTAAGGTGTAAATTATCGATAGTCCATATCTCGGAAACTATAAGAGATAATGCAATTTCGCAACCGGCAATGTAATTAGCATGCCGAATATTACTTGGAATGTGAATTGGAACGAAATCGCCAATAGATAAGGCCATTTTACAATTTGGGCCCAAGTTAGAAGCAGAGCCTAAGGTGTAAATTATCGATAGTCCATATCTCGGAAACTATAAGAGATAATGCAATTTGGTAACCGGCAATGTAATTAGCATGCCGAATATTACTTGGAATGTGAATTGGAACGAAATCGCCAATAGATAAGACCATTTTACAATTTGGGCCCAAGTTAGAAGCAGAGCCTAAGGTGTAAATTATCGATAGTCCATATCTCGGAAACTATAAGAGATAATGCAACTTGGCCACCGGCAATGTAATTAGCATGCCGAATATTACTTGGAATGTGAATTGGAACGAAATCGCCAATAGGTAAGACCATTTTACAATTTGGGCCCAAGTTAGAAGCAGAGCCTAAGGTGTAAATTATCGATAGTCCATATCTCGGAAACTATAGGAGATAATTCAATTTGGCAACCGGCAATGTAATTAGCATGCCGAATATTACTTGGAATGTGAATTGGAACGAAATCGCCAATAGATAAGACCATTTTACAATTTGGGCCCAAGTTAGAAGCAGAGCCTAAGGTGTAAATTATCGATAGTCCATATCTCGGAAACTATAAGAGATAATGCAATTTGGCAACCGGCAATGTAATTAGCATGCCGAATATTACTTGGAATGTGAATTGGAACGAAATCGCCAATAGATAAGACCATTTTACAATTTGGGCCCAAGTTAGAAGCAGAGCCTAAGGTGTAAATTGTCGATAGTCCATATCTCGGAAACTATAAGAGATAATGCAATTTGGCAACCGGCAATGTAATTAGCATGCCGAATATTACTTGGAATGTGAATTGGAATGAAATCGCCAATAGATAAGGCCATTTTACAGTTTGGGCCCAAGTTAGAAGCAGAGCCTAAGGTTAAAAATAATCGATAGTCCATATCTCGGAAACTATAAGAGATAATGCAATTTGGGAACCGGCAATGTAATTAGCATGCCGAATATTACTTGGAATGTGAATTGGAACGAAATCGCCAATAGATAAGACCATTTTACAATTTGGGCCCAAGTTAGAAGCAGAGCCTAAGGTGTAAATTATCGATAGTCCATATCTCGGAAACTATAAGAGATAATGCAACTTGGCCACCGGCAATGTAATTAGCATGCCGAATATTACTTGGAATGTGAATTGGAACGAAATCGCCAATAAGTAAGACCATTTTACAATTTGGGCCCAAGATAGAAGCAGAGCCTAAGGTGTAAATTATCGATAATCCATATCTCGGAAACTATAGGAGATAATTCAATTTGGCAACCGGCAATGTAATTAGCATGCCGAATATTACTTGGAATGTGAATTGGAACGAAATCGCCAATAGATAAGACCATTTTACAATTTGGGCCCAAGTTAGAAGCAGAGCCTAAGGTGTAAATTATCGATAGTCCATATCTCGGAAACTATAAGAGATAATGCAATTTGGTAACCGGCAATGTAATTAGCATGCCGAATATTACTTGGAATGTGAATTGGAACGAAATCGCCAATAGATAAGACCATTTTACAATTTGGGCCCAAGTTAGAAGCAGAGACTAAGGTGTAAATTATCGATAGTCCATATCTTGGAAACTATAAGAGATAATGCAATTTGGCAACCGGCAATGTAATTAGCATGCCGAATATTACTTGGAATGTGAATTTTAACGAAATCGCCAATAGATAAGGCCATTTTACAATTTGGGCCCAAGTTAGAAGCAGAGCCTAAGGTGTAAATTATCGATAGTCCATATCTCGGAAACTATAAGAGATAATGCAATTTGGCAACCGGCAATGTAATTAGCATGCCGAATATTACTTGGAATGTGAATTGGAACGAAATCGCCAATAGATAAGACCATTTTACAATTTGGGCCCAAGTTAGAAGCAGAGCCTAAGGTGTAAATTATCGATAGCCCATATCTCGGAAACTAAAAGAGATAATGCAATTTGGCAACCGGCAATGTAATTAGCATGCCGAATATTACTTGGAATGTGAATTGGAACGAAATCGCCAATAGATAAGACCATTTTACAACTTGGGCCCAAGTTAGAAGCAGAGCCTAAGGTGTAAATTATCGATAGTCCATATCTCGGAAACTATAAGAGATAATGCAGTTTCGCAACCGGCAATGTAATTAGCATGCCGAATATTACTTGGAATGTGAATTGGGACGAAATCGCCAATAGATAAGACCATTTTACAATTTGGGCCCAAGTTAGAAGCAGTGCCTAAGGTGTAAATTATCGATAGTCCATATCTCGGAGACTATAAGAGATAATGCAATTTGGCAACCGGCAATGTAATTAGCATGCCGAATATTACTTGGAATGTGAATTGGAACGAAATCGCCAATAGATAAGACCATTTTACAATTTGGGCCCAAGTTAGAAGCAGAGCCTAAGGTGTAAATTATCGATAGTCCATATCTCGGAAACTATAGGAGATAATTCAATTTGGCAACCGGCAATGTAATTAGCATGCCGAATATTACTTGGAATGTGAATTGGAACGAAATCGCCAATAGATAAGACCATTTTACAATTTGGGCCCAAGTTAGAAGCAGAGCCTAAGGTGTAAATTATCGATAGTCCATATCTCGGAAACTATAAGAGATAATGCAATTTGGCAACCATCAATGTAATTAGCATGCCGAATATTACTTGGAATGTGAATTGGAACGAAATCGCCAATAGATAAGACCATTTTACAATTTGGGCCCAAGTTAGAAGCAGAGCCTAAGGTGTAAATTATCGATAGTCCATATCTCGGAAACTATAAGAGATAATGCAATTTGGCAACCGGCAATGTAATTAGCATGCCGAATATTACTTGGAATGTGAATTGGAACGAAATCGCCAATAGATAAGGCCATTTTACAATTTGGGCCCAAGTTAGAAGCAGAGCCTAAGGTGTAAATAGTCCATATCTCGATGGACGAAACTATAAGAGATAATGCAATTTGGTAACCGGCAATGTAATTAGCATGCCGAATATTACTTGGAATGTGAATTGGAACGAAATCGCCAATAGATAAGACCATTTTACAATTTGGGCCCAAGTTAGAAGCAGAGCCTAAGGTGTAAATTATCGATAGTCCATATCTCGGAAACTATAAGAGATAATGCAATTTGGCAACCGGCAATGTAATTAGCATGCCGAATATTACTTGGAATGTGAATTGGAACGAAATCGCCAATAGATAAGACCATTTTACAATTTGGGCCCAAGTTAGAAGCAGAGCCTAAGGTGTAAATTATCGATAGTCCATATCTCGGAAACTAAAAGAGATAATGCAATTTGGCAACCGGCAATGTAATTAGCATGCCGAATATTACTTGGAATGTGAATTGGAACGAAATCGCCAATAGATAAGACCATTTTACAACTTGGGCCCAAGTTAGAAGCAGAGCCTAAGGTGTAAATTATCGATAGTCCATATCTCGGAAACTATAAGAGATAATGCAGTTTCGCAACCGGCAATGTAATTAGCATGCCGAATATTACTTGGAATGTGAATTGGGACGAAATCGCCAATAGATAAGACCATTTTACAATTTGGGCCCAAGTTAGAAGCAGAGCCTAAGGTGTAAATTATCGTTAGTCCATATCTCGGAAACTATAAGAGATAATGCAATTTGGCAACCGGCAATGTAATTAGCATGCCGAATATTACTTGGAATGTGAATTGGAACGAAATCGCCAATAGATAAGACCATTTTACAATTTGGGCCCAAGTTAGAAGCAGAGCCTAAGGTGTAAATTATCGATAGTCCATATCTCGGAAACTATAGGAGATAATTCAATTTGGCAACCGGCAATGTAATTAGCATGCCGAATATTACTTGGAATGTGAATTGGAACGAAATCGCCAATAGATAAGACCATTTTACAATTTGGGCCCAAGTTAGAAGCAGAGCCTAAGGTGTAAATTATCGATAGTCCATATCTCGGAAACTATAAGAGATAATGCAATTTGGCAACCATCAATGTAATTAGCATGCCGAATATTACTTGGAATGTGAATTGGAACGAAATCGCCAATAGATAAGACCATTTTACAATTTGGGCCCAAGTTAGAAGCAGAGCCTAAGGTGTAAATTATCGATAGTCCATATCTCGGAAACTACAAGAGATAATGCAATTTGGCAACCGGCAATGTAATTAGCATGCCGAATATTACTTGGAATGTGAATTGGAACGAAATCGCCAATAGATAAGGCCATTTTACAATTTGGGCCCAAGTTAGAAGCAGAGCCTAAGGTGTAAATTATCGATAGTCCATATCTCGGAAACTATAAGAGATCATGCAATTTGGTAACCGGCAATGTAATTAGCATGCCGAATATTACTTGGAATGTGAATTGGAACGAAATCGCCAATAGATAAGACCATTTTACAATTTGGGCCCAAGTTAGAAGCAGAGCCTAAGGTGTAAATTATCGATAGTCCATATCTCGGAAACTATAAGAGATAATGCAACTTGGCCACCGGCAATGTAATTAGCATGCCGAATATTACTTGGAATGTGAATTGGAACGAAATCGCCAATAGGTAAGACCATTTTACAATTTGGGCCCAAGTTAGAAGCAGAGCCTAAGGTGTAAATTATCGATAGTCCATATCTCGGAAACTATAGGAGATAATTCAATTTGGCAACCGGCAATGTAATTAGCATGCCGAATATTACTTGGAATGTGAATTGGAACGAAATCGCCAATAGATAAGACCATTTTACAATTTGGGCCCAAGTTAGAAGCAGAGCCTAAGGTGTAAATTATCGATAGTCCATATCTCGGAAACTATAAGAGATAATGCAATTTGGCAACCGGCAATGTAATTAGCATGCCGAATATTACTTGGAATGTGAATTGGAACGAAATCGCCAATAGATAAGACCATTTTACAATTTGGGCCCAAGTTAGAAGCAGAGCCTAAGGTGTAAATTATCCATAGTCCATATCTCGGAAACTATAAGAGATAATGCAATTTGGCAACTGGCAATGTAATTAGCATGCCGAATATTACTTGGAATGTGAATTGGGACGAAATCGCCAATAGATAAGGCCATTTTACAATTTGGGCCCAAGTTAGAAGCAGAGCCTAAGGTGTAAATTATCGATAGTCCATATCTCGGAAACTATAAGAGATAATTCAATTTGGCAACCGGCAATGTAATTAGCATGCCGAATATTACTTGGAATGTGAATTGGAACGAAATCGCCAATAGATAAGACCATTTTACAATTTGGGCCCAAGTTAGAAGCAGAGCCTAAGGTGTATATTATCGATAGTCCATATCTCGGAAACTATAAGAGATAATGCAATTTGGCAACCGGCAATGTAATTAGCATGCCGAATATTACTTGGAATGTGAATTGGGACGAAATCGCCAATAGATAAGACCATTTTACAATTTGGGCCCAAGTTAGAAGCAGAGCCTAAGGTGTAAATTATCGATAGTCCATATCTCGGAAACTATAAGAGATAATGCAACTTGGCCACCGGCAATGTAATTAGCATGCCGAATATTACTTGGAATGTGAATTGGAACGAAATCGCCAATAGGTAAGACCATTTTACAATTTGGGCCCAAGTTAGAAGCAGAGCCTAAGGTGTAAATTATCGATAGTCCATATCTCGGAAACTATAGGAGATAATTCAATTTGGCAACCGGCAATGTAATTAGCATGCCGAATATTACTTGGAATGTGAATTGGAACGAAATCGCCAATAGATAAGACCATTTTACAATTTGGGCCCAAGTTAGAAGCAGAGCCTAAGGTGTAAATTATCGATAGTCCATATCTCGGAAACTATAAGAGATAATGCAATTTGGCAACCGGCAATGTAATTAGCATGCCGAATATTACTTGGAATGTGAATTGGAACGAAATCGCCAATAGATAAGACCATTTTACAATTTGGGCCCAAGTTAGAAGCAGAGCCTAAGGTGTAAATTATCGATAGTCCATATCTCGGAAACTATAAGAGATAATGCAATTTGGCAACCGGCAATGTAATTAGCATGCCGAATATTACTTGGAATGTGAATTGGAATGAAATCGCCAATAGATAAGACCATTTTACAATTTGGGCCCAAGTTAGAAGCAGAGCCTAAGGTGTAAATTATCCATAGTCCATATCTCGGAAACTATAAGAGATAATGCAATTTGGCAACTGGCAATGTAATTAGCATGCCGAATATTACTTGGAATGTGAATTGGGACGAAATCGCCAATAGATAAGGCCATTTTACAATTTGGGCCCAAGTTAGAAGCAGAGCCTAAGGTGTAAATTATCGATAGTCCATATCTCAGAAACTATAAGAGATAATTCAATTTGGCAACCGGCAATGTAATTAGCATGCCGAATATTACTTGGAATGTGAATTGGAACGAAATCGCCAATAGATAAGACCATTTTACAATTTGGGCCCAAGTTAGAAGCAGAGCCTAAGGTGTAAATTATCGATAGTCCATATCTCGGAAACTATAAGAGATAATGCAATTTGGCAACCGGCAATGTAATTAGCATGCCGAATATTACTTGGAATGTGAATTGGGACGAAATCGCCAATAGATAAGACCATTTTACAATTTGGGCCCAAGTTAGAAGCAGAGCCTAAGGTGTAAATTATCCATAGTCCATATCTCGGAAACTATAAGAGATAATGCAATTTGGCAACTGGCAATGTAATTAGCATGCCGAATATTACTTGGAATGTGAATTGGGACGAAATCGCCAATAGATAAGGCCATTTTACAATTTGGGCCCAAGTTAGAAGCAGAGCCTAAGGTGTAAATTATCGATAGTCCATATCTCGGAAACTATAAGAGATAATGCAATTTGGTAACCGGCAATGTAATTAGCATGCCGAATATTACTTGGAATGTGAATTGGAACGAAATCGCCAATAGATAAGACCATTTTACAATTTGGGCCCAAGTTAGAAGCAGAGCCTAAGGTGTAAATTATCGATAGTCCATATCTCGGAAACTATAAGAGATAATGCAACTTGGCCACCGGCAATGTAATTAGCATGCCGAATATTACTTGGAATGTGAATTGGAACGAAATCGCCAATAGGTAAGACCATTTTACAATTTGGGCCCAAGTTAGAAGCAGAGCCTAAGGTGTAAATTATCGATAGTCCATATCTCGGAAACTATAGGAGATAATTCAATTTGGCAACCGGCAATGTAATTAGCATGCCGAATATTACTTGGAATGTGAATTGGAACGAAATCGCCAATAGATAAGACCATTTTACAATTTGGGCCCAAGTTAGAAGCAGAGCCTAAGGTGTAAATTATCGATAGTCCATATCTCGGAAACTATAAGAGATAATGCAATTTGGCAACCGGCAATGTAATTAGCATGCCGAATATTACTTGGAATGTGAATTGGAACGAAATCGCCAATAGATAAGACCATTTTACAATTTGGGCCCAAGTTAGAAGCAGAGCCTAAGGTGTAAATTATCGATAGTCCATATCTCGGAAACTATAAGAGATAATGCAATTTGGCAACCGGCAATGTAATTAGCATGCCGAATATTACTTGGAATGTGAATTGGAATGAAATCGCCAATAGATAAGACCATTTTACAATTTGGGCCCAAGTTAGAAGCAGAGCCTAAGGTGTAAATTATCCATAGTCCATATCTCGGAAACTATAAGAGATAATGCAATTTGGCAACTGGCAATGTAATTAGCATGCCGAATATTACTTGGAATGTGAATTGGAACGAAATCGCCAATAGATAAGACCATTTTACAATTTGGGCCCAAGTTAGAAGCAGAGCCTAAGGTGTAAATTGTCGATAGTCCATATCTCGGAAACTATAAGAGATAATGCAATTTGGCAACCGGCAATGTAATTAGCATGCCGAATATTACTTGGAATGTGAATTGGAATGAAATCGCCAATAGATAAGACCATTTTACAATTTGGGCCCAAGTTAGAAGCAGAGCCTAAGGTGTAAATTATCCATAGTCCATATCTCGGAAACTATAAGAGATAATGCAATTTGGCAACTGGCAATGTAATTAGCATGCCGAATATTACTTGGAATGTGAATTGGGACGAAATCGCCAATAGATAAAACCATTTTACAATTTGGGCCCAAGTTAGAAGCAGAGCCTAAGGTGTAAATTATCGATAGTCCATATCTCGGAAACTATAAGAGATAATGGAATTTGGCAACCAGCAATGTAATTAGCATGCCGAATACTACTTGGAATGTGAATTGGAACGAAATCGCCAATAGATAAGACCATTTTACAGTTTGGGCCCAAGTTAGAAGCAGAGCCTAAGGTTAAAAATAATCGATAGTCCATATCCCGGAAACTATAAGAGATAATGCAACTTGGCCACCGGCAATGTAATTAGCATGCCGAATATTACTTGGAATGTGAATTGGAACGAAATCGCCAATAGATAAGACCATTTTACAATTTGGGCCCAAGTTAGAAGCAGAGCCTAAGGTGTAAATTATCGATAGTCCATATCTCGGAAACTATAAGAGATAATGCAATTTGGCAACCGGCAATGTAATTAGCATGCCGAATATTACTTGGAATGTGAATTGGGACGAAATCGCCAATAGATAAGGCCATTTTACAATTTGGGCCCAAGTTAGAAGCAGAGCCTAAGGTGTAAATTATCGATAGTCCATATCTCGGAAACTATAAGAGATAATGCAATTTGGTAACCGGCAATGTAATTAGCATGCCGAATATTACTTGGAATGTGAATTGGAACGAAATCGCCAATAGATAAGACCATTTTACAATTTGGGCCCAAGTTAGAAGCAGAGCCTAAGGTGTAAATTATCGATAGTCCATATCTCGGAAACTATAAGAGATAATGCAACTTGGCCACCGGCAATGTAATTAGCATGCCGAATATTACTTGGAATGTGAATTGGAACGAAATCGCCAATAGGTAAGACCATTTTACAATTTGGGCCCAAGTTAGAAGCAGAGCCTAAGGTGTAAATTATCGATAGTCCATATCTCGGAAACTATAGGAGATAATTCAATTTGGCAACCGGCAATGTAATTAGCATGCCGAATATTACTTGGAATGTGAATTGGAACGAAATCGCCAATAGATAAGACCATTTTACAATTTGGGCCCAAGTTAGAAGCAGAGCCTAAGGTGTAAATTATCGATAGTCCATATCTCGGAAACTATAAGAGATAATGCAATTTGGCAACCGGCAATGTAATTAGCATGCCGAATATTACTTGGAATGTGAATTGGAACGAAATCGCCAATAGATAAGACCATTTTACAATTTGGGCCCAAGTAAGAAGCAGAGCCTAAGGTGTAAATTATCGATAGTCCATATCTCGGAAACTATAAGAGATAATGCAATTTGGCAACCGGCAATGTAATTAGCATGCCGAATATTACTTGGAATGTGAATTGGAATGAAATCGCCAATAGATAAGACCATTTTACAATTTGGGCCCAAGTTAGAAGCAGAGCCTAAGGTGTAAATTATCCATAGTCCATATCTCGGAAACTATAAGAGATAATGCAATTTGGCAACTGGCAATGTAATTAGCATGCCGAATATTACTTGGAATGTGAATTGGAACGAAATCGCCAATAGATAAAACCATTTTACAATTTGGGCCCAAGTTAGAAGCAGAGCCTAAGGTGTAAATTGTCGATAGTCCATATCTCGGAAACTATAAGAGATAATGCAATTTGGCAACCGGCAATGTAATTAGCATGCCGAATATTACTTGGAATGTGAATTGGAATGAAATCGCCAATAGATAAGACCATTTTACAATTTGGGCCCAAGTTAGAAGCAGAGCCTAAGGTGTAAATTATCCATAGTCCATATCTCGGAAACTATAAGAGATAATGCAATTTGGCAACTGGCAATGTAATTAGCATGCCGAATATTACTTGGAATGTGAATTGGGACGAAATCGCCAATAGATAAAACCATTTTACAATTTGGGCCCAAGTTAGAAGCAGAGCCTAAGGTGTAAATTATCGATAGTCCATATCTCGGAAACTATAAGAGATAATGGAATTTGGCAACCAGCAATGTAATTAGCATGCCGAATACTACTTGGAATGTGAATTGGAACGAAATCGCCAATAGATAAGACCATTTTACAGTTTGGGCCCAAGTTAGAAGCAGAGCCTAAGGTTAAAAATAATCGATAGTCCATATCCCGGAAACTATAAGAGATAATGCAACTTGGCCACCGGCAATGTAATTAGCATGCCGAATATTACTTGGAATGTGAATTGGAACGAAATCGCCAATAGATAAGACCATTTTACAATTTGGGCCCAAGTTAGAAGCAGAGCCTAAGGTGTAAATTATCGATAGTCCATATCTCGGAAACTATAAGAGATAATGCAATTTGGAAACCGGCAATGTAATTAGCATGCCGAATATTACTTGGAATGTGAATTGGAACGAAATCGCCAATAGATAAGACCATTTTACAATTTGGGCCCAAGTTAGAAGCAGAGCCTAAGGTGTAAATTATCGATAGTCCATATCTCGGAAACTATAAGAGATAATGCAATTTGGCAACCGGCAATGTAATTAGCATGCCGAATATTACTTGAAATGTGAATTGGAATGAAATCGCCAATAGATAAGACCATTTTACAATTTGGGCCCAAGTTAGAAGCAGAGCCTAAGGTGTAAATTATCCATAGTCCATATCTCGGAAACTATAAGAGATAATGCAATTTGGCAACTGGTAATGTAATTAGCATGCCGAATATTACTTGGAATGTGAATTGGGACGAAATCGCCAATAGATAAGGCCATTTTACAATTTGGGCCCAAGTTAGAAGCAGAGCCTAAGGTGTAAATTATCGATAGTCCATATCTCGGAAACTATAAGAGATAATTCAATTTGGCAACCGGCAATGTAATTAGCATGCCGAATATTACTTGGAATGTGAATTGGAACGAATTCGCCAATAGATAAGACCATTTTACAATTTGGGCCCAAGTTAGAAGCAGAGCCTAAGGTGTAAATTATCGATAGTCCATATCTCGGAAACTATAAGAGATAATGCAATTTGGCAACCGGCAATGTAATTAGCATGCCGAATATTACTTGGAATGTGAATTGGGACGAAATCGCCAATAGATAAGACCATTTTACAATTTGGGCCCAAGTTAGAAGCAGAGCCTAAGGTGTAAATTATCCATAGTCCATATCTCGGAAACTATAAGAGATAATGCAATTTGGCAACTGGCAATGTAATTAGCATGCCGAATATTACTTGGAATGTGAATTGGGACGAAATCGCCAATAGATAAGGCCATTTTACAATTTGGGCCCAAGTTAGAAGCAGAGCCTAAGGTGTAAATTATCGATAGTCCATATCTCGGAAACTATAAGAGATAATGCAATTTGGTAACCGGCAATGTAATTAGCATGCCGAATATTACTTGGAATGTGAATTGGAACGAAATCGCCAATAGATAAGACCATTTTACAATTTGGGCCCAAGTTAGAAGCAGAGCCTAAGGTGTAAATTATCGATAGTCCATATCTCGGAAACTATAAGAGATAATGCAACTTGGCCACCGGCAATGTAATTAGCATGCCGAATATTACTTGGAATGTGAATTGGAACGAAATCGCCAATAGGTAAGACCATTTTACAATTTGGGCCCAAGTTAGAAGCAGAGCCTAAGGTGTAAATTATCGATAGTCCATATCTCGGAAACTATAGGAGATAATTCAATTTGGCAACCGGCAATGTAATTAGCATGCCGAATATTACTTGGAATGTGAATTGGAACGAAATCGCCAATAGATAAGACCATTTTACAATTTGGGCCCAAGTTAGAAGCAGAGCCTAAGGTGTAAATTATCGATAGTCCATATCTCGGAAACTATAAGAGATAATGCAATTTGGCAACCGGCAATGTAATTAGCATGCCGAATATTACTTGGAATGTGAATTGGAACGAAATCGCCAATAGATAAGACCATTTTACAATTTGGGCCCAAGTTAGAAGCAGAGCCTAAGGTGTAAATTATCGATAGTCCATATCTCGGAAACTATAAGAGATAATGCAATTTGGCAACCGGCAATGTAATTAGCATGCCGAATATTACTTGGAATGTGAATTGGAATGAAATCGCCAATAGATAAGACCATTTTACAATTTGGGCCCAAGTTAGAAGCAGAGCCTAAGGTGTAAATTATCCATAGTCCATGTCTCGGAAACTATAAGAGATAATGCAATTTGGCAACTGGCAATGTAATTAGCATGCCGAATATTACTTGGAATGTGAATTGGGACGAAATCGCCAATAGATAAGGCCATTTTACAATTTGGACCCAAGTTAGAAGCAGAGCCTAAGGTGTAAATTATCGATAGTCCATATCTCGGAAACTATAAGAGATAATTCAATTTGGCAACCGGCAATGTAATTAGCATGCCGAATATTACTTGGAATGTGAATTGGAACGAAATCGCCAATAGATAAGACCATTTTACAATTTGGGCCCAAGTTAGAAGCAGAGCCTAAGGTGTAAATTATCGATAGTCCATATCTCGGAAACTATAAGAGATAATGCAATTTGGCAACCGGCAATGTAATTAGCATGCCGAATATTACTTGGAATGTGAATTGGAACGAAATCGCCAATAGATAAGACCATTTTACAATTTGGGCCCAAGTTAGAAGCAGAGCCTAAGGTGTAAATTGTCGATAGTCCATATCTCGGAAACTATAAGAGATAATGCAATTTGGCAACCGGCAATGTAATTAGCATGCCGAATATTACTTGGAATGTGAATTGGAATGAAATCGCCTATAGATAAGACCATTTTACAATTTGGGCCCAAGTTAGAAGCAGAGCCTAAGGTGTAAATTATCCATAGTCCATATCTCGGAAACTATAAGAGATAATGCAATTTGGCAACTGGCAATGTAATTAGCATGCCGAATATTACTTGGAATGTGAATTGGGACGAAATCGCCAATAGATAAAACCATTTTACAATTTGGGCCCAAGTTAGAAGCAGAGCCTAAGGTGTAAATTATCGATAGTCCATATCTCGGAAACTATAAGAGATAATGGAATTTGGCAACCGGCAATGTAATTAGCATGCCGAATACTACTTGGAATGTGAATTGGAACGAAATCGCCAATAGATAAGACCATTTTACAGTTTGGGCCCAAGTTAGAAGCAGAGCCTAAGGTTAAAAATAATCGATAGTCCATATCCCGGAAACTATAAGAGATAATGCAATTTGGGAACCGGCAATGTAATTAGCATGCCGAATATTACTTGGAATGTGAATTGGAACGAAATCGCCAATAGATAAGACCATCTTACAATTTGGGCCCAAGTTAGAAGCAGAGCCTAAGGTGTAAATTATCGATAGTCCATATCTCGGAAACTATAAGAGATAATGCAACTTGGCCACCGGCAATGTAATTAGCATGCCGAATATTACTTGGAATGTGAATTGGAACGAAATCGCCAATAGGTAAGACCATTTTACAATTTGGGCCCAAGTTAGAAGCAGAGCCTAAGGTGTAAATTATCGATAATCCATATCTCGGAAACTATAGGAGATAATTCAATTTGGCAACCGGCAATGTAATTAGCATGCCGAATATTACTTGGAATGTGAATTGGAACGAAATCGCCAATAGATAAGACCATTTTACAATTTGGGCCCAAGTTAGAAGCAGAGCCTAAGGTGTAAATTATCGATAGTCCATATCTCGGAAACTAAAAGAGATAATGCAATTTGGCAACCGGCAATGTAATTAGCATGCCGAATATTACTTGGAATGTGAATTGGAACGAAATCGCCAATAGATAAGACCATTTTACAACTTGGGCCCAAGTTAGAAGCAGAGCCTAAGGTGTAAATTATCGATAGTCCATATCTCGGAAACTATAAGAGATAATGCAGTTTCGCAACCGGCAATGTAATTAGCATGCCGAATATCACTTGGAATGTGAATTGGGACGAAATCGCCAATAGATAAGACCATTTTACAATTTGGGCCCAAGTCAGAAGCAGAGCCTAAGGTGTAAATTATCGATAGTCCATATCTCGGAAACTATAAGAGATAATGCAATTTGGCAACCGGCAATGTAATTAGCATGCCGAATATTACTTGGAATGTGAATTGGAACGAAATCGCCAATAGATAAGACCATTTTACAATTTGGGCCCAAGTTAGAAGCAGAGCCTAAGGTGTAAATTATCGATAGTCCATATCTCGGAAACTATAAGAGATAATGCAACTTGGCCACCGGCAATGTAATTAGCATGCCGAATATTACTTGGAATGTGAATTGGAACGAAATCGCCAATAGGTAAGACCATTTTACAATTTGGGCCCAAGTTAGAAGCAGAGCCTAAGGTGTAAATTATCGATAGTCCATATCTCGGAAACTATAGGAGATAATTCAATTTGGCAACCGGCAATGTAATTAGCATGCCGAATATTACTTGGAATGTGAATTGGAACGAAATCGCCAATAGATAAGACCATTTTACAATTTGGGCCCAAGTTAGAAGCAGAGCCTAAGGTGTAAATTATCGATAGTCCATATCTCGGAAACTATAAGAGATAATGCAATTTGGCAACCGGCAATGTAATTAGCATGCCGAATATTACTTGGAATGTGAATTGGAACGAAATCGCCAATAGATAAGACCATTTTACAATTTGGGCCCAAGTAAGAAGCAGAGCCTAAGGTGTAAATTATCGATAGTCCATATCTCGGAAACTATAAGAGATAATGCAATTTGGCAACCGGCAATGTAATTAGCATGCCGAATATTACTTGGAATGTGAATTGGAATGAAATCGCCAATAGATAAGACCATTTTACAATTTGGGCCCAAGTTAGAAGCAGAGCCTAAGGTGTAAATTATCCATAGTCCATATCTCGGAAACTATAAGAGATAATGCAATTTGGCAACTGGCAATGTAATTAGCATGCCGAATATTACTTGGAATGTGAATTGGAACGAAATCGCCAATAGATAAAACCATTTTACAATTTGGGCCCAAGTTAGAAGCAGAGCCTAAGGTGTAAATTGTCGATAGTCCATATCTCGGAAACTATAAGAGATAATGCAATTTGGCAACCGGCAATGTAATTAGCATGCCGAATATTACTTGGAATGTGAATTGGAATGAAATCGCCAATAGATAAGACCATTTTACAATTTGGGCCCAAGTTAGAAGCAGAGCCTAAGGTGTAAATTATCCATAGTCCATATCTCGGAAACTATAAGAGATAATGCAATTTGGCAACTGGCAATGTAATTAGCATGCCGAATATTACTTGGAATGTGAATTGGGACGAAATCGCCAATAGATAAAACCATTTTACAATTTGGGCCCAAGTTAGAAGCAGAGCCTAAGGTGTAAATTATCGATAGTCCATATCTCGGAAACTATAAGAGATAATGGAATTTGGCAACCAGCAATGTAATTAGCATGCCGAATACTACTTGGAATGTGAATTGGAACGAAATCGCCAATAGATAAGACCATTTTACAGTTTGGGCCCAAGTTAGAAGCAGAGCCTAAGGTTAAAAATAATCGATAGTCCATATCCCGGAAACTATAAGAGATAATGCAACTTGGCCACCGGCAATGTAATTAGCATGCCGAATATTACTTGGAATGTGAATTGGAACGAAATCGCCAATAGATAAGACCATTTTACAATTTGGGCCCAAGTTAGAAGCAGAGCCTAAGGTGTAAATTATCGATAGTCCATATCTCGGAAACTATAAGAGATAATGCAATTTGGAAACCGGCAATGTAATTAGCATGCCGAATATTACTTGGAATGTGAATTGGAACGAAATCGCCAATAGATAAGACCATTTTACAATTTGGGCCCAAGTTAGAAGCAGAGCCTAAGGTGTAAATTATCGATAGTCCATATCTCGGAAACTATAAGAGATAATGCAATTTGGCAACCGGCAATGTAATTAGCATGCCGAATATTACTTGAAATGTGAATTGGAATGAAATCGCCAATAGATAAGACCATTTTACAATTTGGGCCCAAGTTAGAAGCAGAGCCTAAGGTGTAAATTATCCATAGTCCATATCTCGGAAACTATAAGAGATAATGCAATTTGGCAACTGGTAATGTAATTAGCATGCCGAATATTACTTGGAATGTGAATTGGGACGAAATCGCCAATAGATAAGGCCATTTTACAATTTGGGCCCAAGTTAGAAGCAGAGCCTAAGGTGTAAATTATCGATAGTCCATATCTCGGAAACTATAAGAGATAATTCAATTTGGCAACCGGCAATGTAATTAGCATGCCGAATATTACTTGGAATGTGAATTGGAACGAATTCGCCAATAGATAAGACCATTTTACAATTTGGGCCCAAGTTAGAAGCAGAGCCTAAGGTGTAAATTATCGATAGTCCATATCTCGGAAACTATAAGAGATAATGCAATTTGGCAACCGGCAATGTAATTAGCATGCCGAATATTACTTGGAATGTGAATTGGGACGAAATCGCCAATAGATAAGACCATTTTACAATTTGGGCCCAAGTTAGAAGCAGAGCCTAAGGTGTAAATTATCCATAGTCCATATCTCGGAAACTATAAGAGATAATGCAATTTGGCAACTGGCAATGTAATTAGCATGCCGAATATTACTTGGAATGTGAATTGGGACGAAATCGCCAATAGATAAGGCCATTTTACAATTTGGGCCCAAGTTAGAAGCAGAGCCTAAGGTGTAAATTATCGATAGTCCATATCTCGGAAACTATAAGAGATAATGCAATTTGGTAACCGGCAATGTAATTAGCATGCCGAATATTACTTGGAATGTGAATTGGAACGAAATCGCCAATAGATAAGACCATTTTACAATTTGGGCCCAAGTTAGAAGCAGAGCCTAAGGTGTAAATTATCGATAGTCCATATCTCGGAAACTATAAGAGATAATGCAACTTGGCCACCGGCAATGTAATTAGCATGCCGAATATTACTTGGAATGTGAATTGGAACGAAATCGCCAATAGGTAAGACCATTTTACAATTTGGGCCCAAGTTAGAAGCAGAGCCTAAGGTGTAAATTATCGATAGTCCATATCTCGGAAACTATAGGAGATAATTCAATTTGGCAACCGGCAATGTAATTAGCATGCCGAATATTACTTGGAATGTGAATTGGAACGAAATCGCCAATAGATAAGACCATTTTACAATTTGGGCCCAAGTTAGAAGCAGAGCCTAAGGTGTAAATTATCGATAGTCCATATCTCGGAAACTATAAGAGATAATGCAATTTGGCAACCGGCAATGTAATTAGCATGCCGAATATTACTTGGAATGTGAATTGGAACGAAATCGCCAATAGATAAGACCATTTTACAATGTGGGCCCAAGTTAGAAGCAGAGCCTAAGGTGTAAATTATCGATAGTCCATATCTCGGAAACTATAAGAGATAATGCAATTTGGCAACCGGCAATGTAATTAGCATGCCGAATATTACTTGGAATGTGAATTGGAATGAAATCGCCAATAGATAAGACCATTTTACAATTTGGGCCCAAGTTAGAAGCAGAGCCTAAGGTGTAAATTATCCATAGTCCATGTCTCGGAAACTATAAGAGATAATGCAATTTGGCAACTGGCAATGTAATTAGCATGCCGAATATTACTTGGAATGTGAATTGGGACGAAATCGCCAATAGATAAGGCCATTTTACAATTTGGACCCAAGTTAGAAGCAGAGCCTAAGGTGTAAATTATCGATAGTCCATATCTCGGAAACTATAAGAGATAATTCAATTTGGCAACCGGCAATGTAATTAGCATGCCGAATATTACTTGGAATGTGAATTGGAACGAAATCGCCAATAGATAAGACCATTTTACAATTTGGGCCCAAGTTAGAAGCAGAGCCTAAGGTGTAAATTATCGATAGTCCATATCTCGGAAACTATAAGAGATAATGCAATTTGGCAACCGGCAATGTAATTAGCATGCCGAATATTACTTGGAATGTGAATTGGAACGAAATCGCCAATAGATAAGACCATTTTACAATTTGGGCCCAAGTTAGAAGCAGAGCCTAAGGTGTAAATTGTCGATAGTCCATATCTCGGAAACTATAAGAGATAATGCAATTTGGCAACCGGCAATGTAATTAGCATGCCGAATATTACTTGGAATGTGAATTGGAATGAAATCGCCTATAGATAAGACCATTTTACAATTTGGGCCCAAGTTAGAAGCAGAGCCTAAGGTGTAAATTATCCATAGTCCATATCTCGGAAACTATAAGAGATAATGCAATTTGGCAACTGGCAATGTAATTAGCATGCCGAATATTACTTGGAATGTGAATTGGGACGAAATCGCCAATAGATAAAACCATTTTACAATTTGGGCCCAAGTTAGAAGCAGAGCCTAAGGTGTAAATTATCCATAGTCCATATCTCGGAAACTATAAGAGATAATGGAATTTGGCAACCGGCAATGTAATTAGCATGCCGAATACTACTTGGAATGTGAATTGGAACGAAATCGCCAATAGATAAGACCATTTTACAGTTTGGGCCCAAGTTAGAAGCAGAGCCTAAGGTTAAAAATAATCGATAGTCCATATCCCGGAAACTATAAGAGATAATGCAATTTGGGAACCGGCAATGTAATTAGCATGCCGAATATTACTTGGAATGTGAATTGGAACGAAATCGCCAATAGATAAGACCATCTTACAATTTGGGCCCAAGTTAGAAGCAGAGCCTAAGGTGTAAATTATCGATAGTCCATATCTCGGAAACTATAAGAGATAATGCAACTTGGCCACCGGCAATGTAATTAGCATGCCGAATATTACTTGGAATGTGAATTGGAACGAAATCGCCAATAGGTAAGACCATTTTACAATTTGGGCCCAAGTTAGAAGCAGAGCCTAAGGTGTAAATTATCGATAATCCATATCTCGGAAACTATAGGAGATAATTCAATTTGGCAACCGGCAATGTAATTAGCATGCCGAATATTACTTGGAATGTGAATTGGAACGAAATCGCCAATAGATAAGACCATTTTACAATTTGGGCCCAAGTTAGAAGCAGAGCCTAAGGTGTAAATTATCGATAGTCCATATCTCGGAAACTAAAAGAGATAATGCAATTTGGCAACCGGCAATGTAATTAGCATGCCGAATATTACTTGGAATGTGAATTGGAACGAAATCGCCAATAGATAAGACCATTTTACAACTTGGGCCCAAGTTAGAAGCAGAGCCTAAGGTGTAAATTATCGATAGTCCATATCTCGGAAACTATAAGAGATAATGCAGTTTCGCAACCGGCAATGTAATTAGCATGCCGAATATTACTTGGAATGTGAATTGGGACGAAATCGCCAATAGATAAGACCATTTTACAATTTGGGCCCAAGTTAGAAGCAGAGCCTAAGGTGTAAATTATCGATAGTCCATATCTCGGAAACTATAAGAGATAATGCAATTTGGCAACCGGCAATGTAATTAGCATGCCGAATATTACTTGGAATGTGAATTGGAACGAAATCGCCAATAGATAAGACCATTTTACAATTTGGGCCCAAGTTAGAAGCAGAGCCTAAGGTGTAAATTATCGATAGTCCATATCTCGGAAACTATAGGAGATAATTCAATTTGGCAACCGGCAATGTAATTAGCATGCCGAATATTACTTGGAATGTGAATTGGAACGAAATCGCCAATAGATAAGACCATTTTACAATTTGGGCCCAAGTTAGAAGCAGAGCCTAAGGTGTAAATTATCGATAGTCCATATCTCGGAAACTATAAGAGATAATGCAATTTGGCAACCATCAATGTAATTAGCATGCCGAATATTACTTGGAATGTGAATTGGAACGAAATCGCCAATAGATAAGACCATTTTACAATTTGGGCCCAAGTTAGAAGCAGAGCCTAAGGTGTAAATTATCGATAGTCCATATCTCGGAAACTATAAGAGATAATGCAATTTGGCAACCGGCAATGTAATTAGCATGCCGAATATTACTTGGAATGTGAATTGGAACGAAATCGCCAATAGATAAGGCCATTTTACAATTTGGGCCCAAGTTAGAAGCAGAGCCTAAGGTGTAAATTATCGATAGTCCATATCTCGGAAACTATAAGAGATAATGCAATTTGGTAACCGGCAATGTAATTAGCATGCCGAATATTACTTGGAATGTGAATTGGAACGAAATCGCCAATAGATAAGACCATTTTACAATTTGGGCCCAAGTTAGAAGCAGAGCCTAAGGTGTAAATTATCGATAGTCCATATCTCGGAAACTATAAGAGTTAATGCAACTTGGCCACCGGCAATGTAATTAGCATGCCGAATATTACTTGGAATGTGAATTGGAACGAAATCGCCAATAGGTAAGACCATTTTACAATTTGGGCCCAAATTAGAAGCAGAGCCTAAGGTGTAAATTATCGATAGTCCATATCTCGGAAACTATAGGAGATAATTCAATTTGGCAACCGGCAATGTAATTAGCATGCCGAATATTACTTGGAATGTGAATTAGAACGAAATCGCCAATAGATAAGACCATTTTACAATTTGGGCCCAAGTTAGAAGCAGAGCCTAAGGTGTAAATTATCGATAGTCCATATCTCGGAAACTATAAGAGATAATGCAATTTGGCAACCGGCAATGTAATTAGCATGCCGAATATTACTTGGAATGTGAATTGGAACGAAATCGCCAATAGATAAGACCATTTTACAATTTGGGCCCAAGTTAGAAGCAGAGCCTAAGGTGTAAATTATCGATAGTCCATATCTCGGAAACTATAAGAGATAATGCAATTTGGAAACCGGCAATGTAATTAGCATGCCGAATATTACTTGGAATGTGAATTGGAATGAAATCGCCAATAGATAAGACCATTTTACAATTTGGGCCCAAGTTAGAAGCAGAGCCTAAGGTGTAAATTATCCATAGTCCATATCTCGGAAACTATAAGAGATAATGCAATTTGGCAACCGGCAATGTAATTAGCATGCCGAATATTACTTGGAATGTGAATTGGAACGAAATCGCCAATAGATAAGGCCATTTTACAATTTGGGCCCAAGTTAGAAGCAGAGCCTAAGGTGTAAATTATCGATAGTCCATATCTCGGAAACTATAAGAAATAATGCAATTTGGTAACCGGCAATGTAATTAGCATGCCGAATATTACTTGGAATGTGAATTGGAACGAAATCGCCAATAGATAAGACCATTTTACAATTTGGGCCCAAGTTAGAAGCAGAGCCTAAGGTGTAAATTATCGATAGTCCATATCTCGGAAACTATAAGAGATAATGCAACTTGGCCACCGGCAATGTAATTAGCATGCCGAATATTACTTGGAATGTGAATTGGAACGAAATCGCCAATAGGTAAGACCATTTTACAATTTGGGCCCAAGTTAGAAGCAGAGCCTAAGGTATAAATTATCGATAGTCCATATCTCGGAAACTATAGGAGATAATTCAATTTGGCAACCGGCAATGTAATTAGCATGCCGAATATTACTTGGAATGTGAATTGGAACGAAATCGCCAATAGATAAGACCATTTTACAATTTGGGCCCAAGTTAGAAGCAGAGCCTAAGGTGTAAATTATCGATAGTCCATATCTCGGAAACTATAAGAGATAATGCAATTTGGTAACCGGCAATGTAATTAGCATGCCGAATATTACTTGGAATGTGAATTGGAACGAAATTGCCAATAGATAAGACCATTTTACAATTTGGGCCCAAGTTAGAAGCAGAGCCTAAGGTGTAAATTATCGATAGTCCATATCTCGGAAACTATAAGAGATAATGCAATTTGGCAACCGGCAATGTAATTAGCATGCCGAATATTACTTGGAATGTGAATTGGAATGAAATTGCCAATAGATAAGACCATTTTACAATTTGGGCCCAAGTTAGAAGCAGAGCCTAAGGTGTAAATTATCCATAGTCCATATCTCGGAAACTATAAGAGATAATGCAATTTGGCAACTGGCAATGTAATTAGCATGCCGAATATTACTTGGAATGTGAATTGGGACGAAATCGCCAATAGATAAAACCATTTTACAATTTGGGCCCAAGTTAGAAGCAGAGCCTAAGGTGTAAATTATCGATAATCCATATCTCGGAAACTATAAGAGATAATGCAATTTGGCAACCGGCAATGTAATTAGCATGCCGAATACTACTTGGAATGTGAATTGGAACGAAATCGCCAATAGATAAGACCATTTTACAGTTTGGGCCCAAGTTAGAAGCAGAGCCTAAGGTTAAAAATAATCGATAGTCCATATCTCGGAAACTATAAGAGATAATGCAATTTGGGAACCGGCAATGTAATTAGCATGCCGAATATTACTTGGAATGTGAATTGGAACGAAATCGCCAATAGATAAGACCATTTTACAATTTGGGCCCAAGTTAGAAGCAGAGCCTAAGGTGTAAATTATCGATAGCCCATATCTCGGAAACTATAAGAGATAATGCAACTTGGCCACCGGCAATGTAATTAGCATGCCGAATATTACTTGGAATGTGAATTGGAACGAAATCGCCAATAGGTAAGACCATTTTACAATTTGGGCCCAAGTTAGAAGCAGAGCCTAAGGTGTAAATTATCGATAATCCATATCTCGGAAACTATAGGAGATAATTCAATTTGGCAACCGGCAATGTAATTAGCATGCCGAATATTACTTGGAATGTGAATTGGAACGAAATCGCCAATAGATAAGACCATTTTACAATTTTTGCCCAAGTTAGAAGCAGAGCCTAAGGTGTAAATTATCGATAGTCCATATCTCGGAAACTATAAGAGATAATGCAATTTGGTAACCGGCAATGTAATTAGCATGCCGAATATTACTTGGAATGTGAATTGGAACGAAATCGCCAATAGATAAGACCATTTTACAATTTGGGCCCAAGTTAGAAGCAGAGCCTAAGGTGTAAATTATCGATAGTCCATATCTTGGAAACTATAAGAGATAATGCAATTTGGCAACCGGCAATGTAATTAGCATGCCGAATATTACTTGGAATGTGAATTGGAACGAAATCGCCAATAGATAAGGCCATTTTACAATTTGGGCCCAAGTTAGAAGCAGAGCCTAAGGTGTAAATTATCGATAGTCCATATCTCGGAAACTATAAGAGATAATGCAATTTGGCAACCGGCAATGTAATTAGCATGCCGAATATTACTTGGAATGTGAATTGGAACGAAATCGCCAATAGATAAGACCATTTTACAATTTGGGCCCAAGTTAGAAGCAGAGCCTAAGGTGTAAATTATCGATAGTCCATATCTCGGAAACTAAAAGAGATAATGCAATTTGGCAACCGGCAATGTAATTAGCATGCCGAATATTACTTGGAATGTGAATTGGAACGAAATCGCCAATAGATAAGACCATTTTACAACTTGGGCCCAAGTTAGAAGCAGAGCCTAAGGTGTAAATTATCGATAGTCCATATCTCGGAAACTATAAGAGATAATGCAGTTTCGCAACCGGCAATGTAATTAGCATGCCGAATATTACTTGGAATGTGAATTGGGACGAAATCGCCAATAGATAAGACCATTTTACAATTTGGGCCCAAGTTAGAAGCAGAGCCTAAGGTGTAAATTATCCATAGTCCATATCTCGGAAACTATAAGAGATAATGCAATTTGGCAACTGGCAATGTAATTAGCTTGCCGAATATTACTTGGAATGTGAATTGGGACGAAATCGCCAATAGATAAGGCCATTTTACAATTTGGGCCCAAGTTAGAAGCAGAGCCTAAGGTGTAAATTATCGATAGTCCATATCTCGGAAACTATAAGAGATAATGCAATTTGGCAACCATCAATGTAATTAGCATGCCGAATATTACTTGGAATGTGAATTGGAACGAAATCGCCAATAGATAAGACCATTTTACAATTTGGGCCCAAGTTAGAAGCAGAGCCTAAGGTGTAAATTATCGATAGTCCATATCTCGGAAACTATAAGAGATAATGCAATTTGGCAACCGGCAATGTAATTAGCATGCCGAATATTACTTGGAATGTGAATTGGAACGAAATCGCCAATAGATAAGGCCATTTTACAATTTGGGCCCAAGTTAGAAGCAGAGCCTAAGGTGTAAATTATCGATAGTCCATATCTCGGAAACTATAAGAGATAATGCAATTTGGTAACCGGCAATGTAATTAGCATGCCGAATATTACTTGGAATGTGAATTGGAACGAAATCGCCAATAGATAAGACCATTTTACAATTTGGGCCCAAGTTAGAAGCAGAGCCTAAGGTGTAAATTATCGATAGTCCATATCTCGGAAACTATAAGAGATAATGCAACTTGGCCACCGGCAATGTAATTAGTATGCCGAATATTACTTGGAATGTGAATTGGAACGAAATCGCCAATAGGTAAGACCATTTTACAATTTGGGCCCAAGTTAGAAGCAGAGCCTAAGGTGTAAATTATCGATAGTCCATATCTCGGAAACTATAGGAGATAATTCAATTTGGCAACCGGCAATGTAATTAGCATGCCGAATATTACTTGGAATGTGAATTGGAACGAAATCGCCAATAGATAAGACCATTTTACAATTTGGGCCCAAGTTAGAAGCAGAGCCTAAGGTGTAAATTATCGATAGTCCATATCTCGGAAACTATAAGAGATAATGCAATTTGGCAACCGGCAATGTAATTAGCATGCCGAATATTACTTGGAATGTGAATTGGAACGAAATCGCCAATAGATAAGACCATTTTACAATTTGGGCCCAAGTTAGAAGCAGAGCCTAAGGTGTAAATTATCGATAGTCCATATCTCGGAAACTATAAGAGATAATGCAATTTGGCAACCGGCAATGTAATTAGCATGCCGAATATTACTTGGAATGTGAATTGGAATGAAATCGCCAATAGATAAGACCATTTTACAATTTGGGCCCAAGTTAGAAGCAGAGCCTAAGGTGTAAATTATCCATAGTCCATATCTCGGAAACTATAAGAGATAATGCAATTTGGCAACTGGCAATGTAATTAGCATGCCGAATATTACTTGGAATGTGAATTGGGACGAAATCGCCAATAGATAAGGCCATTTTACAATTTGGGCCCAAGTTAGAAGCAGAGCCTAAGGTGTAAATTATCGATAGTCCATATCTCGGAAACTATAAGAGATAATTCAATTTGGCAATCGGCAATGTAATTAGCATGCCGAATATTACTTGGAATGTGAATTGGAACGAAATCGCCAATAGATAAGACCATTTTACAATTTGGGCCCAAGTTAGAAGCAGAGCCTAAGGTGTAAATTATCGATAGTCCATATCTCGGAAACTATAAGAGATAATGCAATTTGGCAACCGGCAATGTAATTAGCATGCCGAATATTACTTGGAATGTGAATTGGAACGAAATCGCCAATAGATAAGACCATTTTACAATTTGGGCCCAAGTTAGAAGCAGAGCCTAAGGTGTAAATTGTCGATAGTCCATATCTCGGAAACTATAAGAGATAATGCAATTTGGCAACCGGCAATGTAATTAGCATGCCGAATATTACTTGGAATGTGAATTGGAATGAAATCGCCAATAGATAAGACCATTTTACAATTTGGGCCCAAGTTAGAAGCAGAGCCTAAGGTGTAAATTATCCATAGTCCATATCTCGGAAACTATAAGAGATAATGCAATTTGGCAACTGGCAATGTAATTAGCATGCCGAATATTACTTGGAATGTGAATTGGGACGAAATCGCCAATAGATAAAACCATTTTACAATTTGGGCCCAAGTTAGAAGCAGAGACTAAGGTGTAAATTATCGATAGTCCATATCTCGGAAACTATAAGAGATAATGGAATTTGGCAACCGGCAATGTAATTAGCATGCCGAATACTACTTGGAATGTGAATTGGAACGAAATCGCCAATAGATAAGACCATTTTACAGTTTGGGCCCAAGTTAGAAGCAGAGCCTAAGGTTAAAAATAATCGATAGTCCATATCTCGGAAACTATAAGAGATAATGCAATTTGGGAACCGGCAATGTAATTAGCATGCCGAATATTACTTGGAATGTGAATTGGAACGAAATCGCCAATAGATAAGACCATTATACAATTTGGGCCCAAGTTAGAAGCAGAGCCTAAGGTGTAAATTATCGATAGTCCATATCTCGGAAACTATAAGAGATAATGCAACTTGGCCACCGGCAGTGTAATTAGCATGCCGAATATTACTTGGAATGTGAATTGGAACGAAATCGCCAATAGGTAAGACCATTTTACAATTTGGGCCCAAGTTAGAAGCAGAGCCTAAGGTGTAAATTATCGATAATCCATATCTCGGAAACTATAGGAGATAATTCAATTTGGCAACCGGCAATGTAATTAGCATGCCGAATATTACTTGGAATGTGAATTGGAACGAAATCGCCAATAGATAAGACCATTTTACAATTTGGGCCCAAGTTAGAAGCAGAGCCTAAGGTGTAAATTATCGATAGTCCATATCTCAGAAACTATAAGAGATAATGCAATTTGGTAACCGGCAATGTAATTAGCATGCCGAATATTACTTGGAATGTGAATTGGAACGAAATCGCCAATAGATAAGACCATTTTACAATTTGGGCCCAAGTTAGAAGCAGAGACTAAGGTGTAAATTATCGATAGTCCATATCTTGGAAACTATAAGAGATAATGCAATTTGGCAACCGGCAATGTAATTAGCATGCCGAATATTACTTGGAATGTGAATTTTAACGAAATCGCCAATAGATAAGGCCATTTTACAATTTGGGCCCAAGTTAGAAGCAGAGCCTAAGGTGTAAATTATCGATAGTCCATATCTCGGAAACTATAAGAGATAATGCAATTTGGCAACCGGCAATGTAATTAGCATGCCGAATGTTACTTGGAATGTGAATTGGAACGAAATCGCCAATAGATAAGACCATTTTACAATTTGGGCCCAAGTTAGAAGCAGAGCCTAAGGTGTAAATTATCGATAGTCCATATCTCGGAAACTAAAAGAGATAATGCAATTTGGCAACCGGCAATGTAATTAGCATGCCGAATATTACTTGGAATGTGAATTGGAACGAAATCGCTAATAGATAAGACCATTTTACAACTTGGGCCCAAGTTAGAAGCAGAGCCTAAGGTGTAAATTATCGATAGTCCATATCTCGGAAACTATAAGAGATAATGCAGTTTCGCAACCGGCAATGTAATTAGCATGCCGAATATTACTTGGAATGTGAATTGGGACGAAATCGCCAATAGATAAGACCATTTTACAATTTGGGCCCAAGTTAGAAGCAGAGCCTAAGGTGTAAATTATCGATAGTCCATATCTCGGAAACTATAAGAGATAATGCAATTTGGCAACCGGCAATGTAATTAGCATGCCGAATATTACTTGGAATGTGAATTGGAACGAAATCGCCAATAGATAAGACCATTTTACAATTTGGGCCCAAGTTAGAAGCAGAGCCTAAGGTGTAAATTATCGATAGTCCATATCTCGGAAACTATAGGAGATAATTCAATTTGGCAACCGGCAATGTAATTAGCATGCCGAATATTACTTGGAATGTGAATTGGAACGAAATCGCCAATAGATAAGACCATTATACAATTTGGGCCCAAGTTAGAAGCAGAGCCTAAGGTGTAAATTATCGATAGTCCATATCTCGGAAACTATAAGAGATAATGCAATTTGGCAACCATCAATGTAATTAGCATGCCGAATATTACTTGGAATGTGAATTGGAACGAAATCGCCAATAGATAAGACCATTTTACAATTTGGGCCCAAGTTAGAAGCAGAGCCTAAGGTGTAAATTATCGATAGTCCATATCTCGGAAACTATAAGAGATAATGCAATTTGGCAACCGGCAATGTAATTAGCATGCCGAATATTACTTGGAATGTGAATTGGAACGAAATCGCCAATAGATAAGGCCATTTTACAATTTGGGCCCAAGTTAGAAGCAGAGCCTAAGGTGTAAATTATCGATAGTCCATATCTCGGAAACTATAAGAGATAATGCAATTTGGTAACCGGCAATGTAATTAGCATGCCGAATATTACTTGGAATGTGAATTGGAACGAAATCGCCAATAGATAAGACCATTTTACAATTTGGGCCCAAGTTAGAAGCAGAGCCTAAGGTGTAAATTATCGATAGTCCATATCTCGGAAACTATAAGAGATAATGCAACTTGGCCACCGGCAATGTAATTAGCATGCCGAATATTACTTGGAATGTGAATTGGAACGAAATCGCCAATAGGTAAGACCATTTTACAATTTGGGCCCAAGTTAGAAGCAGAGCCTAAGGTGTAAATTATCGATAGTCCATATCTCGGAAACTATAAGAGATAATGCAATTTGGCAACCGGCAATGTAATTAGCATGCCGAATATTACTTGGAATGTGAATTGGAATGAAATCGCCAATAGATAAGACCATTTTACAATTTGGGCCCAAGTTAGAAGCAGAGCCTAAGGTGTAAATTATCCATAGTCCATATCTCGGAAACTATAAGAGATAATGCAATTTGGCAACTGGCAATGTAATTAGCATGCCGAATATTACTTGGAATGTGAATTGGGACGAAATCGCCAATAGATAAGGCCATTTTACAATTTGGGCCCAAGTTAGAAGCAGAGCCTAAGGTGTAAATTATCGATAGTCCATATCTCGGAAACTATAAGAGATAATGCAATTTGGCAACCGGCAATGTAATTAGCATGCCGAATATTACTTGGAATGTGAATTGGAATGAAATCGCCAATAGATAAGACCATTTTACAATTTGGGCCCAAGTTAGAAGCAGAGCCTAAGGTGTAAATTATCCATAGTCCATATCTCGGAAACTATAAGAGATAATGCAATTTGGCAACCGGCAATGTAATTAGCATGCCGAATATTACTTGGAATGTGAATTGGAACGAAATCGCCAATAGATAAGGCCATTTTACAATTTGGGCCCAAGTTAGAAGCAGAGCCTAAGGTGTAAATTATCGATAGTCCATATCTCGGAAACTATAAGAGATAATGCAATTTGGTAACCGGCAATGTAATTAGCATGCCGAATATTACTTGGAATGTGAATTGGAACGAAATCGCCAATAGATAAGACCATTTTACAATTTGGGCCCAAGTTAGAAGCAGAGCCTAAGGTGTAAATTATCGATAGTCCATATCTCGGAAACTATAAGAGATAATGCAACTTGGCCACCGGCAATGTAATTAGCATGCCGAATATTACTTGGAATGTGAATTGGAACGAAATCGCCAATAGGTAAGACCATTTTACAATTTGGGCCCAAGTTAGAAGCAGAGCCTAAGGTGTAAATTATCGATAGTCCATATCTCGGAAACTATAGGAGATAATTCAATTTGGCAACCGGCAATGTAATTAGCATGCCGAATATTACTTGGAATGTGAATTGGAACGAAATCGCCAATAGATAAGACCATTTTACAATTTGGGCCCAAGTTAGAAGCAGAGCCTAAGGTGTAAATTATCGATAGTCCATATCTCGGAAACTATAAGAGATAATGCAATTTGGCAACCGGCAATGTAATTAGCATGCCGAATATTACTTGGAATGTGAATTGGAACGAAATCGCCAATAGATAAGACCATTTTACAATTTGGGCCCAAGTTACAAGCAGAGCCTAAGGTGTAAATTATCGATAGTCCATATCTCGGAAACTATAAGAGATAATGCAATTTGGCAACCGGCAATGTAATTAGCATGCCGAATATTACTTGGAATGTGAATTGGAATGAAATCGCCAATAGATAAGACCATTTTACAATTTGGGCCCAAGTTAGAAGCAGAGCCTAAGGTGTAAATTATCCATAGTCCATATCTCGGAAACTATAAGAGATAATGCAATTTGGCAACTGGCAATGTAATTAGCATGCCGAATATTACTTGGAATGTGAATTGGGACGAAATCGCCAATAGATAAAACCATTTTACAATTTGGGCCCAAGTTAGAAGCAGAGCCTAAGGTGTAAATTATCGATAGTCCATATCTCGGAAACTATAAGAGATAATGCAATTTGGCAACCGGCAATGTAATTAGCATGCCGAATACTACTTGGAATGTGAATTGGAACGAAATCGCCAATAGATAAGACCATTTTACAGTTTGGGCCCAAGTTAGAAGCAGAGCCTAAGGTTAAAAATAATCGATAGTCCATATCTCGGAAACTATAAGAGATAATGCAATTTGGGAACCGGCAATGTAATTAGCATGCCGAATATTACTTGGAATGTGAATTGGAACGAAATCGCCAATAGATAAGACCATTTTACAATTTGGGCCCAAGTTAGAAGCAGAGCCTAAGGTGTAAATTATCGATAGCCCATATCTCGGAAACTATAAGAGATAATGCAACTTGGCCACCGGCAATGTAATTAGCATGCCGAATATTACTTGGAATGTGAATTGGAACGAAATCGCCAATAGGTAAGACCATTTTACAATTTGGGCCCAAGTTAGAAGCAGAGCCTAATGTGTAAATAATCGATAATCCATATCTCGGAAACTATAGGAGATAATTCAATTTGGCAACCGGCAATGTAATTAGCATGCCGAATATTACTTGGAATGTGAATTGGAACGAAATCGCCAATAGATAAGACCATTTTACAATTTGGGCCCAAGTTAGAAGCAGAGCCTAAGGTGTAAATTATCGATAGTCCATATCTCGGAAACTATAAGAGATAATGCAATTTGGTAACCGGCAATGTAATTAGCATGCCGAATATTACTTGGAATGTGAATTGGAACGAAATCGCCAATAGATAAGACCATTTTACAATTTGGGCCCAAGTTAGAAGCAGAGCCTAAGGTGTAAATTATCGATAGTCCATATCTTGGAAACTATAAGAGATAATGCAATTTGGCAACCGGCAATGTAATTAGCATGCCGAATATTACTTGGAATGTGAATTGGAACGAAATCGCCAATAGATAAGGCCATTTTACAATTTGGGCCCAAGTTAGAAGCAGAGCCTAAGGTGTAAATTATCGATAGTCCATATCTCGGAAACTATAAGAGATAATGCAATTTGGCAACCGGCAATGTAATTAGCATGCCGAATATTACTTGGAATGTGAATTGGAACGAAATCGCCAATAGATAAGACCATTTTACAATTTGGGCCCAAGTTAGAAGCAGAGCCTAAGGTGTAAATTATCGATAGTCCATATCTCGGAAACTAAAAGAGATAATGCAATTTGGCAACCGGCAATGTAATTAGCATGCCGAATATTACTTGGAATGTGAATTGGAACGAAATCGCCAATAGATAAGACCATTTTACAACTTGGGCCCAAGTTAGAAGCAGAGCCTAAGGTGTAAATTATCGATAGTCCATATCTCGGAAACTATAAGAGATAATGCAGTTTCGCAACCGGCAATGTAATTAGCATGCCGAATATTACTTGGAATGTGAATTGGGACGAAATCGCCAATAGATAAGACCATTTTACAATTTGGGCCCAAGTTAGAAGCAGAGCCTAAGGTGTAAATTATCGATAGTCCATATCTCGGAAACTATAAGAGATAATGCAATTTGGCAACCGGCAATGTAATTAGCATGCCGAATATTACTTGGAATGTGAATTGGAACGAAATCGCCAATAGGTAAGACCATTTTACAATTTGGGAACAAGTTAGAAGCAGAGCCTAAGGTGTAAATTATCGATAGTCCATATCTCGGAAACTATAAGAGATAATTCAATTTGGCCACCGGCAATGTAATTAGCATGCCGAATATTACTTGGAATGTGAATTGGAACGAAATCGCCAATAGATAAGACCATTTTACAATTTGGGCCCAAGTTAGAAGCAGAGCTTACGGTGTAAATTATCGATAGTCCATATCTCGGAAACTATAAGAGATAATGCAATTTGGCAACCGGCAATGTAATTAGCATGCCGAATATTACTTGGAATGTGAATTGGAACGAAATCGCCAAGAGATAAGGCCATTTTACAATTTGGGCCCAAGTTAGAAGCAGAGCCTAAGGTGTAAATTATCGATAGTCCATATCTCGGAAACTATAAGAGATAATGCAATTTGGCAACCGGCGATGTAATTAGCATACCGAATATTACTTGGAATGTGAATTGGAACGAAATCGCCAATAGATAAGACCATTTTACAATTTGGGCCCAAGTTAGAAGCAGAGCCTAAGGTGTAAATTATCGATAGTCCATATCTCGGAAACTATAAGAGATAATGCAATTTGGCAACCGGCAATGTAATTAGCATGCCGAATATAACTTGGAATGTGAATTGGAACGAAATCGCCAATAGATAAGACCATATTACAATTTGGGCCCAAGTTAGAAGCAGAGCCTAAGGTGTAAATTATCGATAGTCCATATCTCGGAAACTATAAGAGATAATGCAATTTGGCAACCGGCAATGTAATTAGCATGCCGAATATTACTTGGAATGTGAATTGGAACGAAATCGCCAATAGATAAGACCATTTTACAATTTGGGCCCAAGTTAGAAGCAGAGCCTAAGGTGTAAATTATCGATAGTCCATATCTCGGAAACTATAAGAGATAATGCAATTTGGCCACCGGCAATGTAATTAGCATGCCGAATATTACTTGGAATGTGAATTGGAACGAAATCGCCAATAGATAAGACCATTTTACAATTTGGGCCCAAGTTAGAAGCAGAGCCTAAGGTGTAAATTATCGATAGTCCATATCTCGGAAACTATAGGAGATAATTCAATTTGGCAACCGGCAATGTAATTAGCATGCCGAATATTACTTGGAATGTGAATTGGAACGAAATCGCCAATAGATAAGACCATTATACAATTTGGGCCCAAGTTAGAAGCAGAGCCTAAGGTGTAAATTATCGATAGTCCATATCTCGGAAACTATAAGAGATAATGCAATTTGGCAACCATCAATGTAATTAGCATGCCGAATATTACTTGGAATGTGAATTGGAACGAAATCGCCAATAGATAAGACCATTTTACAATTTGGGCCCAAGTTAGAAGCAGAGCCTAAGGTGTAAATTATCGATAGTCCATATCTCGGAAACTATAAGAGATAATGCAATTTGGCAACCGGCAATGTAATTAGCATGCCGAATATTACTTGGAATGTGAATTGGAACGAAATCGCCAATAGATAAGGCCATTTTACAATTTGGGCCCAAGTTAGAAGCAGAGCCTAAGGTGTAAATTATCGATAGTCCATATCTCGGAAACTATAAGAGATAATGCAATTTGGTAACCGGCAATGTAATTAGCATGCCGAATATTACTTGGAATGTGAATTGGAACGAAATCGCCAATAGATAAGACCATTTTACAATTTGGGCCCAAGTTAGAAGCAGAGCCTAAGGTGTAAATTATCGATAGTCCATATCTCGGAAACTATAAGAGATAATGCAACTTGGCCACCGGCAATGTAATTAGCATGCCGAAT
The DNA here is from genome assembly GCF_030347505.1 of Rhynchophorus ferrugineus. Lineage (NCBI taxonomy): Eukaryota > Metazoa > Arthropoda > Insecta > Coleoptera > Curculionidae > Rhynchophorus > Rhynchophorus ferrugineus. Next base: position 135,664 of record NW_027472766.1, on the reverse strand, counting down.
ATTACTTGGAATGTGAATTGGAACGAAATCGCCAATAGGTAAGACCATTTTACAATTTGGGCCCAAGTTAGAAGCAGAGCCTAAGGTGTAAATTATCGATAGTCCATATCTCGGAAACTATAAGAGATAATGCAATTTGGCAACCGGCAATGTAATTAGCATGCCGAATATTACTTGGAATGTGAATTGGAACGAAATCGCCAATAGATAAGACCATTTTACAATTTGGGCCCAAGTTAGAAGCAGAGCCTAAGGTGTAAATTATCGATAGTCCATATCTCGGAAACTAAAAGAGATAATGCAATTTGGCAACCGGCAATGTAATTAGCATGCCGAATATTACTTGGAATGTGAATTGGAACGAAATCGCCAATAGATAAGACCATTTTACAACTTGGGCCCAAGTTAGAAGCAGAGCCTAAGGTGTAAATTATCGATAGTCCATATCTCGGAAACTATAAGAGATAATGCAGTTTCGCAACCGGCAATGTAATTAGCATGCCGAATATTACTTGGAATGTGAATTGGGACGAAATCGCCAATAGATAAGACCATTTTACAATTTGGGCCCAAGTTAGAAGCAGAGCCTAAGGTGTAAATTATCGATAGTCCATATCTCGGAAACTATAAGAGATAATGCAATTTGGCAACCGGCAATGTAATTAGCATGCCGAATATTACTTGGAATGTGAATTGGAACGAAATCGCCAATAGGTAAGACCATTTTACAATTTGGGAACAAGTTAGAAGCAGAGCCTAAGGTGTAAATTATCGATAGTCCATATCTCGGAAACTATAAGAGATAATTCAATTTGGCCACCGGCAATGTAATTAGCATGCCGAATATTACTTGGAATGTGAATTGGAACGAAATCGCCAATAGATAAGACCATTTTACAATTTGGGCCCAAGTTAGAAGCAGAGCTTACGGTGTAAATTATCGATAGTCCATATCTCGGAAACTATAAGAGATAATGCAATTTGGCAACCGGCAATGTAATTAGCATGCCGAATATTACTTGGAATGTGAATTGGAACGAAATCGCCAAGAGATAAGGCCATTTTACAATTTGGGCCCAAGTTAGAAGCAGAGCCTAAGGTGTAAATTATCGATAGTCCATATCTCGGAAACTATAAGAGATAATGCAATTTGGCAACCGGCGATGTAATTAGCATGCCGAATATTACTTGGAATGTGAATTGGAACGAAATCGCCAATAGATAAGACCATTTTACAATTTGGGCCCAAGTTAGAAGCAGAGCCTAAGGTGTAAATTATCGATAGTCCATATCTCGGAAACTATAAGAGATAATGCAATTTGGCAACCGGCAATGTAATTAGCATGCCGAATATAACTTGGAATGTGAATTGGAACGAAATCGCCAATAGATAAGACCATATTACAATTTGGGCCCAAGTTAGAAGCAGAGCCTAAGGTGTAAATTATCGATAGTCCATATCTCGGAAACTATAAGAGATAATGCAATTTGGCAACCGGCAATGTAATTAGCATGCCGAATATTACTTGGAATGTGAATTGGAACGAAATCGCCAATAGATAAGACCATTTTACAATTTGGGCCCAAGTTAGAAGCAGAGCCTAAGGTGTAAATTATCGATAGTCCATATCTCGGAAACTATAAGAGATAATGCAATTTGGCCACCGGCAATGTAATTAGCATGCCGAATATTACTTGGAATGTGAATTGGAACGAAATCGCCAATAGATAAGACCATTTTACAATTTGGGCCCAAGTTAGAAGCAGAGCCTAAGGTGTAAATTATCGATAGTCCATATCTCGGAAACTATAGGAGATAATTCAATTTGGCAACCGGCAATGTAATTAGCATGCCGAATATTACTTGGAATGTGAATTGGAACGAAATCGCCAATAGATAAGACCATTATACAATTTGGGCCCAAGTTAGAAGCAGAGCCTAAGGTGTAAATTATCGATAGTCCATATCTCGGAAACTATAAGAGATAATGCAATTTGGCAACCATCAATGTAATTAGCATGCCGAATATTACTTGGAATGTGAATTGGAACGAAATCGCCAATAGATAAGACCATTTTACAATTTGGGCCCAAGTTAGAAGCAGAGCCTAAGGTGTAAATTATCGATAGTCCATATCTCGGAAACTATAAGAGATAATGCAATTTGGCAACCGGCAATGTAATTAGCATGCCGAATATTACTTGGAATGTGAATTGGAACGAAATCGCCAATAGATAAGGCCATTTTACAATTTGGGCCCAAGTTAGAAGCAGAGCCTAAGGTGTAAATTATCGATAGTCCATATCTCGGAAACTATAAGAGATAATGCAATTTGGTAACCGGCAATGTAATTAGCATGCCGAATATTACTTGGAATGTGAATTGGAACGAAATCGCCAATAGATAAGACCATTTTACAATTTGGGCCCAAGTTAGAAGCAGAGCCTAAGGTGTAAATTATCGATAGTCCATATCTCGGAAACTATAAGAGATAATGCAACTTGGCCACCGGCAATGTAATTAGCATGCCGAATATTACTTGGAATGTGAATTGGAACGAAATCGCCAATAGGTAAGACCATTTTACAATTTGGGCCCAAGTTAGAAGCAGAGCCTAAGGTGTAAATTATCGATAGTCCATATCTCGGAAACTATAAGAGATAATGCAATTTGGCAACCGGCAATGTAATTAGCATGCCGAATATTACTTGGAATGTGAATTGGAACGAAATCGCCAATAGATAAGACCATTTTACAATTTGGGCCCAAGTTAGAAGCAGAGCCTAAGGTGTAAATTATCGATAGTCCATATCTCGGAAACTATAAGAGATAATGCAATTTGGCAACCGGCAATGTAATTAGCATGCCGAATATAACTTGGAATGTGAATTGGAACGAAATCGCCAATAGATAAGACCATATTACAATTTGGGCCCAAGTTAGAAGCAGAGCCTAAGGTGTAAATTATCGATAGTCCATATCTCGGAAACTATAAGAGATAATGCAATTTGGCAACCGGCAATGTAATTAGCATGCCGAATATTACTTGGAATGTGAATTGGAACGAAATCGCCAATAGATAAGACCATTTTACAATTTGGGCCCAAGTTAGAAGCAGAGCCTAAGGTGTAAATTATCGATAGTCCATATCTCGGAAACTATAAGAGATAATGCAATTTGGCCACCGGCAATGTAATTAGCATGCCGAATATTACTTGGAATGTGAATTGGAACGAAATCGCCAATAGATAAGACCATTTTACAATTTGGGCCCAAGTTAGAAGCAGAGCCTAAGGTGTAAATTATCGATAGTCCATATCTCGGAAACTATAGGAGATAATTCAATTTGGCAACCGGCAATGTAATTAGCATGCCGAATATTACTTGGAATGTGAATTGGAACGAAATCGCCAATAGATAAGACCATTATACAATTTGGGCCCAAGTTAGAAGCAGAGCCTAAGGTGTAAATTATCGATAGTCCATATCTCGGAAACTATAAGAGATAATGCAATTTGGCAACCATCAATGTAATTAGCATGCCGAATATTACTTGGAATGTGAATTGGAACGAAATCGCCAATAGATAAGACCATTTTACAATTTGGGCCCAAGTTAGAAGCAGAGCCTAAGGTGTAAATTATCGATAGTCCATATCTCGGAAACTATAAGAGATAATGCAATTTGGCAACCGGCAATGTAATTAGCATGCCGAATATTACTTGGAATGTGAATTGGAACGAAATCGCCAATAGATAAGGCCATTTTACAATTTGGGCCCAAGTTAGAAGCAGAGCCTAAGGTGTAAATTATCGATAGTCCATATCTCGGAAACTATAAGAGATAATGCAATTTGGTAACCGGCAATGTAATTAGCATGCCGAATATTACTTGGAATGTGAATTGGAACGAAATCGCCAATAGATAAGACCATTTTACAATTTGGGCCCAAGTTAGAAGCAGAGCCTAAGGTGTAAATTATCGATAGTCCATATCTCGGAAACTATAAGAGATAATGCAACTTGGCCACCGGCAATGTAATTAGCATGCCGAATATTACTTGGAATGTGAATTGGAACGAAATCGCCAATAGGTAAGACCATTTTACAATTTGGGCCCAAGTTAGAAGCAGAGCCTAAGGTGTAAATTATCGATAGTCCATATCTCGGAAACTATAAGAGATAATGCAATTTGGCAACCGGCAATGTAATTAGCATGCCGAATATTACTTGGAATGTGAATTGGAATGAAATCGCCAATAGATAAGACCATTTTACAATTTGGGCCCAAGTTAGAAGCAGAGCCTAAGGTGTAAATTATCCATAGTCCATATCTCGGAAACTATAAGAGATAATGCAATTTGGCAACTGGCAATGTAATTAGCATGCCGAATATTACTTGGAATGTGAATTGGGACGAAATCGCCAATAGATAAGGCCATTTTACAATTTGGGCCCAAGTTAGAAGCAGAGCCTAAGGTGTAAATTATCGATAGTCCATATCTCGGAAACTATAAGAGATAATGCAATTTGGCAACCGGCAATGTAATTAGCATGCCGAATATTACTTGGAATGTGAATTGGAATGAAATCGCCAATAGATAAGACCATTTTACAATTTGGGCCCAAGTTAGAAGCAGAGCCTAAGGTGTAAATTATCCATAGTCCATATCTCGGAAACTATAAGAGATAATGCAATTTGGCAACCGGCAATGTAATTAGCATGCCGAATATTACTTGGAATGTGAATTGGAACGAAATCGCCAATAGATAAGGCCATTTTACAATTTGGGCCCAAGTTAGAAGCAGAGCCTAAGGTGTAAATTATCGATAGTCCATATCTCGGAAACTATAAGAGATAATGCAATTTGGTAACCGGCAATGTAATTAGCATGCCGAATATTACTTGGAATGTGAATTGGAACGAAATCGCCAATAGATAAGACCATTTTACAATTTGGGCCCAAGTTAGAAGCAGAGCCTAAGGTGTAAATTATCGATAGTCCATATCTCGGAAACTATAAGAGATAATGCAACTTGGCCACCGGCAATGTAATTAGCATGCCGAATATTACTTGGAATGTGAATTGGAACGAAATCGCCAATAGGTAAGACCATTTTACAATTTGGGCCCAAGTTAGAAGCAGAGCCTAAGGTGTAAATTATCGATAGTCCATATCTCGGAAACTATAGGAGATAATTCAATTTGGCAACCGGCAATGTAATTAGCATGCCGAATATTACTTGGAATGTGAATTGGAACGAAATCGCCAATAGATAAGACCATTTTACAATTTGGGCCCAAGTTAGAAGCAGAGCCTAAGGTGTAAATTATCGATAGTCCATATCTCGGAAACTATAAGAGATAATGCAATTTGGCAACCGGCAATGTAATTAGCATGCCGAATATTACTTGGAATGTGAATTGGAACGAAATCGCCAATAGATAAGACCATTTTACAATTTGGGCCCAAGTTACAAGCAGAGCCTAAGGTGTAAATTATCGATAGTCCATATCTCGGAAACTATAAGAGATAATGCAATTTGCCAACCGGCAATGTAATTAGCATGCCGAATATTACTTGGAATGTGAATTGGAATGAAATCGCCAATAGATAAGACCATTTTACAATTTGGGCCCAAGTTAGAAGCAGAGCCTAAGGTGTAAATTATCCATAGTCCATATCTCGGAAACTATAAGAGATAATGCAATTTGGCAACTGGCAATGTAATTAGCATGCCGAATATTACTTGGAATGTGAATTGGGACGAAATCGCCAATAGATAAAACCATTTTACAATTTGGGCCCAAGTTAGAAGCAGAGCCTAAGGTGTAAATTATCGATAGTCCATATCTCGGAAACTATAAGAGATAATGCAATTTGGCAACCGGCAATGTAATTAGCATGCCGAATACTACTTGGAATGTGAATTGGAACGAAATCGCCAATAGATAAGACCATTTTACAGTTTGGGCCCAAGTTAGAAGCAGAGCCTAAGGTTAAAAATAATCGATAGTCCATATCTCGGAAACTATAAGAGATAATGCAATTTGGGAACCGGCAATGTAATTAGCATGCCGAATATTACTTGGAATGTGAATTGGAACGAAATCGCCAATAGATAAGACCATTTTACAATTTGGGCCCAAGTTAGAAGCAGAGCCTAAGGTGTAAATTATCGATAGCCCATATCTCGGAAACTATAAGAGATAATGCAACTTGGCCACCGGCAATGTAATTAGCATGCCGAATATTACTTGGAATGTGAATTGGAACGAAATCGCCAATAGGTAAGACCATTTTACAATTTGGGCCCAAGTTAGAAGCAGAGCCTAATGTGTAAATAATCGATAATCCATATCTCGGAAACTATAGGAGATAATTCAATTTGGCAACCGGCAATGTAATTAGCATGCCGAATATTACTTGGAATGTGAATTGGAACGAAATCGCCAATAGATAAGACCATTTTACAATTTGGGCCCAAGTTAGAAGCAGAGCCTAAGGTGTAAATTATCGATAGTCCATATCTCGGAAACTATAAGAGATAATGCAATTTGGTAACCGGCAATGTAATTAGCATGCCGAATATTACTTGGAATGTGAATTGGAACGAAATCGCCAATAGATAAGACCATTTTACAATTTGGGCCCAAGTTAGAAGCAGAGCCTAAGGTGTAAATTATCGATAGTCCATATCTTGGAAACTATAAGAGATAATGCAATTTGGCAACCGGCAATGTAATTAGCATGCCGAATATTACTTGGAATGTGAATTGGAACGAAATCGCCAATAGATAAGGCCATTTTACAATTTGGGCCCAAGTTAGAAGCAGAGCCTAAGGTGTAAATTATCGATAGTCCATATCTCGGAAACTATAAGAGATAATGCAATTTGGCAACCGGCAATGTAATTAGCATGCCGAATATTACTTGGAATGTGAATTGGAACGAAATCGCCAATAGATAAGACCATTTTACAATTTGGGCCCAAGTTAGAAGCAGAGCCTAAGGTGTAAATTATCGATAGTCCATATCTCGGAAACTAAAAGAGATAATGCAATTTGGCAACCGGCAATGTAATTAGCATGCCGAATATTACTTGGAATGTGAATTGGAACGAAATCGCCAATAGATAAGACCATTTTACAACTTGGGCCCAAGTTAGAAGCAGAGCCTAAGGTGTAAATTATCGATAGTCCATATCTCGGAAACTATAAGAGATAATGCAGTTTCGCAACCGGCAATGTAATTAGCATGCCGAATATTACTTGGAATGTGAATTGGGACGAAATCGCCAATAGATAAGACCATTTTACAATTTGGGCCCAAGTTAGAAGCAGAGCCTAAGGTGTAAATTATCGATAGTCCGTATCTCGGAAACTATAAGAGATAATGCAATTTGGCAACCGGCAATGTAATTAGCATGCCGAATATTACTTGGAATGTGAATTGGAACGAAATCGCCAATAGGTAAGACCATTTTACAATTTGGGAACAAGTTAGAAGCAGAGCCTAAGGTGTAAATTATCGATAGTCCATATCTCGGAAACTATAAGAGATAATTCAATTTGGCCACCGGCAATGTAATTAGCATGCCGAATATTACTTGGAATGTGAATTGGAACGAAATCGCCAATAGATAAGACCATTTTACAATTTGGGCCCAAGTTAGAAGCAGAGCTTACGGTGTAAATTATCGATAGTCCATATCTCGGAAACTATAAGAGATAATGCAATTTGGCAACCGGCAATGTAATTAGCATGCCGAATATTACTTGGAATGTGAATTGGAACGAAATCGCCAAGAGATAAGGCCATTTTACAATTTGGGCCCAAGTTAGAAGCAGAGCCTAAGGTGTAAATTATCGATAGTCCATATCTCGGAAACTATAAGAGATAATGCAATTTGGCAACCGGCGATGTAATTAGCATGCCGAATATTACTTGGAATGTGAATTGGAACGAAATCGCCAATAGATAAGACCATTTTACAATTTGGGCCCAAGTTAGAAGCAGAGCCTAAGGTGTAAATTATCGATAGTCCATATCTCGGAAACTATAAGAGATAATGCAATTTGGCAACCGGCAATGTAATTAGCATGCCGAATATTACTTGGAATGTGAATTGGAACGAAATCGCCAATAGATAAGACCATTTTACAATTTGGGCCCAAGTTAGAAGCAGAGCCTAAGGTGTAAATTATCGATAGTCCATATCTCGGAAACTATAAGAGATAATGCAATTTGGCAACCGGCAATGTAATTAGCATGCCGAATATAACTTGGAATGTGAATTGGAACGAAATCGCCAATAGATAAGACCATATTACAATTTGGGCCCAAGTTAGAAGCAGAGCCTAAGGTGTAAATTATCGATAGTCCATATCTCGGAAACTATAAGAGATAATGCAATTTGGCAACCGGCAATGTAATTAGCATGCCGAATATTACTTGGAATGTGAATTGGAACGAAATCGCCAATAGATAAGACCATTTTACAATTTGGGCCCAAGTTAGAAGCAGAGCCTAAGGTGTAAATTATCGATAGTCCATATCTCGGAAACTATAAGAGATAATGCAATTTGGCCACCGGCAATGTAATTAGCATGCCGAATATTACTTGGAATGTGAATTGGAACGAAATCGCCAATAGATAAGACCATTTTACAATTTGGGCCCAAGTTAGAAGCAGAGCCTAAGGTGTAAATTATCGATAGTCCATATCTCGGAAACTATAGGAGATAATTCAATTTGGCAACCGGCAATGTAATTAGCATGCCGAATAATACTTGGAATGTGAATTGGAACGAAATCGCCAATAGATAAGGCCATTTTACAATTTGGGCCCAAGTTAGAAGCAGAGCCTAAGGTGTAAATTATCGATAGTCCATATCTCGGAAACTATAAGAGATAATGTAATTTGGCAACCGGCGATGTAATTAGCATGCCGAATATTACTTGGAATGTGAATTGGAACGAAATCGCCAATAGATAAGACCATTTTACAATTTGGGCCCAAGTTAGAAGCAGAGCCTAAGGTGTAAATTATCGATAGTCCATATCTCGGAAACTAAAAGAGATAATGCAATTTGGCAACCGGCAATGTAATTAGCATGCCGAATATTACTTGGAATGTGAATTGGGACGAAATCGCCAATAGATAAGACCATTTTACAATTTGGGCCCAAGTTAGAAGCAGAGCCTAAGGTGTAAATTATCGATAGTCCATATCTCGGAAACTATAAGAGATAATGCAATTTGGCAACCGGCAATGTAATTAGCATGTCGAATATTACTTGGAATGTGAATTGGAACGAAATCGCCAATAGATAAGACCATTTTACAATTTGGGCCCAAGTTAGAAGCAGAGCCTAAGGTGTAAATTATCGATAGTCCATATCTGGGAAACTATAAGAGATAATGCAATTTGGCAACCGGCAATGTAATTAGCATGCCGAATACCACTTGGAATGTGAATTGGAACGAAATCGCCAATAGATAAGACCATTTTACAATTTGGGCCCAAGTTAGAAGCAGAGCCTAAGGTGTAAATTATCGATAGTCCATATCTCGGAAACTATAGGAGATAATTCAATTTGGCAACCGGCAATGTAATTAGCATGCCGAATATTACTTGGAATGTGAATTGGAACGAAATCGCCAATAGATAAGACCATTTTACAATTTGGGCCCAAGTTAGAAGCAGAGCCTAAGGTGTAAATTATCGATAGTCCATATCTCGGAAACTATAAGAGATAATGCAATTTGGCAACCGGCAATGTAATTAGCATGCCGAATATTACTTGGAATGTGAATTGGAACGAAATCGCCAATAGATAAGACGATTTTACAATTTGGGCCCAAGTTAGAAGCAGAGCCTAAGGTGTAAATTATCGATAGTCCATATCTCGGAAACTAAAAGAGATAATGCAATTTGGCAACCGGCAATGTAATTAGCATGCCGAATATTACTTGGAAAGTGAATTGGAACGAAATCGCCAATAGATAAGACCATTTTACAATTTGGGCCCAAGTTAGAAGCAGAGCCTAAGGTGTAAATTATCGATAGTCCATATCTCGGAAACTATAAGAGATAATGCAGGTTCGTAACCGGCAATGTAATTAGCATGCCGAATATTACTTGGAATGTGAATTGGGACGAAATCGCCAATAGATAAGACCATTTTACAATTTGGGCCCAAGTTAGAAGCAGAGCCTAAGGTGTAAATTATCGATAGTCCATATCTCGGAAACTATAAGAGATAATGCAATTTGGCAACCGGCAATGTAATTAGCATGCCGAATATTACTTGGAATGTGAATTGGAACGAAATCGCCAATAGATAAGACCATTTTACAATTTGGGCCCAAGTTAGAAGCAGAGCCTAAGGTGTAAATTATCGATAGTCCATATCTCGGAAACTATAAGAGATAATGCAATTTGGCAACCGGCAATGTAATTAGCATGCCGAATACCACTTGGAATGTGAATTGGAACGAAATCGCCAATAGATAAGACCATTTTACAATTTGGGCCCAAGTTAGAAGCAGAGCCTAAGGTGTAAATTATCGATAGTCCATATCTCGGAAACTATAAGAGATAATTCAATTTGGCAACCGGCAATGTAATTAGCATGCCGAATATTACTTGGAATGTGAATTGGAACGAAATCGCCAATAGATAAGACCATTTTACAATTTGGGCCCAAGTTAGAAGCAGAGCCTAAGGTGTAAATTATCGATAGTCCATATCTCGGAAACTATAAGAGATAATGCAATTTGGCAACCGGCAATGTAATTAGCATGCCGAATATTACTTGGAATGTGAATTGGAACGAAATCGCCAATAGGTAAGACCATTTTACAATTTGGGAACAAGTTAGAAGCAGAGCCTAAGGTGTAAATTATCGATAGTCCATATCTCGGAAACTATAAGAGATAATTCAATTTGGCCACCGGCAATGTAATTAGCATGCCGAATATTACTTGGAATGTGAATTGGAACGAAATCGCCAATAGATAAGACCATTTTACAATTTGGGCCCAAGTTAGAAGCAGAGCTTACGGTGTAAATTATCGATAGTCCATATCTCGGAAACTATAAGAGATAATGCAATTTGGCAACCGGCAATGTAATTAGCATGCCGAATATTACTTGGAATGTGAATTGGAACGAAATCGCCAAGAGATAAGGCCATTTTACAATTTGGGCCCAAGTTAGAAGCAGAGCCTAAGGTGTAAATTATCGATAGTCCATATCTCGGAAACTATAAGAGATAATGCAATTTGGCAACCGGCGATGTAATTAGCATGCCGAATATTACTTGGAATGTGAATTGGAACGAAATCGCCAATAGATAAGACCATTTTACAATTTGGGCCCAAGTTAGAAGCAGAGCCTAAGGTGTAAATTATCGATAGTCCATATCTCGGAAACTATAAGAGATAATGCAATTTGGCAACCGGCAATGTAATTAGCATGCCGAATATTACTTGGAATGTGAATTGGAACGAAATCGCCAATAGATAAGACCATTTTACAATTTGGGCCCAAGTTAGAAGCAGAGCCTAAGGTGTAAATTATCGATAGTCCATATCTCGGAAACTATAAGAGATAATGCAATTTGGCAACCGGCAATGTAATTAGCATGCCGAATATTACTTGGAATGTGAATTGGAACGAAATCGCCAATAGATAAAACCATTTTACAATTTGGGCCCAAGTTAGAAGCAGAGCCTAAGGTGTAAATTATCGATAGTCCATATCTCGGAAACTATAAGAGATAATGCAATTTGGCAACCGGCAATGTAATTAGCATGCCGAATACTACTTGGAATGTGAATTGGAACGAAATCGCCAATAGATAAGACCATTTTACAGTTTGGGCCCAAGTTAGAAGCAGAGCCTAAGGTTAAAAATAATCGATAGTCCATATCTCGGAAACTATAAGAGATAATGCAATTTGGGAACCGGCAATGTAATTAGCATGCCGAATATTACTTGGAATGTGAATTGGAACGAAATCGCCAATAGATAAGACCATTTTACAATTTGGGCCCAAGTTAGAAGCAGAGCCTAAGGTGTAAATTATCGATAGCCCATATCTCGGAAACTATAAGAGATAATGCAACTTGGCCACCGGCAATGTAATTAGCATGCCGAATATTACTTGGAATGTGAATTGGAACGAAATCGCCAATAGGTAAGACCATTTTACAATTTGGGCCCAAGTTAGAAGCAGAGCCTAATGTGTAAATAATCGATAATCCATATCTCGGAAACTATAGGAGATAATTCAATTTGGCAACCGGCAATGTAATTAGCATGCCGAATATTACTTGGAATGTGAATTGGAACGAAATCGCCAATAGATAAGACCATTTTACAATTTGGGCCCAAGTTAGAAGCAGAGCCTAAGGTGTAAATTATCGATAGTCCATATCTCGGAAACTATAAGAGATAATGCAATTTGGTAACCGGCAATGTAATTAGCATGCCGAATATTACTTGGAATGTGAATTGGAACGAAATCGCCAATAGATAAGACCATTTTACAATTTGGGCCCAAGTTAGAAGCAGAGCCTAAGGTGTAAATTATCGATAGTCCATATCTTGGAAACTATAAGAGATAATGCAATTTGGCAACCGGCAATGTAATTAGCATGCCGAATATTACTTGGAATGTGAATTGGAACGAAATCGCCAATAGATAAGGCCATTTTACAATTTGGGCCCAAGTTAGAAGCAGAGCCTAAGGTGTAAATTATCGATAGTCCATATCTCGGAAACTATAAGAGATAATGCAATTTGGCAACCGGCAATGTAATTAGCATGCCGAATATTACTTGGAATGTGAATTGGAACGAAATCGCCAATAGATAAGACCATTTTACAATTTGGGCCCAAGTTAGAAGCAGAGCCTAAGGTGTAAATTATCGATAGTCCATATCTCGGAAACTAAAAGAGATAATGCAATTTGGCAACCGGCAATGTAATTAGCATGCCGAATATTACTTGGAATGTGAATTGGAACGAAATCGCCAATAGATAAGACCATTTTACAACTTGGGCCCAAGTTAGAAGCAGAGCCTAAGGTGTAAATTATCGATAGTCCATATCTCGGAAACTATAAGAGATAATGCAGTTTCGCAACCGGCAATGTAATTAGCATGCCGAATATTACTTGGAATGTGAATTGGGACGAAATCGCCAATAGATAAGACCATTTTACAATTTGGGCCCAAGTTAGAAGCAGAGCCTAAGGTGTAAATTATCGATAGTCCGTATCTCGGAAACTATAAGAGATAATGCAATTTGGCAACCGGCAATGTAATTAGCATGCCGAATATTACTTGGAATGTGAATTGGAACGAAATCGCCAATAGGTAAGACCATTTTACAATTTGGGAACAAGTTAGAAGCAGAGCCTAAGGTGTAAATTATCGATAGTCCATATCTCGGAAACTATAAGAGATAATTCAATTTGGCCACCGGCAATGTAATTAGCATGCCGAATATTACTTGGAATGTGAATTGGAACGAAATCGCCAATAGATAAGACCATTTTACAATTTGGGCCCAAGTTAGAAGCAGAGCTTACGGTGTAAATTATCGATAGTCCATATCTCGGAAACTATAAGAGATAATGCAATTTGGCAACCGGCAATGTAATTAGCATGCCGAATATTACTTGGAATGTGAATTGGAACGAAATCGCCAAGAGATAAGGCCATTTTACAATTTGGGCCCAAGTTAGAAGCAGAGCCTAAGGTGTAAATTATCGATAGTCCATATCTCGGAAACTATAAGAGATAATGCAATTTGGCAACCGGCGATGTAATTAGCATGCCGAATATTACTTGGAATGTGAATTGGAACGAAATCGCCAATAGATAAGACCATTTTACAATTTGGGCCCAAGTTAGAAGCAGAGCCTAAGGTGTAAATTATCGATAGTCCATATCTCGGAAACTATAAGAGATAATGCAATTTGGCAACCGGCAATGTAATTAGCATGCCGAATATTACTTGGAATGTGAATTGGAACGAAATCGCCAATAGATAAGACCATTTTACAATTTGGGCCCAAGTTAGAAGCAGAGCCTAAGGTGTAAATTATCGATAGTCCATATCTCGGAAACTATAAGAGATAATGCAATTTGGCAACCGGCAATGTAATTAGCATGCCGAATATAACTTGGAATGTGAATTGGAACGAAATCGCCAATAGATAAGACCATATTACAATTTGGGCCCAAGTTAGAAGCAGAGCCTAAGGTGTAAATTATCGATAGTCCATATCTCGGAAACTATAAGAGATAATGCAATTTGGCAACCGGCAATGTAATTAGCATGCCGAATATTACTTGGAATGTGAATTGGAACGAAATCGCCAATAGATAAGACCATTTTACAATTTGGGCCCAAGTTAGAAGCAGAGCCTAAGGTGTAAATTATCGATAGTCCATATCTCGGAAACTATAAGAGATAATGCAATTTGGCCACCGGCAATGTAATTAGCATGCCGAATATTACTTGGAATGTGAATTGGAACGAAATCGCCAATAGATAAGACCATTTTACAATTTGGGCCCAAGTTAGAAGCAGAGCCTAAGGTGTAAATTATCGATAGTCCATATCTCGGAAACTATAGGAGATAATTCAATTTGGCAACCGGCAATGTAATTAGCATGCCGAATAATACTTGGAATGTGAATTGGAACGAAATCGCCAATAGATAAGGCCATTTTACAATTTGGGCCCAAGTTAGAAGCAGAGCCTAAGGTGTAAATTATCGATAGTCCATATCTCGGAAACTATAAGAGATAATGTAATTTGGCAACCGGCGATGTAATTAGCATGCCGAATATTACTTGGAATGTGAATTGGAACGAAATCGCCAATAGATAAGACCATTTTACAATTTGGGCCCAAGTTAGAAGCAGAGCCTAAGGTGTAAATTATCGATAGTCCATATCTCGGAAACTAAAAGAGATAATGCAATTTGGCAACCGGCAATGTAATTAGCATGCCGAATATTACTTGGAATGTGAATTGGGACGAAATCGCCAATAGATAAGACCATTTTACAATTTGGGCCCAAGTTAGAAGCAGAGCCTAAGGTGTAAATTATCGATAGTCCATATCTCGGAAACTATAAGAGATAATGCAATTTGGCAACCGGCAATGTAATTAGCATGTCGAATATTACTTGGAATGTGAATTGGAACGAAATCGCCAATAGATAAGACCATTTTACAATTTGGGCCCAAGTTAGAAGCAGAGCCTAAGGTGTAAATTATCGATAGTCCATATCTGGGAAACTATAAGAGATAATGCAATTTGGCAACCGGCAATGTAATTAGCATGCCGAATACCACTTGGAATGTGAATTGGAACGAAATCGCCAATAGATAAGACCATTTTACAATTTGGGCCCAAGTTAGAAGCAGAGCCTAAGGTGTAAATTATCGATAGTCCATATCTCGGAAACTATAGGAGATAATTCAATTTGGCAACCGGCAATGTAATTAGCATGCCGAATATTACTTGGAATGTGAATTGGAACGAAATCGCCAATAGATAAGACCATTTTACAATTTGGGCCCAAGTTAGAAGCAGAGCCTAAGGTGTAAATTATCGATAGTCCATATCTCGGAAACTATAAGAGATAATGCAATTTGGCAACCGGCAATGTAATTAGCATGCCGAATATTACTTGGAATGTGAATTGGAACGAAATCGCCAATAGATAAGACGATTTTACAATTTGGGCCCAAGTTAGAAGCAGAGCCTAAGGTGTAAATTATCGATAGTCCATATCTCGGAAACTAAAAGAGATAATGCAATTTGGCAACCGGCAATGTAATTAGCATGCCGAATATTACTTGGAAAGTGAATTGGAACGAAATCGCCAATAGATAAGACCATTTTACAATTTGGGCCCAAGTTAGAAGCAGAGCCTAAGGTGTAAATTATCGATAGTCCATATCTCGGAAACTATAAGAGATAATGCAGTTTCGTAACCGGCAATGTAATTAGCATGCCGAATATTACTTGGAATGTGAATTGGGACGAAATCGCCAATAGATAAGACCATTTTACAATTTGGGCCCAAGTTAGAAGCAGAGCCTAAGGTGTAAATTATCGATAGTCCATATCTCGGAAACTATAAGAGATAATGCAATTTGGCAACCGGCAATGTAATTAGCATGCCGAATATTACTTGGAATGTGAATTGGAACGAAATCGCCAATAGATAAGACCATTTTACAATTTGGGCCCAAGTTAGAAGCAGAGCCTAAGGTGTAAATTATCGATAGTCCATATCTCGGAAACTATAAGAGATAATGCAATTTGGCAACCGGCAATGTAATTAGCATGCCGAATACCACTTGGAATGTGAATTGGAACGAAATCGCCAATAGATAAGACCATTTTACAATTTGGGCCCAAGTTAGAAGCAGAGCCTAAGGTGTAAATTATCGATAGTCCATATCTCGGAAACTATAAGAGATAATTCAATTTGGCAACCGGCAATGTAATTAGCATGCCGAATATTACTTGGAATGTGAATTGGAACGAAATCGCCAATAGATAAGACCATTTTACAATTTGGGCCCAAGTTAGAAGCAGAGCCTAAGGTGTAAATTATCGATAGTCCATATCTCGGAAACTATAAGAGATAATGCAATTTGGCAACCGGCAATGTAATTAGCATGCCGAATATTACTTGGAATGTGAATTGGAACGAAATCGCCAATAGGTAAGACCATTTTACAATTTGGGAACAAGTTAGAAGCAGAGCCTAAGGTGTAAATTATCGATAGTCCATATCTCGGAAACTATAAGAGATAATTCAATTTGGCCACCGGCAATGTAATTAGCATGCCGAATATTACTTGGAATGTGAATTGGAACGAAATCGCCAATAGATAAGACCATTTTACAATTTGGGCCCAAGTTAGAAGCAGAGCTTACGGTGTAAATTATCGATAGTCCATATCTCGGAAACTATAAGAGATAATGCAATTTGGCAACCGGCAATGTAATTAGCATGCCGAATATTACTTGGAATGTGAATTGGAACGAAATCGCCAAGAGATAAGGCCATTTTACAATTTGGGCCCAAGTTAGAAGCAGAGCCTAAGGTGTAAATTATCGATAGTCCATATCTCGGAAACTATAAGAGATAATGCAATTTGGCAACCGGCGATGTAATTAGCATGCCGAATATTACTTGGAATGTGAATTGGAACGAAATCGCCAATAGATAAGACCATTTTACAATTTGGGCCCAAGTTAGAAGCAGAGCCTAAGGTGTAAATTATCGATAGTCCATATCTCGGAAACTATAAGAGATAATGCAATTTGGCAACCGGCAATGTAATTAGCATGCCGAATATTACTTGGAATGTGAATTGGAACGAAATCGCCAATAGATAAGACCATTTTACAATTTGGGCCCAAGTTAGAAGCAGAGCCTAAGGTGTAAATTATCGATAGTCCATATCTCGGAAACTATAAGAGATAATGCAATTTGGCAACCGGCAATGTAATTAGCATGCCGAATATTACTTGGAATGTGAATTGGAACGAAATCGCCAATAGATAAGACCATATTACAATTTGGGCCCAAGTTAGAAGCAGAGCCTAAGGTGTAAATTATCGATAGTCCATATCTCGGAAACTATAAGAGATAATGCAATTTGGCAACCGGCAATGTAATTAGCATGCCGAATATTACTTGGAATGTGAATTGGAACGAAATCGCCAATAGATAAGACCATTTTACAATTTGGGCCCAAGTTAGAAGCAGAGCCTAAGGTGTAAATTATCGATAGTCCATATCTCGGAAACTATAAGAGATAATGCAATTTGGCCACCGGCAATGTAATTAGCATGCCGAATATTACTTGGAATGTGAATTGGAACGAAATCGCCAATAGATAAGACCATTTTACAATTTGGGCCCAAGTTAGAAGCAGAGCCTAAGGTGTAAATTATCGATAGTCCATATCTCGGAAACTATAAGAGATAATGCAATTTGGCAACCGGCAATGTAATTAGCATGCCGAATAATACTTGGAATGTGAATTGGAACGAAATCGCCAATAGATAAGGCCATTTTACAATTTGGGCCCAAGTTAGAAGCAGAGCCTAAGGTGTAAATTATCGATAGTCCATATCTCGGAAACTATAAGAGATAATGTAATTTGGCAACCGGCGATGTAATTAGCATGCCGAATATTACTTGGAATGTGAATTGGAACGAAATCGCCAATAGATAAGACCATTTTACAATTTGGGCCCAAGTTAGAAGCAGAGCCTAAGGTGTAAATTATCGATAGTCCATATCTCGGAAACTAAAAGAGATAATGCAATTTGGCAACCGGCAATGTAATTAGCATGCCGAATATTACTTGGAATGTGAATTGGGACGAAATCGCCAATAGATAAGACCATTTTACAATTTGGGCCCAAGTTAGAAGCAGAGCCTAAGGTGTAAATTATCGATAGTCCATATCTCGGAAACTATAAGAGATAATGCAATTTGGCAACCGGCAATGTAATTAGCATGTCGAATATTACTTGGAATGTGAATTGGAACGAAATCGCCAATAGATAAGACCATTTTACAATTTGGGCCCAAGTTAGAAGCAGAGCCTAAGGTGTAAATTATCGATAGTCCATATCTCGGAAACTATAAGAGATAATGCAATTTGGCAACCGGCAATGTAATTAGCATGCCGAATACCACTTGGAATGTGAATTGGAACGAAATCGCCAATAGATAAGACCATTTTACAATTTGGGCCCAAGTTAGAAGCAGAGCCTAAGGTGTAAATTATCGATAGTCCATATCTCGGAAACTATAGGAGATAATTCAATTTGGCAACCGGCAATGTAATTAGCATGCCGAATATTACTTGGAATGTGAATTGGAACGAAATCGCCAATAGATAAGACCATTTTACAATTTGGGCCCAAGTTAGAAGCAGAGCCTAAGGTGTAAATTATCGATAGTCCATATCTCGGAAACTATAAGAGATAATGCAATTTGGCAACCGGCAATGTAATTAGCATGCCGAATATTACTTGGAATGTGAATTGGAACGAAATCGCCAATAGATAAGACGATTTTACAATTTGGGCCCAAGTTAGAAGCAGAGCCTAAGGTGTAAATTATCGATAGTCCATATCTCGGAAACTAAAAGAGATAATGCAATTTGGCAACCGGCAATGTAATTAGCATGCCGAATATTACTTGGAATGTGAATTGGAACGAAATCGCCAATAGATAAGACCATTTTACAATTTGGGCCCAAGTTAGAAGCAGAGCCTAAGGTGTAAATTATCGATAGTCCATATCTCGGAAACTATAAGATATAATGCAATTTGGCAACCGGCAATGTAATTAGCATGCCGAATATTACTTGGAATGTGAATTGGAACGAAATCGCCAATAGATAAGACGATTTTACAATTTGGGCCCAAGTTAGAAGCAGAGCCTATGGTGTAAATTATCGATAGTCCATATCTCGGAAACTAAAAGAGATAATGCAATTTGGCAACCGGCAATGTAATTAGCATGCCGAATATTACTTGGAATGTGAATTGGAACGAAATCGCCAATAAATAAGACCATTTTACAATTTGGGCCCAAGTTAGAAGCAGAGCCTAAGGTGTAAATTATCGATAGTCCATATCTCGGAAACTATAAGAGATAATGCAATTTGGCAACCGGCAATGTAATTAGCATGCCGAATATTACTTGGAATGTGAATTGGAACGAAATCGCCAATAGATAAGACCATTTTACAATTTGGGCCCAAGTTAGAAGCAGAGCCTAAGGTGTAAATTATCGATAGTCCATATCTCGGAAACTATAAGAGATAATGCAATTTGGCAACCGGCAATGTAATTAGCATGCCGAATACCACTTGGAATGTGAATTGGAACGAAATCGCCAATAGGTAAGACCATTTTACAATTTGGGCCCAAGTTAGAAGCAGAGCCTAAGGTGTAAATTATCGATAGTCCATATCTCGGAAACTATAAGAGATAATTCAATTTGGCAACCGGCAATGTAATTAGCATGCCGAATATTACTTGGAATGTGAATTGGAACGAAATCGCCAATAGATAAGACCATTTTACAATTTGGGCCCAAGTTAGAAGCAGAGCCTAAGGTGTAAATTATCGATAGTCCATATCTCGGAAACTATAAGAGATAATGCAATTTGGCAACCGGCAATGTAATTAGCATGCCGAATATTACTTGGAATGTGAATTGGAACGAAATCGCCAATAGGTAAGACCATTTTACAATTTGGGAACAAGTTAGAAGCAGAGCCTAAGGTGTAAATTATCGATAGTCCATATCTCGGAAACTATAAGAGATAATTCAATTTGGCCACCGGCAATGTAATTAGCATGCCGAATATTACTTGGAATGTGAATTGGAACGAAATCGCCAATAGATAAGACCATTTTACAATTTGGGCCCAAGTTAGAAGCAGAGCTTACGGTGTAAATTATCGATAGTCCATATCTCGGAAACTATAAGAGATAATGCAATTTGGCAACCGGCAATGTAATTAGCATGCCGAATATTACTTGGAATGTGAATTGGAACGAAATCGCCAAGAGATAAGGCCATTTTACAATTTGGGCCCAAGTTAGAAGCAGAGCCTAAGGTGTAAATTATCGATAGTCCATATCTCGGAAACTATAAGAGATAATGCAATTTGGCAACCGGCGATGTAATTAGCATGCCGAATATTACTTGGAATGTGAATTGGAACGAAATCGCCAATAGATAAGACCATTTTACAATTTGGGCCCAAGTTAGAAGCAGAGCCTAAGGTGTAAATTATCGATAGTCCATATCTCGGAAACTATAAGAGATAAATGCAATTTGGCAACCGGCAATGTAATTAGCATGCCGAATATTACTTGGAATGTGAATTGGAACGAAATCGCCAATAGATAAGACCATTTTACAATTTGGGCCCAAGTTAGAAGCAGAGCCTAAGGTGTAAATTATCGATAGTCCATATCTCGGAAACTATAAGAGATAATGCAATTTGGCAACCGGCAATGTAATTAGCATGCCGAATATTACTTGGAATGTGAATTGGAACGAAATCGCCAATAGATAAGACCATATTACAATTTGGGCCCAAGTTAGAAGCAGAGCCTAAGGTGTAAATTATCGATAGTCCATATCTCGGAAACTATAAGAGATAATGCAATTTGGCAACCGGCAATGTAATTAGCATGCCGAATATTACTTGGAATGTGAATTGGAACGAAATCGCCAATAGATAAGACCATTTTACAATTTGGGCCCAAGTTAGAAGCAGAGGCTAAGGTGTAAATTATCGATAGTCCATATCTCGGAAACTATAAGAGATAATGCAATTTGGCCACCGGCAATGTAATTAGCATGCCGAATATTACTTGGAATGTGAATTGAAACGAAATCGCCAATAGATAAGACCATTTTACAATTTGGGCCCAAGTTAGAAGCAGAGCCTAAGGTGTAAATTATCGATAGTCCATATCTCGGAAACTATAAGAGATAATGCAATTTGGCAACCGGCAATGTAATTAGCATGCCGAATAATACTTGGAATGTGAATTGGAACGAAATCGCCAATAGATAAGGCCATTTTACAATTTGGGCCCAAGTTAGAAGCAGAGCCTAAGGTGTAAATTATCGATAGTCCATATCTCGGAAACTATAAGAGATAATGTAATTTGGCAACCGGCGATGTAATTAGCATGCCGAATATTACTTGGAATGTGAATTGGAACGAAATCGCCAATAGATAAGACCATTTTACAATTTGGGCCCAAGTTAGAAGCAGAGCCTAAGGTGTAAATTATCGATAGTCCATATCTCGGAAACTAAAAGAGATAATGCAATTTGGCAACCGGCAATGTAATTAGCATGCCGAATATTACTTGGAATGTGAATTGGGACGAAATCGCCAATAGATAAGACCATTTTACAATTTGGGCCCAAGTTAGAAGCAGAGCCTAAGGTGTAAATTATCGATAGTCCATATCTCGGAAACTATAAGAGATAATGCAATTTGGCAACCGGCAATGTAATTAGCATGTCGAATATTACTTGGAATGTGAATTGGAACGAAATCGCCAATAGATAAGACCATTTTACAATTTGGGCCCAAGTTAGAAGCAGAGCCTAAGGTGTAAATTATCGATAGTCCATATCTCGGAAACTATAAGAGATAATGCAATTTGGCAACCGGCAATGTAATTAGCATGCCGAATACCACTTGGAATGTGAATTGGAACGAAATCGCCAATAGATAAGACCATTTTACAATTTGGGCCCAAGTTAGAAGCAGAGCCTAAGGTGTAAATTATCGATAGTCCATATCTCGGAAACTATAGGAGATAATTCAATTTGGCAACCGGCAATGTAATTAGCATGCCGAATATTACTTGGAATGTGAATTGGAACGAAATCGCCAATAGATAAGACCATTTTACAATTTGGGCCCAAGTTAGAAGCAGAGCCTAAGGTGTAAATTATCGATAGTCCATATCTCGGAAACTATAAGAGATAATGCAATTTGGCAACCGGCAATGTAATTAGCATGCCGAATATTACTTGGAATGTGAATTGGAACGAAATCGCCAATAGATAAGACGATTTTACAATTTGGGCCCAAGTTAGAAGCAGAGCCTAAGGTGTAAATTATCGATAGTCCATATCTCGGAAACTAAAAGAGATAATGCAATTTGGCAACCGGCAATGTAATTAGCATGCCGAATATTACTTGGAATGTGAATTGGAACGAAATCGCCAATAGATAAGACCATTTTACAATTTGGGCCCAAGTTAGAAGCAGAGCCTAAGGTGTAAATTATCGATAGTCCATATCTCGGAAACTATAAGATATAATGCAATTTGGCAACCGGCAATGTAATTAGCATGCCGAATATTACTTGGAATGTGAATTGGAACGAAATCGCCAATAGATAAGACGATTTTACAATTTGGGCCCAAGTTAGAAGCAGAGCCTATGGTGTAAATTATCGATAGTCCATATCTCGGAAACTAAAAGAGATAATGCAATTTGGCAACCGGCAATGTAATTAGCATGCCGAATATTACTTGGAATGTGAATTGGAACGAAATCGCCAATAGATAAGACCATTTTACAATTTGGGCCCAAGTTAGAAGCAGAGCCTAAGGTGTAAATTATCGATAGTCCATATCTCGGAAACTATAAGAGATAATGCAGTTTCGCAACCGGCAATGTAATTAGCATGCCGAATATTACTTGGAATGTGAATTGGGACGAAATCGCCAATAGATAAGACCATTTTACAATTTGGGCCCAAGTTAGAAGCAGAGCCTAAGGTGTAAATTATCGATAGTCCATATCTCGGAAACTATAAGAGATAATGCAATTTGGCAACCGGCAATGTAATTAGCATGCCGAATATTACTTGGAATGTGAATTGGAACGAAATCGCCAATAGATAAGACCATTTTACAATTTGGGCCCAAGTTAGAAGCAGAGCCTAAGGTGTAAATTATCGATAGTCCATATCTCGGAAACTATAAGAGATAATGCAATTTGGCAACCGGCAATGTAATTAGCATGCCGAATACCACTTGGAATGTGAATTGGAACGAAATCGCCAATAGGTAAGACCATTTTACAATTTGGGCCCAAGTTAGAAGCAGAGCCTAAGGTGTAAATTATCGATAGTCCATATCTCGGAAACTATAAGAGATAATTCAATTTGGCAACCGGCAATGTAATTAGCATGCCGAATATTACTTGGAATGTGAATTGGAACGAAATCGCCAATAGATAAGACCATTTTACAATTTGGGCCCAAGTTAGAAGCAGAGCCTAAGGTGTAAATTATCGATAGTCCATATCTCGGAAACTATAAGAGATAATGCAATTTGGCAACCGGCAATGTAATTAGCATGCCGAATATTACTTGGAATGTGAATTGGAACGAAATCGCCAATAGGTAAGACCATTTTACAATTTGGGAACAAGTTAGAAGCAGAGCCTAAGGTGTAAATTATCGATAGTCCATATCTCGGAAACTATAAGAGATAATTCAATTTGGCCACCGGCAATGTAATTAGCATGCCGAATATTACTTGGAATGTGAATTGGAACGAAATCGCCAATAGATAAGACCATTTTACAATTTGGGCCCAAGTTAGAAGCAGAGCTTACGGTGTAAATTATCGATAGTCCATATCTCGGAAACTATAAGAGATAATGCAATTTGGCAACCGGCAATGTAATTAGCATGCCGAATATTACTTGGAATGTGAATTGGAACGAAATCGCCAAGAGATAAGGCCATTTTACAATTTGGGCCCAAGTTAGAAGCAGAGCCTAAGGTGTAAATTATCGATAGTCCATATCTCGGAAACTATAAGAGATAATGCAATTTGGCAACCGGCGATGTAATTAGCATGCCGAATATTACTTGGAATGTGAATTGGAACGAAATCGCCAATAGATAAGACCATTTTACAATTTGGGCCCAAGTTAGAAGCAGAGCCTAAGGTGTAAATTATCGATAGTCCATATCTCGGAAACTATAAGAGATAATGCAATTTGGCAACCGGCAATGTAATTAGCATGCCGAATATTACTTGGAATGTGAATTGGAACGAAATCGCCAATAGATAAGACCATTTTACAATTTGGGCCCAAGTTAGAAGCAGAGCCTAAGGTGTAAATTATCGATAGTCCATATCTCGGAAACTATAAGAGATAATGCAATTTGGCAACCGGCAATGTAATTAGCATGCCGAATATTACTTGGAATGTGAATTGGAACGAAATCGCCAATAGATAAGACCATATTACAATTTGGGCCCAAGTTAGAAGCAGAGCCTAAGGTGTAAATTATCGATAGTCCATATCTCGGAAACTATAAGAGATAATGCAATTTGGCAACCGGCAATGTAATTAGCATGCCGAATATTACTTGGAATGTGAATTGGAACGAAATCGCCAATAGATAAGACCATTTTACAATTTGGGCCCAAGTTAGAAGCAGAGCCTAAGGTGTAAATTATCGATAGTCCATATCTCGGAAACTATAAGAGATAATGCAATTTGGCCACCGGCAATGTAATTAGCATGCCGAATATTACTTGGAATGTGAATTGGAACGAAATCGCCAATAGATAAGACCATTTTACAATTTGGGCCCAAGTTAGAAGCAGAGCCTAAGGTGTAAATTATCGATAGTCCATATCACGGAAACTATAAGAGATAATGCAATTTGGCAACCGGCAATGTAATTAGCATGCCGAATAATACTTGGAATGTGAATTGGAACGAAATCGCCAATAGATAAGGCCATTTTACAATTTGGGCCCAAGTTAGAAGCAGAGCCTAAGGTGTAAATTATCGATAGTCCATATCTCGGAAACTATAAGAGATAATGTAATTTGGCAACCGGCGATGTAATTAGCATGCCGAATATTACTTGGAATGTGAATTGGAACGAAATCGCCAATAGATAAGACCATTTTACAATTTGGGCCCAAGTTAGAAGCAGAGCCTAAGGTGTAAATTATCGATAGTCCATATCTCGGAAACTAAAAGAGATAATGCAATTTGGCAACCGGCAATGTAATTAGCATGCCGAATATTACTTGGAATGTGAATTGGGACGAAATCGCCAATAGATAAGACCATTTTACAATTTGGGCCCAAGTTAGAAGCAGAGCCTAAGGTGTAAATTATCGATAGTCCATATCTCGGAAACTATAAGAGATAATGCAATTTGGCAACCGGCAATGTAATTAGCATGTCGAATATTACTTGGAATGTGAATTGGAACGAAATCGCCAATAGATAAGACCATTTTACAATTTGGGCCCAAGTTAGAAGCAGAGCCTAAGGTGTAAATTATCGATAGTCCATATCTCGGAAACTATAAGAGATAATGCAATTTGGCAACCGGCAATGTAATTAGCATGCCGAATACCACTTGGAATGTGAATTGGAACGAAATCGCCAATAGATAAGACCATTTTACAATTTGGGCCCAAGTTAGAAGCAGAGCCTAAGGTGTAAATTATCGATAGTCCATATCTCGGAAACTATAGGAGATAATTCAATTTGGCAACCGGCAATGTAATTAGCATGCCGAATATTACTTGGAATGTGAATTGGAACGAAATCGCCAATAGATAAGACCATTTTACAATTTGGGCCCAAGTTAGAAGCAGAGCCTAAGGTGTAAATTATCGATAGTCCATATCTCGGAAACTATAAGAGATAATGCAATTTGGCAACCGGCAATGTAATTAGCATGCCGAATATTACTTGGAATGTGAATTGGAACGAAATCGCCAATAGATAAGACGATTTTACAATTTGGGCCCAAGTTAGAAGCAGAGCCTAAGGTGTAAATTATCGATAGTCCATATCTCGGAAACTAAAAGAGATAATGCAATTTGGCAACCGGCAATGTAATTAGCATGCCGAATATTACTTGGAATGTGAATTGGAACGAAATCGCCAATAGATAAGACCATTTTACAATTTGGGCCCAAGTTAGAAGCAGAGCCTAAGGTGTAAATTATCGATAGTCCATATCTCGGAAACTATAAGAGATAATGCAGTTTCGCAACCGGCAATGTAATTAGCATGCCGAATATTACTTGGAATGTGAATTGGGACGAAATCGCCAATAGATAAGACCATTTTACAATTTGGGCCCAAGTTAGAAGCAGAGCCTAAGGTGTAAATTATCGATAGTCCATATCTCGGAAACTATAAGAGATAATGCAATTTGGCAACCGGCAATGTAATTAGCATGCCGAATATTACTTGGAATGTGAATTGGAACGAAATCGCCAATAGATAAGACCATTTTACAATTTGGGCCCAAGTTAGAAGCAGAGCCTAAGGTGTAAATTATCGATAGTCCATATCTCGGAAACTATAAGAGATAATGCATTTTGGCAACCGGCAATGTAATTAGCATGCCGAATACCACTTGGAATGTGAATTGGAACGAAATCGCCAATAGATAAGACCATTTTACAATTTGGGCCCAAGTTAGAAGCAGAGCCTAAGGTGTAAATTATCGATAGTCCATATCTCGGAAACTATAAGAGATAATTCAATTTGGCAACCGGCAATGTAATTAGCATGCCGAATATTACTTGGAATGTGAATTGGAACGAAATCGCCAATAGATAAGACCATTTTACAATTTGGGCCCAAGTTAGAAGCAGAGCCTAAGGTGTAAATTATCGATAGTCCATATCTCGGAAACTATAAGAGATAATGCAATTTGGCAACCGGCAATGTAATTAGCATGCCGAATATTACTTGGAATGTGAATTGGAACGAAATCGCCAATAGATAAGACGATTTTACAATTTGGGCCCAAGTTAGAAGCAGAGCCTAAGGTGTAAATTATCGATAGTCCATATCTCGGAAACTAAAAGAGATAATGCAATTTGGCAACCGTCAATGTAATTAGCATGCCGAATATTACTTGGAATGTGAATTGGAACGAAATCGCCAATAGATAAGACCATTTTACAATTTGGGCCCAAGTTAGAAGCAGAGCCTAAGGTGTAAATTATCGATAGTCCATATCTCGGAAACTATAAGAGATAATGCAGTTTCGCAACCGGCAATGTAATTAGCATGCCAAATATTACTTGGAATGTGAATTGGGACGAAATCGCCAATAGATAAGACCATTTTACAATTTGGGCCCAAGTTAGAAGCAGAGCCTAAGGTGTAAATTATCGATAGTTCATATCTCGGAAACTATAAAAGATAATGCAATTTGGCAACCGGCAATGTAATTAGCATGCCGAATATTACTTGGAATGTGAATTGGAACGAAATCGCCAATAGATAAGACCATTTTACAATTTGGGCCCAAGTTAGAAGCAGAGCCTAAGGTGTAAATTATCGATAGTCCATATCTCGGAAACTATAAGAGATAATGCAATTTGGCAACCGGCAATGTAATTAGCATGCCGAATACCACTTGGAATGTGAATTGGAACGAAATCGCCAATAGATAAGACCATTTTACAATTTGGGCCCAAGTTAGAAGCAGAGCATAAGGTGTAAATTATCGATAGTCCATATCTCGGAAACTATAAGAGATAATTCAATTTGGCAACCGGCAATGTAATTAGCATGCCGAATATTACTTGGAATGTGAATTGGAACGAAATCGCCAATAGATAAGACCATTTTACAATTTGGGCCCAAGTTAGAAGCAGAGCCTAAGGTGTAAATTATCGATAGTCCATATCTCGGAAACTATATGAGATAATGCAATTTGGCAACCGGCAATGTAATTAACATGCCGAATATTACTTGGAATGTGAATTGGAACGAAATCGCCAATAGATAAGACCATTTTACAATTTGGGCCCAAGTTAGAAGCAGAGCCTAAGGTGTAAATTATCGATAGTCCATATCTCGGAAACTAAAAGAGATAATGCAATTTGGCAACCGGCAATGTAATTAGCATGCCGAATATTACTTGGAATGTGAATTGGAACGAAATCGCCAATAGATAAGACCATTTTACAATTTGGGCCCAAGTTAGAAGCAGAGCCTAAGGTGTAAATTATCGATAGTCCATATCTCGGAAACTATAAGAGATAATGCAATTTGGCAACCGGCAATGTAATTAGCATGCCGAATACCACTTGGAATGTGAATTGGAACGAAATCGCCAATAGATAAGACCATTTTACAATTTGGGCCCAAGTTAGAAGCAGAGCCTAAGGTGTAAATTATCGATAGTCCATATCTCGGAAACTATAGGAGATAATTCAATTTGGCAACCGGCAATGTAATTAGCATGCCGAATATTACTTGGAATGTGAATTGGAACGAAATCGCCAATAGATAAGACCATTTTACAATTTGGGCCCAAGTTAGAAGCAGAGCCTAAGGTGTAAATTATCGATAGTCCATATCTCGGAAACTATAAGAGATAATGCAATTTGGCAACCGGCAATGTAATTAGCATGCCGAATATTACTTGGAATGTGAATTGGAACGAAATCGCCAATAGATAAGACGATTTTACAATTTGGGCCCAAGTTAGAAGCAGAGCCTAAGGTGTAAATTATCGATAGTCCATATCTCGGAAACTAAAAGAGATAATGCAATTTGGCAACCGGCAATGTAATTAGCATGCCGAATATTACTTGGAATGTGAATTGGAACGAAATCGCCAATAGATAAGACCATTTTACAATTTGGGCCCAAGTTAGAAGCAGAGCCTAAGGTGTAAATTATCGATAGTCCATATCTCGGAAACTATAAGAGATAATGCAGTTTCGCAACCGGCAATGTAATTAGCATGCCGAATATTACTTGGAATGTGTATTGGGACGAAATCGCCAATAGATAAGACCATTTTACAATTTGGGCCCAAGTTAGAAGCAGAGCCTAAGGTGTAAATTATCGATAGTCCATATCTCGGAAACTATAAGAGATAATGCAATTTGGCAACCGGCAATGTAATTAGCATGCCGAATATTACTTGGAATGTGAATTGGAACGAAATCGCCAATAGATAAGACCATTTTACAATTTGGGCCCAAGTTAGAAGCAGAGCCTAAGGTGTAAATTATCGATAGTCCATATCTCGGAAACTATAAGAGATAATGCAATTTGGCAACCGGCAATGTAATTAGCATGCCGAATACCACTTGGAATGTGAATTGGAACGAAATCGCCAATAGATAAGACCATTTTACAATTTGGGCCCAAGTTAGAAGCAGAGCCTAAGGTGTAAATTATCGATAGTCCATATCTCGGAAACTATAAGAGATAATTCAATTTGGCAACCGGCAATGTAATTAGCATGCCGAATATTACTTGGAATGTGAATTGGAACGAAATCGCCAATAGATAAGACCATTTTACAATTTGGGCCCAAGTTAGAAGCAGAGCCTAAGGTGTAAATTATCGATAGTCCATATCTCGGAAACTATAAGAGATAATGCAATTTGGCAACCGGCAATGTAATTAGCATGCCGAATATTACTTGGAATGTGAATTGGAACGAAATCGCCAATAGATAAGACGATTTTACAATTTGGGCCCAAGTTAGAAGCAGAGCCTAAGGTGTAAATTATCGATAGTCCATATCTCGGAAACTAAAAGAGATAATGCAATTTGGCAACCGTCAATGTAATTAGCATGCCGAATATTACTTGGAATGTGAATTGGAACGAAATCGCCAATAGATAAGACCATTTTACAATTTGGGCCCAAGTTAGAAGCAGAGCCTAAGGTGTAAATTATCGATAGTCCATATCTCGGAAACTATAAGAGATAATGCAGTTTCGCAACCGGCAATGTAATTAGCATGCCAAATATTACTTGGAATGTGAATTGGGACGAAATCGCCAATAGATAAGACCATTTTACAATTTGGGCCCAAGTTAGAAGCAGAGCCTAAGGTGTAAATTATCGATAGTTCATATCTCGGAAACTATAAAAGATAATGCAATTTGGCAACCGGCAATGTAATTAGCATGCCGAATATTACTTGGAATGTGAATTGGAACGAAATCGCCAATAGATAAGACCATTTTACAATTTGGGCCCAAGTTAGAAGCAGAGCCTAAGGTGTAAATTATCGATAGTCCATATCTCGGAAACTATAAGAGATAATGCAATTTGGCAACCGGCAATGTAATTAGCATGCCGAATACCACTTGGAATGTGAATTGGAACGAAATCGCCAATAGATAAGACCATTTTACAATTTGGGCCCAAGTTAGAAGCAGAGCATAAGGTGTAAATTATCGATAGTCCATATCTCGGAAACTATAAGAGATAATTCAATTTGGCAACCGGCAATGTAATTAGCATGCCGAATATTACTTGGAATGTGAATTGGAACGAAATCGCCAATAGATAAGACCATTTTACAATTTGGGCCCAAGTTAGAAGCAGAGCCTAAGGTGTAAATTATCGATAGTCCATATCTCGGAAACTATATGAGATAATGCAATTTGGCAACCGGCAATGTAATTAACATGCCGAATATTACTTGGAATGTGAATTGGAACGAAATCGCCAATAGATAAGACCATTTTACAATTTGGGCCCAAGTTAGAAGCAGAGCCTAAGGTGTAAATTATCGATAGTCCATATCTCGGAAACTAAAAGAGATAATGCAATTTGGCAACCGGCAATGTAATTAGCATGCCGAATATTACTTGGAATGTGAATTGGAACGAAATCGCCAATAGATAAGACCATTTTACAACTTGGGCCCAAGTTAGAAGCAGAGCCTAAGGTGTAAATTATCGATAGTCCATATCTCGGAAACTATAAGAGATAATGCAGTTTCGCAACCGGCAATGTAATTAGCATGCCGAATATTACTTGGAATGTGAATTGGGACGAAATCGCCAATAGATAAGACCATTTTACAATTTGGGCCCAAGTTAGAAGCAGAGCCTAAGGTGTAAATTATCGATAGTCCATATCTCGGAAACTATAAGAGATAATGCAATTTGGCAAACGGCAATGTAATTAGCATGCCGAATATTACTTGGAATGTGAATTGGAACGAAATCGCCAATAGATAAGACCATTTTACAATTTGGGCCCAAGTTAGAAGCAGAGCCTAAGGTGTAAATTATCGATAGTCCATATCTCGGAAACTATAAGAGATAATGCAATTTGGCAACCGGCAATGTAATTAGCATGCCGAATACCACTTGGAATGTGAATTGGAACGAAATCGCCAATAGATTAGACCATTTTACAATTTGGGCCCAAGTTAGAAGCAGAGCCTAAGGTGTAAATTATCGATAGTCCATATCTCGGAAACTATAGGAGATAATTCAATTTGGCAACCGGCAATGTAATTAGCATACCGAATATTACTTGGAATGTGAATTGGAACGAAATCGCCAATAGATAAGACCATTTTACAATTTGGGCCCAAGTTAGAAGCAGAGCCTAAGGTGTAAATTATCGATAGTCCATATCTCGGAAACTATAAGAGATAATGCAATTTGGCAACCGGCAATGTAATTAGCATGCCGAATATTACTTGGAATGTGAATTGGAACGAAATCGCCAATAGATAAGACCATTTTACAATTTGGGCCCAAGTTAGAAGCAGAGCCTAAGGTGTAAATTATCGATAGTCCATATCTCGGAAACTAAAAGAGATAATGCAATTTGGCAACCGGCAATGTAATTAGCATGCCGAATATTACTTGGAATGTGAATTGGAACGAAATCGCCAATAGATAAGACCATTTTACAATTTGGGCCCAAGTTAGAAGCAGAGCCTAAGGTGTAAATTATCGATAGTCCATATCTCGGAAACTATAAGAGATAATGCAGTTTCGCAACCGGCAATGTAATTAGCATGCCGAATATTACTTGGAATGTGAATTGGGACGAAATCGCCAATAGATAAGACCATTTTACAATTTGGGCCCAAGTTAGAAGCAGAGCCTTAGGTGTAAATTATCGATAGTCCATATCTCGGAAACTATAAGAGATAATGCAATTTGGCAACCGGCAATGTAATTAGCATGCCGAATATTACTTGGAATGTGAATTGGAACGAAATCGCCAATAGATAAGACCATTTTACAATTTGGGCCCAAGTTAGAAGCAGAGCCTAAGGTGTAAATTATCGATAGTCCATATCTCGGAAACTATAAGAGATAATGCAATTTGGCAACCGGCAATGTAATTAGCATGCCGAATACCACTTGGAATGTGAATTGGAACGAAATCGCCAATAGATAAGACCATTTTACAATTTGGGCCCAAGTTAGAAGCAGAGCCTAAGGTGTAAATTATCGATAGTCCATATCTCGGAAACTATAAGAGATAATGCAATTTGGCAACCGGCAATGTAATTAGCATGCCGAATATTACTTGGAATGTGAATTGGAACGAAATCGCCAATAGATAAGACCATTTTACAATTTGGGCCCAAGTTAGAAGCAGAGCCTAAGGTGTAAATTATCGATAGTCCATATCTCGGAAACTATAAGAGATAATTCAATTTGGCAACCGGCAATGTAATTATTATGCCGAATATTACTTGGAATGTGAATTGGAACGAAATCGCCAATAGATAAGACCATTTTACAATTTGGGCCCAAGTTATAAGCAGAGCCTAAGGTGTAAATTATCGATAGTCCATATCTCGGAAACTATAAGAGATAATGCAATTTGGCAACCGGCAATGTAATTAGCATGCCGAATATTACTTGGAATGTGAATTGGAACGAAATCGCCAATAGATAAGACGATTTTACAATTTGGGCCCAAGTTAGAAGCAGAGCCTAAGGTGTAAATTATCGATAGTCCATATCTCGGAAACTAAAAGAGATAATGCAATTTGGCAACCGGCAATGTAATTAGCATGCCGAATATTACTTGGAATGTGAATTGGAACGAAATCGCCAATAGATAAGACCATTTTACAATTTGGGCCCAAGTTAGAAGCAGAGCCTAAGGTGTAAATAATCGATAGTCCATATCTCGGAAACTATAAGAGATAATGCAGTTTCGCAACCGGCAATGTAATTAGCATGCCGAATATTACTTGGAATGTGAATTGGGACGAAATCGCCAATAGATAAGACCATTTTACAATTTGGGCCCAAGTTAGAAGCAGAGCCTAAGGTGTAAATTATCGATAGTCCATATCTCGGAAACTATAAGAGATAATGCAATTTGGCAACCGGCAATGTAATTAGCATGCCGAATATTACTTGGAATGTGAATTGGAACGAAATCGCCAATAGATAAGACCATTTTACAATTTGGGCCCAAGTTAGAAGCAGAGTCTAAGGTGTAAATTATCGATAGTCCATATCTCGGAAACTATAAGAGATAATGCAATTTGGCAACCGGAAATGTAATTAGCATGCCGAATATTACTTGGAATGTGAATTGGAATGAAATCGCCAATAGATAAGACCATTTTACAATTTGAGCCCAAGTTAGAAGCAGAGCCTAAGGTGTAAATTATCGATAGTCCATATCTCGGAAACTATAAGAGATAATGCAATTTGGCAACCGGCAATGTAATTAGCATGCCGAGTATTACTTGGAATGTGAATTGGAACGAAATCGCCAATAGATAAGACGATTTTACAATTTGGGCCCAAGTTAGAAGCAGAGCCTAAGGTGTAAATTACCGATAGTCCATATCTCGGAAACTATAAGAGATAATACAATTTGGCAACCGGCATTGTAATTAGCATGCCGAATATTACTTGGAACGTGAATTGGAACGAAATCGCCAATAGATAAGACCATTTTACAATTTGGGCCCAAGTTAGAAGCAGAGCCTAAGGTGTAAATTATCGATAGTCCATATCTCGGAAACTATAAGAGATAATGCAATTTGGCAACCGGCAATGTAATTAGCATGCCGAGTATTACTTGGAATGTGAATTGGAACGAAATCGCCAATAGATAAGACGATTTTACAATTTGGGCCCAAGTTAGAAGCAGAGCCTAAGGTGTAAATTATCGATAGTCCATATCTTGGAAACTAAAAGAGATAATGCAATTTGGCAACCGGCAATGTAATTAGCATGCCGAATATTACTTGGAATGTGAATTGGAACGAAATCGCCAATAGATAAGACCATTTTACAACTTGGGCCCAAGTTAGAAGCAGAGCCTAAGGTGTAAATTATCGATAGTCCATATCTCGGAAACTATAAGAGATAATGCAGTTTCGCAACCGGCAATGTAATTAGCATGCCGAATATTACTTGGAATGTGAATTGGGACGAAATCGCCAATAGATAAGACCATTTTACAATTTGGGCCCAAGTTAGAAGCAGAGCCTAAGGTGTAAATTATCGATAGTCCATATCTCGGAAACTATAAGAGATAATGCAATTTGGCAACCGGCAATGTAATTAGCATGCCGAATATTACTTGGAATGTGAATTGGAACGAAATCGCCAATAGATAAGACCATTTTACAATTTGGGCCCAAGTTAGAAGCAGAGCCTAAGGTGTAAATTATCGATAGTCCATATCTCGGAAACTAAAAGAGATAATGCAATTTGGCAACCGGCAATGTAATTAGCATGCCGAATATTACTTGGAATGTGAATTGGAACGAAATCGCCAATAGATAAGACCATTTTACAATTTGGGCCCAAGTTAGAAGCAGAGCCTAAGGTGTAAATTATCGATAGTCCATATCTCGGAAACTATAAGAGATAATGCAGTTTCGCAACCGGCAATGTAATTAGCATGCCGAATATTACTTGGAATGTGAATTGGGACGAAATCGCCAATAGATAAGACCATTTTACAATTTGGGCCCAAGTTAGAAGCAGAGCCTAAGGTGTAAATTATCGATAGTCCATATCTCGGAAACTATAAGAGATAATGCAATTTGGCAACCGGCAATGTAATTAGCATGCCGAATATTACTTGGAATGTGAATTGGAACGAAATCGCCAATAGATAAGACCATTTTACAATTTGGGCCCAAGTTAGAAGCAGAGCCTAAGGTGTAAATTATCGATAGTCCATATCTCGGAAACTATAAGAGATAATGCAATTTGGCAACCGGCAATGTAATTAGCATGCCGAATACCACTTGGAATGTGAATTGGAACGAAATCGCCAATAGATTAGACCATTTTACAATTTGGGCCCAAGTTAGAAGCAGAGCCTAAGGTGTAAATTATCGATAGTCCATATCTCGGAAACTATAGGAGATAATTCAATTTGGCAACCGGCAATGTAATTAGCATACCGAATATTACTTGGAATGTGAATTGGAACGAAATCGCCAATAGATAAGACCATTTTACAATTTGGGCCCAAGTTAGAAGCAGAGCCTAAGGTGTAAATTATCGATAGTCCATATCTCGGAAACTATAAGAGATAATGCAATTTGGCAACCGGCAATGTAATTAGCATGCCGAATATTACTTGGAATGTGAATTGGAACGAAATCGCCAATAGATAAGACCATTTTACAATTTGGGCCCAAGTTAGAAGCAGAGCCTAAGGTGTAAATTATCGATAGTCCATATCTCGGAAACTAAAAGAGATAATGCAATTTGGCAACCGGCAATGTAATTAGCATGCCGAATATTACTTGGAATGTGAATTGGAACGAAATCGCCAATAGATAAGACCATTTTACAATTTGGGCCCAAGTTAGAAGCAGAGCCTAAGGTGTAAATTATCGATAGTCCATATCTCGGAAACTATAAGAGATAATGCAGTTTCGCAACCGGCAATGTAATTAGCATGCCGAATATTACTTGGAATGTGAATTGGGACGAAATCGCCAATAGATAAGACCATTTTACAATTTGGGCCCAAGTTAGAAGCAGAGCCTTAGGTGTAAATTATCGATAGTCCATATCTCGGAAACTATAAGAGATAATGCAATTTGGCAACCGGCAATGTAATTAGCATGCCGAATATTACTTGGAATGTGAATTGGAACGAAATCGCCAATAGATAAGACCATTTTACAATTTGGGCCCAAGTTAGAAGCAGAGCCTAAGGTGTAAATTATCGATAGTCCATATCTCGGAAACTATAAGAGATAATGCAATTTGGCAACCGGCAATGTAATTAGCATGCCGAATACCACTTGGAATGTGAATTGGAACGAAATCGCCAATAGATAAGACCATTTTACAATTTGGGCCCAAGTTAGAAGCAGAGCCTAAGGTGTAAATTATCGATAGTCCATATCTCGGAAACTATAAGAGATAATGCAATTTGGCAACCGGCAATGTAATTAGCATGCCGAATATTACTTGGAATGTGAATTGGAACGAAATCGCCAATAGATAAGACCATTTTACAATTTGGGCCCAAGTTAGAAGCAGAGCCTAAGGTGTAAATTATCGATAGTCCATATCTCGGAAACTATAAGAGATAATTCAATTTGGCAACCGGCAATGTAATTATTATGCCGAATATTACTTGGAATGTGAATTGGAACGAAATCGCCAATAGATAAGACCATTTTACAATTTGGGCCCAAGTTATAAGCAGAGCCTAAGGTGTAAATTATCGATAGTCCATATCTCGGAAACTATAAGAGATAATGCAATTTGGCAACCGGCAATGTAATTAGCATGCCGAATATTACTTGGAATGTGAATTGGAACGAAATCGCCAATAGATAAGACGATTTTACAATTTGGGCCCAAGTTAGAAGCAGAGCCTAAGGTGTAAATTATCGATAGTCCATATCTCGGAAACTAAAAGAGATAATGCAATTTGGCAACCGGCAATGTAATTAGCATGCCGAATATTACTTGGAATGTGAATTGGAACGAAATCGCCAATAGATAAGACCATTTTACAATTTGGGCCCAAGTTAGAAGCAGAGCCTAAGGTGTAAATTATCGATAGTCCATATCTCGGAAACTATAAGAGATAATGCAGTTTCGCAACCGGCAATGTAATTAGCATGCCGAATATTACTTGGAATGTGAATTGGGACGAAATCGCCAATAGATAAGACCATTTTACAATTTGGGCCCAAGTTAGAAGCAGAGCCTAAGGTGTAAATTATCGATAGTCCATATCTCGGAAACTATAAGAGATAATGCAATTTGGCAACCGGCAATGTAATTAGCATGCCGAATATTACTTGGAATGTGAATTGGAACGAAATCGCCAATAGATAAGACCATTTTACAATTTGGGCCCAAGTTAGAAGCAGAGTCTAAGGTGTAAATTATCGATAGTCCATATCTCGGAAACTATAAGAGATAATGCAATTTGGCAACCGGAAATGTAATTAGCATGCCGAATATTACTTGGAATGTGAATTGGAATGAAATCGCCAATAGATAAGACCATTTTACAATTTGAGCCCAAGTTAGAAGCAGAGCCTAAGGTGTAAATTATCGATAGTCCATATCTCGGAAACTATAAGAGATAATGCAATTTGGCAACCGGCAATGTAATTAGCATGCCGAGTATTACTTGGAATGTGAATTGGAACGAAATCGCCAATAGATAAGACGATTTTACAATTTGGGCCCAAGTTAGAAGCAGAGCCTAAGGTGTAAATTACCGATAGTCCATATCTCGGAAACTATAAGAGATAATACAATTTGGCAACCGGCATTGTAATTAGCATGCCGAATATTACTTGGAATGTGAATTGGAACGAAATCGCCAATAGATAAGACCATTTTACAATTTGGGCCCAAGTTAGAAGCAGAGCCTAAGGTGTAAATTATCGATAGTCCATATCTCGGAAACTATAAGAGATAATGCAATTTGGCAACCGGCAATGTAATTAGCATGCCGAGTATTACTTGGAATGTGAATTGGAACGAAATCGCCAATAGATAAGACGATTTTACAATTTGGGCCCAAGTTAGAAGCAGAGCCTAAGGTGTAAATTATCGATAGTCCATATCTTGGAAACTAAAAGAGATAATGCAATTTGGCAACCGGCAATGTAATTAGCATGCCGAATATTACTTGGAATGTGAATTGGAACGAAATCGCCAATAGATAAGACCATTTTACAACTTGGGCCCAAGTTAGAAGCAGAGCCTAAGGTGTAAATTATCGATAGTCCATATCTCGGAAACTATAAGAGATAATGCAGTTTCGCAACCGGCAATGTAATTAGCATGCCGAATATTACTTGGAATGTGAATTGGGACGAAATCGCCAATAGATAAGACCATTTTACAATTTGGGCCCAAGTTAGAAGCAGAGCCTAAGGTGTAAATTATCGATAGTCCATATCTCGGAAACTATAAGAGATAATGCAATTTGGCAACCGGCAATGTAATTAGCATGCCGAATATTACTTGGAATGTGAATTGGAACGAAATCGCCAATAGATAAGACCATTTTACAATTTGGGCCCAAGTTAGAAGCAGAGCCTAAGGTGTAAATTATCGATAGTCCATATCTCGGAAACTAAAAGAGATAATGCAATTTGGCAACCGGCAATGTAATTAGCATGCCGAATATTACTTGGAATGTGAATTGGAACGAAATCGCCAATAGATAAGACCATTTTACAATTTGGGCCCAAGTTAGAAGCAGAGCCTAAGGTGTAAATTATCGATAGTCCATATCTCGGAAACTATAAGAGATAATGCAGTTTCGCAACCGGCAATGTAATTAGCATGCCGAATATTACTTGGAATGTGAATTGGGACGAAATCGCCAATAGATAAGACCATTTTACAATTTGGGCCCAAGTTAGAAGCAGAGCCTAAGGTGTAAATTATCGATAGTCCATATCTCGGAAACTATAAGAGATAATGCAATTTGGCAACCGGCAATGTAATTAGCATGCCGAATATTACTTGGAATGTGAATTGGAACGAAATCGCCAATAGATAAGACCATTTTACAATTTGGGCCCAAGTTAGAAGCAGAGCCTAAGGTGTAAATTATCGATAGTCCATATCTCGGAAACTATAAGAGATAATGCAATTTGGCAACCGGCAATGTAATTAGCATGCCGAATACCACTTGGAATGTGAATTGGAACGAAATCGCCAATAGATAAGACCATTTTACAATTTGGGCCCAAGTTAGAAGCAGAGCCTAAGGTGTAAATTATCGATAGTCCATATCTCGGAAACTATAAGAGATAATTCAATTTGGCAACCGGCAATGTAATTAGCATGCCGAATATTACTTGGAATGTGAATTGGAACGAAATCGCCAATAGATAAGACCATCTTACAATTTGGGCCCAAGTTAGAAGCAGAGCCTAAGGTGTAAATTATCGATAGTCCATATCTCGGAAACTATAAGAGATAATGCAATTTGGCAACCGGCAATGTAATTAGCATGCCGAATATTACTTGGAATGTGAATTGGAACGAAATCGCCAATAGATAAGACCATTTTACAATTTGGGCCCAAGTTAGAAGCAGAGCCTAAGGTGTAAATTATCGATAGTCCATATCTCGGAAACTATAAGAGATAATTCAATTTGGCAACCGGCAATGTAATTATTATGCCGAATATTACTTGGAATGTGAATTGGAACGAAATCGCCAATAGATAAGACCATTTTACAATTTGGGCCCAAGTTAGAAGCAGAGCCTAAGGTGTAAATTATCGATAGTCCATATCTCGGAAACTATAAGAGATAGTGCAATTTGGCAACCGGCAATGTAATTAGCATGCCGAATATTACTTGGAATGTAAATTGGAATGAAATCGCCAATAGATAAGACCATTTTACAATTTGTGCCCAAGTTAGAAGCAGAGCCTAAGGTGTAAATTATCCATAGTCCATATCTCGGAAACTATAAGAGATAATGCAATTTGGCAACCGGCAATGTAATTAGCATGCCGAATATTACTTGGAATGTGAATTGGGACGAAATCGCCAATAGGTAAGACCATTTTACAATTTGGGCCCAAGTTAGAAGCAGAGCCTAAGGTGTAAATTATCGATAGTCCATATCTCGGAAACTATAAGAGATAATGCAATTTGGCAACCGGCAATGTAATTAGCATGCCGAATACCACTTGGAATGTGAATTGGAACGAAATCGCCAATAGATAAGACCATTTTACAATTTGGGCCCAAGTTAGAAGCAGAGCCTAAGGTGTAAATTATCGATAATCCATATCTCGGAAACTATAAGAGATAATTCAATTTGGCAACCGGCAATGTAATTAGCATGCCGAATATTACTTGGAATGTGAATTGGAACGAAATCGCCAATAGATAAGACCATTTTACAATTTGGGCCCAAGTTAGAAGCAGAGCCTAAGGTGTAAATTATCGATAGTCCATATCTCGGAAACTATAAGAGATAATGCAATTTGACAACCGGCAATGTAATCAGCATGCCGAATATTACTTGGAATGTGAATTGGAACGAAATCGCCAATAGATAAGACGATTTTACAATTTGGGCCCAAGTTAGAAGCAGAGCCTAAGGTGTAAATTACCGATAGTCCATATCTCGGAAACTATAAGAGATAATACAATTTGGCAACCGGCAATGTAATTAGCATGCCGAATATTACTTGGAATGTGAATTGGAACGAAATCGCCAATAGATAAGACCATTTTACAATTTGGGCCCAAGTTAGAAGCAGAGCCTAAGGTGTAAATTATCGATAGTCCATATCTCGGAAACTATAGGAGATAATGCAATTTGGCAACCGGCAATGTAATTAGCATGCCGAATATTACTTGGAATGTGAATTGGGACGAAATCGCCAATAGATAAGACCATTTTACAATTTGGGCCCAAGTTAGAAGCAGAGCCTAAGGTGTAAATTATCGATAGTCCATATCTCGGAAACTATAAGAGATAATGCAATTTGGCAACCGGCAATGTAATTAGCATGCCGAATACCACTTGGAATGTGAATTGGAACGAAATCGCCAATAGATAAGACCATTTTACAATTTGGGCCCAAGTTAGAAGCAGAGCCTAAGGTGTAAATTATCGATAGTCCATATCTCGGAAACTATAAGAGATAATTCAATTTGGCAACCGGCAATGTAATTAGCATGCCGAATATTACTTGGAATGTGAATTGGAACGAAATCGCCAATAGATAAGACCATTTTACAATTTGGGCCCAAGTTAGAAGCAGAGCCTAAGGTGTAAATTATCGATAGTCCATATCTCGGAAACTATAAGAGATAATGCAATTTGGCAACCGGCAATGTAATCAGCATGCCGAATATTACTTGGAATGTGAATTGGAACGAAATCGCCAATAGATAAGACGATTTTACAATTTGGGCCCAAGTTAGAAGCAGAGCCTAAGGTGTAAATTACCGATAGTCCATATCTCGGAAACTATAAGAGATAATACAATTTGGTAACCGGCAATGTAATTAGCATGCCGAATATTACTTGGAATGTGAATTGGAACGAAATCGCCAATAGATAAGACCATTTTACAATTTGGGCCCAAGTTAGAAGCAGAGCCTAAGGTGTAAATTATCGATAGTCCATATCTCGGAAACTATAAGAGATAATGCAGTTTCGCAACCGGCAATGTAATTAGCATGCCGAATATTACTTGGAATGTGAATTGGGACGAAATCGCCAATAGATAAGACCATTTTACAATTTGGGCCCAAGTTAGAAGCAGAGCCTAAGGTGTAAATTATCGATAGTCCATATCTCGGAAACTATAAGAGATAATGCAATTTGGCAACCGGCAATGTAATTAGCATGCCGAATATTACTTGGAATGTGAATTGGAACGAAATCGCCAATAGATAAGACCATTTTACAATTTGGGCCCAAGTTAGAAGCAGAGCCTAAGGTGTAAATTATCGATAGTCCATATCTCGGAAACTATAAGAGATAATGCAATTTGGCAACCGGCAATGTAATTAGCATGCCGAATACCACTTGGAATGTGAATTGGAACGAAATCGCCAATAGATTAGACCATTTTACAATTTGGGCCCAAGTTAGAAGCAGAGCCTAAGGTGTAAATTATCGATAGTCCATATCTCGGAAACTATAGGAGATAATTCAATTTGGCAACCGGCAATGTAATTAGCATACCGAATATTACTTGGAATGTGAATTGGAACGAAATCGCCAATAGATAAGACCATTTTACAATTTGGGCCCAAGTTAGAAGCAGAGCCTAAGGTGTAAATTATCGATAGTCCATATCTCGGAAACTATAAGAGATAATGCAATTTGGCAACCGGCAATGTAATTAGCATGCCGAATATTACTTGGAATGTGAATTGGAACGAAATCGCCAATAGATAAGACCATTTTACAATTTGGGCCCAAGTTAGAAGCAGAGCCTAAGGTGTAAATTATCGATAGTCCATATCTCGGAAACTAAAAGAGATAATGCAATTTGGCAACCGGCAATGTAATTAGCATGCCGAATATTACTTGGAATGTGAATTGGAACGAAATCGCCAATAGATAAGACCATTTTACAATTTGGGCCCAAGTTAGAAGCAGAGCCTAAGGTGTAAATTATCGATAGTCCATATCTCGGAAACTATAAGAGATAATGCAGTTTCGCAACCGGCAATGTAATTAGCATGCCGAATATTACTTGGAATGTGAATTGGGACGAAATCGCCAATAGATAAGACCATTTTACAATTTGGGCCCAAGTTAGAAGCAGAGCCTTAGGTGTAAATTATCGATAGTCCATATCTCGGAAACTATAAGAGATAATGCAATTTAGCAACCGGCAATGTAATTAGCATGCCGAATATTACTTGGAATGTGAATTGGAACGAAATCGCCAATAGATAAGACCATTTTACAATTTGGGCCCAAGTTAGAAGCAGAGCCTAAGGTGTAAATTATCGATAGTCCATATCTCGGAAACTATAAGAGATAATGCAATTTGGCAACCGGCAATGTAATTAGCATGCCGAATACCACTTGGAATGTGAATTGGAACGAAATCGCCAATAGATAAGACCATTTTACAATTTGGGCCCAAGTTAGAAGCAGAGCCTAAGGTGTAAATTATCGATAGTCCATATCTCGGAAACTATAAGAGATAATTCAATTTGGCAACCGGCAATGTAATTAGCATGCCGAATATTACTTGGAATGTGAATTGGAACGAAATCGCCAATAGATAAGACCATCTTACAATTTGGGCCCAAGTTAGAAGCAGAGCCTAAGGTGTAAATTATCGATAGTCCATATCTCGGAAACTATAAGAGATAATGCAATTTGGCAACCGGCAATGTAATTAGCATGCCGAATATTACTTGGAATGTGAATTGGAACGAAATCGCCAATAGATAAGACCATTTTACAATTTGGGCCCAAGTTAGAAGCAGAGCCTAAGGTGTAAATTATCGATAGTCCATATCTCGGAAACTATAAGAGATAATTCAATTTGGCAACCGGCAATGTAATTATTATGCCGAATATTACTTGGAATGTGAATTGGAACGAAATCGCCAATAGATAAGACCATTTTACAATTTGGGCCCAAGTTATAAGCAGAGCCTAAGGTGTAAATTATCGATAGTCCATATCTCGGAAACTATAAGAGATAATGCAATTTGGCAACCGGCAATGTAATTAGCATGCCGAATATTACTTGGAATGTGAATTGGAACGAAATCGCCAATAGATAAGACGATTTTACAATTTGGGCCCAAGTTAGAAGCAGAGCCTAAGGTGTAAATTATCGATAGTCCATATCTCGGAAACTAAAAGAGATAATGCAATTTGGCAACCGGCAATGTAATTAGCATGCCGAATATTACTTGGAATGTGAATTGGAACGAAATCGCCAATAGATAAGACCATTTTACAATTTGGGCCCAAGTTAGAAGCAGAGCCTAAGGTGTAAATTATCGATAGTCCATATCTCGGAAACTATAAGAGATAATGCAGTTTCGCAACCGGCAATGTAATTAGCATGCCGAATATTACTTGGAATGTGAATTGGGACGAAATCGCCAATAGATAAGACCATTTTACAATTTGGGCCCAAGTTAGAAGCAGAGCCTAAGGTGTAAATTATCGATAGTCCATATCTCGGAAACTATAAGAGATAATGCAATTTGGCAACCGGCAATGTAATTAGCATGCCGAATATTACTTGGAATGTGAATTGGAACGAAATCGCCAATAGATAAGACCATTTTACAATTTGGGCCCAAGTTAGAAGCAGAGTCTAAGGTGTAAATTATCGATAGTCCATATCTCGGAAACTATAAGAGATAATGCAATTTGGCAACCGGAAATGTAATT
Source organism: Rhynchophorus ferrugineus (assembly GCF_030347505.1). Taxonomy (NCBI): domain Eukaryota; kingdom Metazoa; phylum Arthropoda; class Insecta; order Coleoptera; family Curculionidae; genus Rhynchophorus; species Rhynchophorus ferrugineus. The sequence goes on along the minus strand of NW_027472766.1, from coordinate 90,888 downwards.
AGCATGCCGAATATTACTTGGAATGTGAATTGGAATGAAATCGCCAATAGATAAGACCATTTTACAATTTGAGCCCAAGTTAGAAGCAGAGCCTAAGGTGTAAATTATCGATAGTCCATATCTCGGAAACTATAAGAGATAATGCAATTTGGCAACCGGCAATGTAATTAGCATGCCGAGTATTACTTGGAATGTGAATTGGAACGAAATCGCCAATAGATAAGACGATTTTACAATTTGGGCCCAAGTTAGAAGCAGAGCCTAAGGTGTAAATTACCGATAGTCCATATCTCGGAAACTATAAGAGATAATACAATTTGGCAACCGGCATTGTAATTAGCATGCCGAATATTACTTGGAATGTGAATTGGAACGAAATCGCCAATAGATAAGACCATTTTACAATTTGGGCCCAAGTTAGAAGCAGAGCCTAAGGTGTAAATTATCGATAGTCCATATCTCGGAAACTATAAGAGATAATGCAATTTGGCAACCGGCAATGTAATTAGCATGCCGAGTATTACTTGGAATGTGAATTGGAACGAAATCGCCAATAGATAAGACGATTTTACAATTTGGGCCCAAGTTAGAAGCAGAGCCTAAGGTGTAAATTATCGATAGTCCATATCTCGGAAACTAAAAGAGATAATGCAATTTGGCAACCGGCAATGTAATTAGCATGCCGAATATTACTTGGAATGTGAATTGGAACGAAATCGCCAATAGATAAGACCATTTTACAACTTGGGCCCAAGTTAGAAGCAGAGCCTAAGGTGTAAATTATCGATAGTCCATATCTCGGAAACTATAAGAGATAATGCAGTTTCGCAACCGGCAATGTAATTAGCATGCCGAATATTACTTGGAATGTGAATTGGGACGAAATCGCCAATAGATAAGACCATTTTACAATTTGGGCCCAAGTTAGAAGCAGAGCCTAAGGTGTAAATTATCGATAGTCCATATCTCGGAAACTATAAGAGATAATGCAATTTGGCAACCGGCAATGTAATTAGCATGCCGAATATTACTTGGAATGTGAATTGGAACGAAATCGCCAATAGATAAGACCATTTTACAATTTGGGCCCAAGTTAGAAGCAGAGCCTAAGGTGTAAATTATCGATAGTCCATATCTCGGAAACTATAAGAGATAATGCAATTTGGCAACCGGCAATGTAATTAGCATGCCGAATACCACTTGGAATGTGAATTGGAACGAAATCGCCAATAGATTAGACCATTTTACAATTTGGGCCTAAGTTAGAAGCAGAGCCTAAGGTGTAAATTATCGATAGTCCATATCTCGGAAACTATAGGAGATAATTCAATTTGGCAACCGGCAATGTAATTAGCATACCGAATATTACTTGGAATGTGAATTGGAACGAAATCGCCAATAGATAAGACCATTTTACAATTTGGGCCCAAGTTAGAAGCAGAGCCTAAGGTGTAAATTATCGATAGTCCATATCTCGGAAACTATAAGAGATAATGCAATTTGGCAACCGGCAATGTAATTAGCATGCCGAATATTACTTGGAATGTGAATTGGAACGAAATCGCCAATAGATAAGACCATTTTACAATTTGGGCCCAAGTTAGAAGCAGAGCCTAAGGTGTAAATTATCGATAGTCCATATCTCGGAAACTAAAAGAGATAATGCAATTTGGCAACCGGCAATGTAATTAGCATGCCGAATATTACTTGGAATGTGAATTGGAACGAAATCGCCAATAGATAAGACCATTTTACAATTTGGGCCCAAGTTAGAAGCAGAGCCTAAGGTGTAAATTATCGATAGTCCATATCTCGGAAACTATAAGAGATAATGCAGTTTCGCAACCGGCAATGTAATTAGCATGCCGAATATTACTTGGAATGTGAATTGGGACGAAATCGCCAATAGATAAGACCATTTTACAATTTGGGCCCAAGTTAGAAGCAGAGCCTAAGGTGTAAATTATCGATAGTCCATATCTCGGAAACTATAAGAGATAATGCAATTTGGCAACCGGCAATGTAATTAGCATGCCGAATATTACTTGGAATGTGAATTGGAACGAAATCGCCAATAGATAAGACCATTTTACAATTTGGGCCCAAGTTAGAAGCAGAGCCTAAGGTGTAAATTATCGATAGTCCATATCTCGGAAACTATAAGAGATAATGCAATTTGGCAACCGGCAATGTAATTAGCATGGCGAATACCACTTGGAATGTGAATTGGAACGAAATCGCCAATAGATAAGACCATTTTACAATTTGGGCCCAAGTTAGAAGCAGAGCCTAAGGTGTAAATTATCGATAGTCCATATCTCGGAAACTATAAGAGATAATTCAATTTGGCAACCGGCAATGTAATTAGCATGCCGAATATTACTTGGAATGTGAATTGGAACGAAATCGCCAATAGATAAGACCATCTTACAATTTGGGCCCAAGTTAGAAGCAGAGCCTAAGGTGTAAATTATCGATAGTCCATATCTCGGAAACTATAAGAGATAATGCAATTTGGCAACCGGCAATGTAATTAGCATGCCGAATATTACTTGGAATGTGAATTGGAACGAAATCGCCAATAGATAAGACCATTTTACAATTTGGGCCCAAGTTAGAAGCAGAGCCTAAGGTGTAAATTATCGATAGTCCATATCTCGGAAACTATAAGAGATAATTCAATTTGGCAACCGGCAATGTAATTATTATGCCGAATATTACTTGGAATGTGAATTGGAACGAAATCGCCAATAGATAAGACCATTTTACAATTTGGGCCCAAGTTATAAGCAGAGCCTAAGGTGTAAATTATCGATAGTCCATATCTCGGAAACTATAAGAGATAATGCAATTTGGCAACCGGCAATGTAATTAGCATGCCGAATATTACTTGGAATGTGAATTGGGACGAAATCGCCAATAGATAAGACCATTTTACAATTTGGGCCCAAGTTAGAAGCAGAGCCTAAGGTGTAAATTATCGATAGTCCATATCTCGGAAACTATAAGAGATAATGCAATTTGGCAACCGGCAATGTAATTAGCATGCCGAATATTACTTGGAATGTGAATTGGAACGAAATCGCCAATAGATAAGACCATTTTACAATTTGGGCCCAAGTTAGAAGCAGAGTCTAAGGTTTAAATTATCGATAGTCCATATCTCGGAAACTATAAGAGATAATGCAATTTGGCAACCGGAAATGTAATTAGCATGCCGAATATTACTTGGAATGTGAATTGGAATGAAATCGCCAATAGATAAGACCATTTTACAATTTGAGCCCAAGTTAGAAGCAGAGCCTAAGGTGTAAATTATCGATAGTCCATATCTCGGAAACTATAAGAGATAATGCAATTTGGCAACCGGCAATGTAATTAGCATGCCGAGTATTACTTGGAATGTGAATTGGAACGAAATCGCCAATAGATAAGACGATTTTACAATTTGGGCCCAAGTTAGAAGCAGAGCCTAAGGTGTAAATTACCGATAGTCCATATCTCGGAAACTATAAGAGATAATACAATTTGGCAACCGGCATTGTAATTAGCATGCCGAATATTACTTGGAATGTGAATTGGAACGAAATCGCCAATAGATAAGACCATTTTACAATTTGGGCCCAAGTTAGAAGCAGAGCCTAAGGTGTAAATTATCGATAGTCCATATCTCGGAAACTATAAGAGATAGTGCAATTTGGCAACCGGCAATGTAATTAGCATGCCGAATATTACTTGGAATGTAAATTGGAATGAAATCGCCAATGGATAAGACCATTTTACAATTTGTGCCCAAGTTAGAAGCAGAGCCTAAGGTGTAAATTATCCATAGTCCATATCTCGGAAACTATAAGAGATAATGCAATTTGGCAACCGGCAATGTAATTAGCATGCCGAATATTACTTGGAATGTGAATTGGGACGAAATCGCCAATAGATAAGACCATTTTACAATTTGGGCCCAAGTTAGAAGCAGAGCCTAAGGTGTAAATTATCGATAGTCCATATCTCGGAAACTATAAGAGATAATGCAATTTGGCAACCGGCAATGTAATTAGCATGCCGAATACCACTTGGAATGTGAATTGGAACGAAATCGCCAATAGATAAGACCATTTTACAATTTGGGCCCAAGTTAGAAGCAGAGCCTAAGGTGTAAATTATTGATAGTCCATATCTCGGAAACTATAAGAGATAATTCAATTTGGCAACCGGCAATGTAATTAGCATGCCGAATATTACTTGGAATGTGAATTGGAACGAAATCGCCAATAGATAAGACCATTTTACAATTTGGGCCCAAGTTAGAAGCAGAGCCTAAGGTGTAAATTATCGATAGTCCATATCTCGGAAACTATAAGAGATAATGCAATTTGGCAACCGGCAATGTAATCAGCATGCCGAATATTACTTGGAATGTGAATTGGAACGAAATCGCCAATAGATAAGACGATTTTACAATTTGGGCCCAAGTTAGAAGCAGAGCCTAAGGTGTAAATTACCGATAGTCCATATCTCGGAAACTATAAGAGATAATACAATTTGGCAACCGGCAATGTAATTAGCATGCCGAATATTACTTGGAATGTGAATTGGAACGAAATCGCCAATAGATAAGACCATTTTACAATTTGGGCCCAAGTTAGAAGCAGAGCCTAAGGTGTAAATTATCGATAGTCCATATCTCGGAAACTATAAGAGATAATGCAATTTGGCAACCGGCAATGTAATTAGCATGCCGAATATTACTTGGAATGTGAATTGGGACGAAATCGCCAATAGATAAGACCATTTTACAATTTGGGCCCAAGTTAGAAGCAGAGCCTAAGGTGTAAATTATCGATAGTCCATATCTCGGAAACTATAAGAGATAATGCAATTTGGCAACCGGCAATGTAATTAGCATGCCGAATACCACTTGGAATGTGAATTGGAACGAAATCGCCAATAGATAAGACCATTTTACAATTTGGGCCCAAGTTAGAAGCAGAGCCTAAGGTGTAAATTATCGATAGTCCATATCTCGGAAACTATAAGAGATAATTCAATTTGGCAACCGGCAATGTAATTAGCATGCCGAATATTACTTGGAATGTGAATTGGAACGAAATCGCCAATAGATAAGACCATTTTACAATTTGGGCCCAAGTTAGAAGCAGAGCCTAAGGTGTAAATTATCGATAGTCCATATCTCGGAAACTATAAGAGATAATGCAATTTGGCAACCGGCAATGTAATCAGCATGCCGAATATTACTTGGAATGTGAATTGGAACGAAATCGCCAATAGATAAGACGATTTTACAATTTGGGCCCAAGTTAGAAGCAGAGCCTAAGGTGTAAATTACCGATAGTCCATATCTCGGAAACTATAAGAGATAATACAATTTGGCAACCGGCAATGTAATTAGCATGCCGAATATTACTTGGAATGTGAATTGGAACGAAATCGCCAATAGATAAGACCATTTTACAATTTGGGCCCAAGTTAGAAGCAGAGCCTAAGGTGTAAATTATCGATAGTCCATATCTCGGAAACTATAAGAGATAATACAATTTGGCAACCGGCAATGTAATTAGCATGCCGAATATTACTTGGAATGTGAATTGGAACGAAATCGCCAATAGATAAGACGATTTTACAATTTGGGCCCAAGTTAGAAGCAGAGCCTAAGGTGTAAATTACCGATAGTCCATATCTCGGAAACTATAAGAGATAATGCAATTTGGCAACCGGCAATGTAATTGGCATGCCGAATATTACTAGGAATGTGAATTGGAACGAAATCGCCAATAGATAAGACCATTTTACAATTTGGGCCCAAGTTAGAAGCAGAGCCTAAGGTGTAAATTATCGATAGTCCATATCTCGGAAACTATAAGAGATAATGCAATTTGGCAAACGGCAATGTAATTAGCATGCCGAATATTACTTGGAATGTGAATTGGAATGAAATCGCCAATAGATAAGACCATTTTACAATTTGGGCCCAAGTTAGAAGCAGAGCCTAAGGTGTAAATTATCCATAGTCCATATCTCGAAAACTATAAGAGATAATGCAATTTGGCAACTGGCAATGTAATTATCATGCCGAATATTACTTGGAATGTGAATTGGGACGAAATCGCCAATAGATAAGACCATTTTACAATTTGGGCCCAAGTTAGAAGCAGAGCCTAAGGTTAAAAATAATCGATAGTCCATATCTCGGAAACTATAAGAGATAATGCAATTTGGCAACCGGCAATGTAATTAGCATGCCGAATATTACTTGGAATGTGAATTGTAACGAAATCGCCAATAGATAAGACGATTTTACACGTTAGGCTCTGCTTCTAACTTGGGCCCAAATTGTAAAATGGTCTTATCTATTGGCGATTTCGTTCCAATTCACATTCCAAGTAATATTCGGCATGCTAATTACATTGCCGGTTGCTAAATTGCATTACCTCTTATAGTTTCCGAGATATGGACTATCGATAATTTACATCTTAGGCTCTGCTTCTAACTTGGGCCCAAATTGTAAAATGATCTTATCTATTGCCGATTTTGTTCCAATTCACATTCCAATAATATTCGGCATGCTAATTACATTGCCGGTTGCCAAATTGCATTATCTCTTATAGTTTCCGAGATATGGACTATCGATAATTTACACCTTAGGCTCTGCTTCTAACTTGGGCCCAAATAATAAAATGGTCTTATCTATTGGCGATTTCATTCCAATTCACATTCCAAGTAATATTCGGCATGCTAATTACATTGCCGGTTGCCAAATTGCATTATCTCTTATAGTTTCCGAGATATGGACTATCGATAATTTACACCTTAGGCTCTGCTTCTAACTTGGGCCCAAATTGTAAAATGGTCTTATCTATTGGCGATTTCGTTCCAATTCACATTCCAACGAATATTCGGCATGCTAATTACATTGCCGGTTGCCAAATTGCATTATCTCTTATAGTTTCCGAGATATGGACTATCGGTTATTTACACCTTAGGCTCTGCTTCTAACTTGGGCCCAAATTGTAAAATGGTCTTATCTATTGGCGATTTCGTTCCAATTCACATTCCAAGTAATATTCGGCATGCTAATTACATTGCCGGTTGCCAAATTGCATTATCTCTTATAGTTTCCGAGATATGGAATATCGATAATTTACACCTTAGGCTCTGCTTCTAACTTGGGCCCAAATTGTAAAATGGTCTTATCTATTGGCGATTTCGCTCCAATTCACATTCCAAGTAATATTCGGCATGTTAATTAAATTGCCGGTTGCCAAATTGCATTATCTCTTATAGTTTCCGAGATATGGACTATCGATAATTTACACCTTAGGCTCTGCTTCTAACTTGGGCCCAAATTGTAAAATGGTCTTACCTATTGGCGATTTCGTTCCAATTCAAATTCCAAGTAATATTCGGCATGTTAATTAAATTGCCGGTTGCCAAATTGCATTATCTCTTATAGTTTCCGAGATATGGACTATCGATAATTTACACCTTAGGCTCTGCTTCTAACTTGGGCCCAAATTGTAAAATCGTCTTATCTATTGGCGATTTCGTTCCAATTCACATTCCAAGTAATATTCGGCATGCTAATTACATTCCCGGTTGCCAAATTGCATTATCTCTTATTGTTTCCGAGATATGGACTATCGATAATTTACACCTTAGGCTCTGCTTCTAACTTGGGCCCAAATTGTAATATGGTCTTATCTATTGGCGATTTCGTTCCAATTCACATTCCAAGTAATATTCGGCATGCTAATTACATTGCCGGTTGCCAAATTGCATTATCTCTTATAGTTTCCGAGATCGATCGCCAATAGATAAGACCATTTTACAATTTGGGCCCAAGTTAGAAGCAGAGCCTAAGGTGTAAATTATCGATAGTCCATATCTCGGAAACTATAAGAGATAATGCAATTTGGCAACCGGCAATGTAATTAGCATGCCGAATATTACTTGGAATGTGAATTGGAACGAAATCGCCAATAGATAAGACCATTTTACAATTTGGGCCCAAGTTAGAAGCAGAGCCTAAGGTGTAAATTGTCGATAGTCCACATCTCGGAAACTATAAGAGATAATGCAATTTGGCAACCGGCAATGTAATTAGCATGCCGAATATTACTTGGAAAGTGAATTGGAACGAAATCGCCAATAGATAAGACCATATTACAATTTGGGCCCAAGTTAGAAGCAGAGCCTAAGGTGTAAATTATCGATAGTCCATATCTCGGAAACTATAAGAGATAATGCAATTTGGCAACCGGCAATGTAATTAGCATGCCGAATATTACTTGGAATGTGAATTGGAACGAAATCGCCAATAGATAAGACCATTTTACAATTTGGGCCCAAGTTAGAAGCAGAGCCTAAGGTGTAAATTATCGATAGTCCATATCTCGGAAACTATAAGATATAATGCAATTTGGCAACCGGCAATGTAATTAGCATACCGAATATTACTTGGAATGTGAATTGGAACGAAATCGCCAATAGGTAAGACCATTTTACAATTTGGGCCCAAGTTAGAAGCAGAGCCTAAGGTGTAAATTATCGATAGTCCATATCTCGGAAACTATAAGAGATAATTCAATTTGGAAACCGGCAATATAATTAGCATGCCGAATATTACTTGGAATGTGAATTGGAACGAAATCGCCAATAGATAAGACCATTTTACAATTTGGGCCCAAGTTAGAAGCAGAGCCTAAGGTGTAAATTATCGATAGTCCATATCTCGGAAACTATAAGAGATAATGCAATTTGGCAACCGGCAATGTAATTAGCATGCCGAATATTACTTGGAATGTGAATTGGAACGAAATCGCCAATAGATAAGGCCATTTTACAATTTGGGCCCAAGTTAGAAGCAGAGCCTAAGGTGTAAATTATCGATAGTCCATATCTCGGAAACTATAAGAGATAATGCAATTTGGCAACCGGCAATGTAATTAGCATGCCGAATATTACTTGGAATGTGAATTGGAACGAAATCGCCAATAGATAAGACCATTTTACAATTTGGGCCCAAGTTAGAAGCAGAGCCTAAGGTGTAAATTATCGATAGTCCATATCTCGGAAACTAAAAGAGATAATGCAATTTGGCAACCGGCAATGTAATTAGCATGCCGAATATTACTTGGAATGTGAATTGGAACGAAATCGCCAATAGATAAGACCATTTTACAATTTGGGCCCAAGTTAGAAGCAGAGCCTAAGGTGTAAATTATCGATAGTCCATATCTCGGAAACTATAAGAGATAATGCAGTTTCGCAACCGGCAATGTAATTAGCATGCCGAATATTATTTGGAATGTGAATTAGGACGAAATCGCCAATAGATAAGACCATTTTACAATTTGGGCCCAAGTTAGAAGCAGAGCCTAAGGTGTAAATTATCGATAGTCCATATCTCGGAAACTATAGGAGATAATGCAATTTGGCAACCGGCAATGTAATTAGCATGCCGAATATTACTTGGAATGTGAATTGGAACGAAATCGCCAATAGATAAGACCATTTTACAATTTGGGCCCAAGTTAGAAGCAGAGCCTAAGGTGTAAATTATCGATAGTCCATATCTCGGAAACTATAAGAGATAATGCAATTTGGCAACCGGCAATGTAATTAGCATGCCGAATACCACTTGGAATGTGAATTGGAACGAAATCGCCAATAGATAAGACCATTTTACAATTTGGGCCCAAGTTAGAAGCAGAGCCTAAGGTGTAAATTATCGATAGTCCATATCTCGGAAACTATAAGAGATAATTCAATTTGGCAACCGGCAATGTAATTAGCATGCCGAATATTACTTGGAATGTGAATTGGAACGAAATCGCCAATAGATAAGACCATTTTACAATTTGGGCCCAAGTTAGAAGCAGAGCCTAAGGTGTAAATTATCGATAGTCCATATCTCGGAAACTAAAAGAGATAATGCAATTTGGCAACCGGCAATGTAATTAGCATGCTGAATATTACTTGGAATGTGAATTGGAACGAAATCGCCAATAGATAAGACCATTTTACAATTTGGGCCCAAGTTAGAAGCAGAGCCTAAGGTGTAAATTATCGATAGTCCATATCTCGGAAACTATAAGAGATAATGCAGTTTCGCAACCGGCAATGTAATTAGCATGCCGAATATTACTTGGAATGTGAATTGGGACGAAATCGCCAATAGATAAGACCATTTTACAATTTGGGCCCAAGTTAGAAGCAGAGCCTAAGGTGTAAATTATTGATAGTCCATATCTCGGAAACCATAAGAGATAATGCAATTTGGCAACCGGCAATGTAATTAGCATGCCGAATATTACTTGGAATGTGAATTGGAACGAAATCGCCAATAGATAAGACCATTTTACAATTTGGGCCCAAGTTAGAAGCAGAGCCTAAGGTGTAAATTATCGATAGTCCATATCTCGGAAACTATAAGAGATAATGCAATTTGGCAACCGGCAATGTAATTAGCATGCCGAATACCACTTGGAATGTGAATTGGAACGAAATCGCCAATAGATAAGACCATTTTACAATTTGGGCCCAAGTTAGAAGCAGAGCCTAAGGTGTAAATTATCGATAGTCCATATCTCGGAAACTATAAGAGATAATTCAATTTGGCAACCGGCAATGTAATTAGCATGCCGAATATTACTTGGAATGTGAATTGGAACGAAATCGCCAATAGATAAGGCCATTTTACAATTTGGGCTCAAGTTAGAAGCAGAGCCTAAGGTGTAAATTATCGATAGTCCATATCTCGGAAACTAAAAGAGATAATGCAATTTGGCAACCGGCAATGTAATTAGCATGCCGAATACCACTTGGAATGTGAATTGGAACGAAATCGCCAATAGATAAGACCATTTTACAATTTGGGCCCAAGTTAGAAGCAGAGCCTAAGGTGTAAATAATCGATAGTCCATATCTCGGAAACTATAAGAGATAATGCAATTTGGCAAACGGCAATGTAATTAGCATGCCGAATATTACTTGGAATGTGAATTGGAACGAAATCGCCAATAGATAAGACCATTTTACAATTTGGGCCCAAGTTAGAAGCAGTGCCTAAGGTGTAAATTATCGATAGTCCATATCTCGGAAACTATAAGAGATAATGCAATTTGGCAACCGGCAATGTAATTAGCATGCCGAATACCACTTGGAATGTGAATTGGAACGAAATCGCCAATAGATAAGACCATTTTACAATTTGGGCCCAAGTTAGAAGCAGAGCCTAAGGTGTAAATTATCGATAGTCCATATCTCGGAAACTATAAGAGATAATTCAATTTGGCAACCGGCAATGTAATTAGCATGCCGAATATTACTTGGAATGTGAATTGGAACGAAATCGCCAATAGATAAAACCATTTTACAATTTGGGCCCAAGTTAGAAGCAGAGCCTAAGGTGTAAATTATCGATAGTCCATATCTCGGAAACTATAAGAGATAATGCAATTTGGCAACCGGCAATGTAATTAGCATGCCGAATATTACTTGGAATGTGAATTGGAACGAAATCGCCAATAGATAAGACGATTTTACAATTTGGGCCCAAGTTAGAAGCAGAGCCTAAGGTGTAAATTACCGATAGTCCATATCTCGGAAACTATAAGAGATAATGCAATTTGGCAACCGGCAATGTAATTAGCATGCCGAATATTACTTGGAATGTGAATTGGAACGAAATCGCCAATAGATAAGACCATTTTACAATTTGGGCCCAAGTTAGAAGCAGAGCCTAAGGTGTAAATAATCGATAGTCCATATCTCGGAAACTATAAGAGATAATGCAATTTGGCAACCGGCAATGTAATTAGCATGCCGAATATTACTTGGAATGTGAATTGGAATGAAATCGCCAATAGATAAGACCATTTTACAATTTGGGCCCAAGTTAGAAGCAGAGCCTAAGGTGTAAATTATCGATAGTCCATATCTCGGAAACTATCAGAGATAATGCAATTTGGCAACCGGCAATGTAATTAGCATGCCGAATATTACTTGGAATGTGAATTGGAACGAAATCGCCAATAGATAAGGCCATTTTACAATTTGGGCCCACGTTAGAAGCAGAGCCTAAGGTGTAAATTATCGATAGTCCATATCTCGGAAACTATAAGAGATAATGCAATTTGGCAACCGGCGATGTAATTAGCATGCCGAATATTACTTGGAATGTGAATTGGAACGAAATCGCCAATAGATAAGACCATTTTACAATTTGGGCCCAAGTTAGAAGCAGAGCCTAAGGTGTAAATTATCGATAGTCCATATCTCGGAAACTATAAGAGATAATGCAATTTGGCAACCGGCAATGTAATTAGCATGCCGAATATTACTTGGAATGTGAATTGGAACGAAATCGCCAATAGATAAGACCATTTTACAATTTGGGCCCAAGTTAGAAGCAGAGCCTAAGGTGTAAATTATCGATAGTCCATATCTCGGAAACTATAAGAGATAATGCAATTTGGCAACCGGCAATGTAATTAGCATGCCGAATATTACTTGGAATGTGAATTGGAACGAAATCGCCAATAGATAAGACCATTTTACAATTTGGGCCCAAGTTAGAAGCAGAGCCTAAGGTGTAAATTATCGATAGTCCATATCTCGGAAACTATAAGAGATAATGCAATTTGGCAACCGGCAATGTAATTAGCATGCCGAATATTACTTGGAATGTGAATTGGAACGAAATCGCCAATAGATAAGACCATTTTACAATTTGGGCCCAAGTTAGAAGCAGAGCCTAAGGTGTAAATTATCGATAGTCCATATCTCGGAAACTATAAGAGATAATGCAATTTGGCAACCGGCAATGTAATTAGCATGCCGAATATTACTTGGAATGTGAATTGGAACGAAATCGCCAATAGGTAAGACCATTTTACAATTTGGGAACAAGTTAGAAGCAGAGCCTAAGGTGTAAATTATCGATAGTCCATATCTCGGAAAATATAAGAGATAATGCAATTTGGCAACCGGCAATGTAATTAGCATGCCGAATATTACTTGGAATGTGAATTGGAACGAAATCGCCAATAGATAAGGCCATTTTACAATTTGGGCCCAAGTTAGAAGCAGAGCTTAAGGTGTAAATTATCGATAGTCCATATCTCGGAAACTATAAGAGATAATGCAATTTGGCAACCGGCAATGTAATTAGCATGCCGAATATTACTTGGAATGTGAATTGGAACGAAATCGCCAATAGATAAGACCATTTTACAATTTGGGCCCAAGTTAGAAGCAGAGCCTAAGGTGTAAATTATCGATAGTCCATATCTCGGAAACTAAAAGAGATAATGCAATTTGGCAACCGGCAATGTAATTAGCATGCCGAATATTACTTGGAATGTGAATTGGAACGAAATCGCCAATAGATAAGACCATTTTACAATTTGGGCCCAAGTTAGAAGCAGAGCCTAAGGTGTAAATTATCGATAGTCCATATCTCGGAAACTATAAGAGATAATGCAGTTTCGCAACCGGCAATGTAATTAGCATGCCGAATATTACTTGGAATGTGAATTGGGACGAAATCGCCAATAGATAAGACCATTTTACAATTTGGGCCCAAGTTAGAAGCAGAGCCTAAGGTGTAAATTATCGATAGTCCATATCTCGGAAACTATAAGAGATAATGCAATTTGGCAACCGGCAATGTAATTAGCATGCCGAATATTACTTGGAGTGTGAATTGGAACGAAATCGCCAATAGATAAGACCATTTTACAATTTGGGCCCAAGTTAGAAGCAGAGCCTAAGGTGTAAATTATCGATAGTCCATATCTCGGAAACTATAAGAGATAATGCAATTTGGCAACCGGCAATGTAATTAGCATGCCGAATATCACTTGGAATGTGAATTGGAACGAAATCGCCAATAGATAAGACCATTTTACAATTTGGGCCCAAGTTAGAAGCAGAGCCTAAGGTGTAAATTATCGATAGTCCATATCTCGGAAACTATAAGAGATAATTCAATTTGGCAACCGGCAATGTAATTAGCATGCCGAATATTACTTGGAATGTGAATTGGAACGAAATCGCCAATAGATAAGACCATTTTACAATTTGGGCCCAAGTTAGAAGCAGAGCCTAAGGTGTAAATTATCGATAGTCCATATCTCGGAAACTATAAGAGATAATGCAATTTGGCAACCGGCAATGTAATTAGCATGCCGAATATTACTTGGAATGTGAATTGGAACGAAATCGCCAATAGATAAGACGATTTTACAATTTGGGCCCAACTTAGAAGCAGAGCCTAAGGTGTAAATTATCGATAGTCCATATCTCGGAAACTAAAAGAGATAATGCAATTTGGCAACCGGCAATGTAATTAGCATGCCGAATATTACTTGGAATGTGAATTGGAACGAAATCGCCAATAGATAAGACCATTTTACAATTTGGGCCCAAGTTAGAAGCAGAGCCTAAGGTGTAAATTATCGATAGTCCATATCTCGGAAACTATAAGAGATAATGCAGTTTCGCAACCGGCAATGTAATTAGCATGCCGAATATTACTTGGAATGTGAATTGGGACGAAATCGCCAATAGATAAGACCATTTTACAATTTGGGCCCAAGTTAGAAGCAGAGCCTAAGGTGTAAATTATCGATAGTCCATATCTCGGAAACTATAAGAGATAATGCAATTTGGCAACCGGCAATGTAATTAGCATGCCGAATATTACTTGGAATGTGAATTGGAACGAAATCGCCAATAGATAAGACCATTTTACAATTTGGGCCCAAGTTAGAAGCAGAGCCTAAGGTGTAAATTATCGATAGTCCATATCTCGGAAACTATAAGAGATAATGCAATTTGGCAACCGGCAATGTAATTAGCATGCCGAATATTACTTGGAATGTGAATTGGAACGAAATCGCCAATAGATAAGACCATTTTACAATTTGGGCCCAAGTTAGAAGCAGAGTCTAAGGTGTAAATTATCGATAGTCCATATCTCGGAAACTATAAGAGATAATGCAATTTGGCAACCGGAAATGTAATTAGCATGCCGAATATTACTTGGAATGTGAATTGGAATGAAATCGCCAATAGATAAGACCATTTTACAATTTGAGCCCAAGTTAGAAGCAGAGCCTAAGGTGTAAATTATCGATAGTCCATATCTCGGAAACTATAAGAGATAATGCAATTTGGCAACCGGCAATGTAATTAGCATGCCGAGTATTACTTGGAATGTGAATTGGATCGAAATCGCCAATAGATAAGACGATTTTACAATTTGGGCCCAAGTTAGAAGCAGAGCCTAAGGTGTAAATTACCGATAGTCCATATCTCGGAAACTATAAGAGATAATACAATTTGGCAACCGGCATTGTAATTAGCATGCCGAATATTACTTGGAATGTGAATTGGAACGAAATCGCCAATAGATAAGACCATTTTACAATTTGGGCCCAAGTTAGAAGCAGAGCCTAAGGTGTAAATTATCGATAGTCCATATCTCGGAAACTATAAGAGATAATGCAATTTGGCAACCGGCAATGTAATTAGCATGCCGAGTATTACTTGGAATGTGAATTGGAACGAAATCGCCAATAGATAAGACGATTTTACAATTTGGGCCCAAGTTAGAAGCAGAGCCTAAGGTGTAAATTATCGATAGTCCATATCTCGGAAACTAAAAGAGATAATGCAATTTGGCAACCGGCAATGTAATTAGCATGCCGAATATTACTTGGAATGTGAATTGGAACGAAATCGCCAATAGATAAGACCATTTTACAACTTGGGCCCAAGTTAGAAGCAGAGCCTAAGGTGTAAATTATCGATAGTCCATATCTCGGAAACTATAAGAGATAATGCAGTTTCGCAACCGGCAATGTAATTAGCATGCCGAATATTACTTGGAATGTGAATTGGGACGAAATCGCCAATAGATAAGACCATTTTACAATTTGGGCCCAAGTTAGAAGCAGAGCCTAAGGTGTAAATTATCGATAGTCCATATCTCGGAAACTATAAGAGATAATGCAATTTGGCAACCGGCAATGTAATTAGCATGCCGAATATTACTTGGAATGTGAATTGGAACGAAATCGCCAATAGATAAGACCATTTTACAATTTGGGCCCAAGTTAGAAGCAGAGCCTAAGGTGTAAATTATCGATAGTCCATATCTCGGAAACTATAAGAGATAATGCAATTTGGCAACCGGCAATGTAATTAGCATGCCGAATACCACTTGGAATGTGAATTGGAACGAAATCGCCAATAGATTAGACCATTTTACAATTTGGGCCCAAGTTAGAAGCAGAGCCTAAGGTGTAAATTATCGATAGTCCATATCTCGGAAACTATAGGAGATAATTCAATTTGGCAACCGGCAATGTAATTAGCATACCGAATATTACTTGGAATGTGAATTGGAACGAAATCGCCAATAGATAAGACCATTTTACAATTTGGGCCCAAGTTAGAAGCAGAGCCTAAGGTGTAAATTATCGATAGTCCATATCTCGGAAACTATAAGAGATAATGCAATTTGGCAACCGGCAATGTAATTAGCATGCCGAATATTACTTGGAATGTGAATTGGAACGAAATCGCCAATAGATAAGACCATTTTACAATTTGGGCCCAAGTTAGAAGCAGAGCCTAAGGTGTAAATTATCGATAGTCCATATCTCGGAAACTAAAAGAGATAATGCAATTTGGCAACCGGCAATGTAATTAGCATGCCGAATATTACTTGGAATGTGAATTGGAACGAAATCGCCAATAGATAAGACCATTTTACAATTTGGGCCCAAGTTAGAAGCAGAGCCTAAGGTGTAAATTATCGATAGTCCATATCTCGGAAACTATAAGAGATAATGCAGTTTCGCAACCGGCAATGTAATTAGCATGCCGAATATTACTTGGAATGTGAATTGGGACGAAATCGCCAATAGATAAGACCATTTTACAATTTGGGCCCAAGTTAGAAGCAGAGCCTAAGGTGTAAATTATCGATAGTCCATATCTCGGAAACTATAAGAGATAATGCAATTTGGCAACCGGCAATGTAATTAGCATGCCGAATATTACTTGGAATGTGAATTGGAACGAAATCGCCAATAGATAAGACCATTTTACAATTTGGGCCCAAGTTAGAAGCAGAGCCTAAGGTGTAAATTATCGATAGTCCATATCTCGGAAACTATAAGAGATAATGCAATTTGGCAACCGGCAATGTAATTAGCATGCCGAATACCACTTGGAATGTGAATTGGAACGAAATCGCCAATAGATAAGACCATTTTACAATTTGGGCCCAAGTTAGAAGCAGAGCCTAAGGTGTAAATTATCGATAGTCCATATCTCGGAAACTATAAGAGATAATTCAATTTGGCAACCGGCAATGTAATTAGCATGCCGAATATTACTTGGAATGTGAATTGGAACGAAATCGCCAATAGATAAGACCATCTTACAATTTGGGCCCAAGTTAGAAGCAGAGCCTAAGGTGTAAATTATCGATAGTCCATATCTCGGAAACTATAAGAGATAATGCAATTTGGCAACCGGCAATGTAATTAGCATGCCTAATATTACTTGGAATGTGAATTGGAACGAAATCGCCAATAGATAAGACCATTTTACAATTTGGGCCCAAGTTATAAGCAGAGCCTAAGGTGTAAATTATCGATAGTCCATATCTCGGAAACTATAAGAGATAATGCAATTTGGCAACCGGCAATGTAATTAGCATGCCGAATATTACTTGGAATGTGAATTGGAACGAAATCGCCAATAGATAAGACGATTTTACAATTTGGGCCCAAGTTAGAAGCAGAGCCTAAGGTGTAAATTATCGATAGTCCATATCTCGGAAACTAAAAGAGATAATGCAATTTGGCAACCGGCAATGTAATTAGCATGCCGAATATTACTTGGAATGTGAATTGGAACGAAATCGCCAATAGATAAGACCATTTTACAATTTGGGCCCAAGTTAGAAGCAGAGCCTAAGGTGTAAATTATCGATAGTCCATATCTCGGAAACTATAAGAGATAATGCAGTTTCGCAACCGGCAATGTAATTAGCATGCCGAATATTACTTGGAATGTGAATTGGGACGAAATCGCCAATAGATAAGACCATTTTACAATTTGGGCCCAAGTTAGAAGCAGAGCCTAAGGTGTAAATTATCGATAGTCCATATCTCGGAAACTATAAGAGATAATGCAATTTGGCAACCGGCAATGTAATTAGCATGCCGAATATTACTTGGAATGTGAATTGGAACGAAATCGCCAATAGATAAGACCATTTTACAATTTGGGCCCAAGTTAGAAGCAGAGTCTAAGGTGTAAATTATCGATAGTCCATATCTCGGAAACTATAAGAGATAATGCAATTTGGCAACCGGAAATGTAATTAGCATGCCGAATATTACTTGGAATGTGAATTGGAATGAAATCGCCAATAGATAAGACCATTTTACAATTTGAGCCCAAATTAGAAGCAGAGCCTAAGGTGTAAATTATCGATAGTCCATATCTCGGAAACTATAAGAGATAATGCAATTTGGCAACCGGCAATGTAATTAGCATGCCGAGTATTACTTGGAATGTGAATTGGAACGAAATCGCCAATAGATAAGACGATTTTACAATTTGGGCCCAAGTTAGAAGCAGAGCCTAAGGTGTAAATTACCGATAGTCCATATCTCGGAAACTATAAGAGATAATACAATTTGGCAACTGGCATTGTAATTAGCATGCCGAATATTACTTGGAATGTGAATTGGAACGAAATCGCCAATAGATAAGACCATTTTACAATTTGGGCCCAAGTTAGAAGCAGAGCCTAAGGTGTAAATTATCGATAGTCCATATCTCGGAAACTATAAGAGATAGTGCAATTTGGCAACCGGCAATGTAATTAGCATGCCGAATATTACTTGGAATGTAAATTGGAATGAAATCGCCAATAGATAAGACCATTTTACAATTTGTGCCCAAGTTAGAAGCAGAGCCTAAGGTGTAAATTTTCCATAGTCCATATCTCGGAAACTATAAGAGATAATGCAATTTGGCAACCGGCAATGTAATTAGCATGCCGAATATTACTTGGAATGTGAATTGGGACGAAATCGCCAATAGATAAGACCATTTTACAATTTGGGCCCAAGTTAGAAGCAGAGCCTAAGGTGTAAATTATCGATAGTCCATATCTCGGAAACTATAAGAGATAATGCAATTTGGCAACCGGCAATGTAATTAGCATGCCGAATACCACTTGGAATGTGAATTGGAACGAAATCGCCAATAGATAAGACCATTTTACAATTTGGGCCCAAGTTAGAAGCAGAGCCTAAGGTGTAAATTATCGATAGTCCATATCTCGGAAACTATAAGAGATAATTCAATTTGGCAACCGGCAATGTAATTAGCATGCCGAATATTACTTGGAATGTGAATTGGAACGAAATCGCCAATAGATAAGACCATTTTACAATTTGGGCCCAAGTTAGAAGCAGAGCCTAAGGTGTAAATTATCGATAGTCCATATCTCGGAAACTATAAGAGATAATGCAATTTGGCAACCGGCAATGTAATCAGCATGCCGAATATTACTTGGAATGTGAATTGGAACGAAATCGCCAATAGATAAGACGATTTTACAATTTGGGCCCAAGTTAGAAGCAGAGCCTAAGGTGTAAATTACCGATAGTCCATATCTCGGAAACTATAAGAGATAATACAATTTGGCAACCGGCAATGTAATTAGCATGCCGAATATTACTTGGAATGTGAATTGGAACGAAATCGCCAATAGATAAGACCATTTTACAATTTGGGCCCAAGTTAGAAGCAGAGCCTAAGGTGTAAATTATCGATAGTCCATATCTCGGAAACTATAAGAGATAATGCAATTTGGCAACCGGCAATGTAATTAGCATGCCGAATATTACTTGGAATGTGAATTGGGACGAAATCGCCAATAGATAAGACCATTTTACAATTTGGGCCCAAGTTAGAAGCAGAGCCTAAGGTGTAAATTATCGATAGTCCATATCTCGGAAACTATAAGAGATAATGCAATTTGGCAACCGGCAATGTAATTAGCATGCCGAATATTACTTGGAATGTGAATTGGAACGAAATCGCCAATAGATAAGACCATTTTACAATTGGGGCCCAAGTTAGAAGCAGAGCCTAAGGTGTAAATTATCGATAGTCCATATCTCGGAAACTATAAGAGATAATGCAATTTGGCAACCGGCAATGTAATCAGCATGCCGAATATTACTTGGAATGTGAATTGGAACGAAATCGCCAATAGATAAGACGATTTTACAATTTGGGCCCAAGTTAGAAGCAGAGCCTAAGGTGTAAATTACCGATAGTCCATATCTCGGAAACTATAAGAGATAATACAATTTGGCAACCGGCAATGTAATTAGCATGCCGAATATTACTTGGAATGTGAATTGGAACGAAATCGCCAATAGATAAGACCATTTTACAATTTGGGCCCAAGTTAGAAGCAGAGCCTAAGGTGTAAATTGTCGATAGTCCATATCTCGGAAACTATAAGAGATAATGCAGTTTCGCAACCGGCAATGTAATTAGCATGCCGAATATTACTTGGAATGTGAATTGGGACGAAATCGCCAATAGATAAGACCATTTTACAATTTGGGCCCAAGTTAGAAGCAGAGCCTAAGGTGTAAATTATCGATAGTCCATATCTCGGAAACTATAAGAGATAATGCAATTTGGCAACCGGCAATGTAATTAGCATGCCGAATATTACTTGGAATGTGAATTGGAACGAAATCGCCAATAGATAAGACCATTTTACAATTTGGGCCCAAGTTAGAAGCAGAGCCTAAGGTGTAAATTATCGATAGTCCATATCTCGGAAACTATAAGAGATAATGCAATTTGGCAACCGGCAATGTAATTAGCATGCCGAATACCACTTGGAATGTGAATTGGAACGAAATCGCCAATAGATTAGACCATTTTACAATTTGGGCCCAAGTTAGAAGCAGAGCCTAAGGTGTAAATTATCGATAGTCCATATCTCGGAAACTATAGGAGATAATTCAATTTGGCAACCGGCAATGTAATTAGCATACCGAATATTACTTGGAATGTGAATTGGAACGAAATCGCCAATAGATAAGACCATTTTACAATTTGGGCCCAAGTTAGAAGCAGAGCCTAAGGTGTAAATTATCGATAGTCCATATCTCGGAAACTATAAGAGATAATGCAATTTGGCAACCGGCAATGTAATTAGCATGCCGAATATTACTTGGAATGTGAATTGGAACGAAATCGCCAATAGATAAGACCATTTTACAATTTGGGCCCAAGTTAGAAGCAGAGCCTAAGGTGTAAATTATCGATAGTCCATATCTCGGAAACTAAAAGAGATAATGCAATTTGGCAACCGGCAATGTAATTAGCATGCCGAATATTACTTGGAATGTGAATTGGAACGAAATCGCCAATAGATAAGACCATTTTACAATTTGGGCCCAAGTTAGAAGCAGAGCCTAAGGTGTAAATTATCGATAGTCCATATCTCGGAAACTATAAGAGATAATGCAGTTTCGCAACCGGCAATGTAATTAGCATGCCGAATATTACTTGGAATGTGAATTGGGACGAAATCGCCAATAGATAAGACCATTTTACAATTTGGGCCCAAGTTAGAAGCAGAGCCTTAGGTGTAAATTATCGATAGCCCATATCTCGGAAACTATAAGAGATAATGCAATTTGGCAACCGGCAATGTAACTAGCATGCCGAATATTACTTGGAATGTGAATTGGAACGAAATCGCCAATAGATAAGACCATTTTACAATTTGGGCCCAAGTTAGAAGCAGAGCCTAAGGTGTAAATTATCGATAGTCCATATCTCGGAAACTATAAGAGATAATGCAATTTGGCAACCGGCAATGTAATTAGCATGCCGAATACCACTTGGAATGTGAATTGGAACGAAATCGCCAATAGATAAGACCATTTTACAATTTGGGCCCAAGTTAGAAGCAGAGCCTAAGGTGTAAATTATCGATAGTCCATATCTCGGAAACTATAAGAGATAATTCAATTTGGCAACCGGCAATGTAATTAGCATGCCGAATATTACTTGGAATGTGAATTGGAACGAAATCGCCAATAGATAAGACCATCTTACAATTTGGGCCCAAGTTAGAAGCAGAGCCTAAGGTGTAAATTATCGATAGTCCATATCTCGGAAACTATAAGAGATAATGCAATTTGGCAACCGGCAATGTAATTAGCATGCCGAATATTACTTGGAATGTGAATTGGAACGAAATCGCCAATAGATAAGACCATTTTACAATTTGGGCCCAAGTTAGAAGCAGAGCCTAAGGTGTAAATTATCGATAGTCCATATCTCGGAAACTATAAGAGATAATTCAATTTGGCAACCGGCAATGTAATTATTATGCCGAATATTACTTGGAATGTGAATTGGAACGAAATCGCCAATAGATAAGACGATTTTACAATTTGGGCCCAAGTTAGAAGCAGAGCCTAAGGTGTAAATTATCGATAGTCCATATCTCGGAAACTAAAAGAGATAATGCAATTTGGCAACCGGCAATGTAATTAGCATGCCGAATATTACTTGGAATGTGAATTGGAACGAAATCGCCAATAGATAAGACCATTTTACAATTTGGGCCCAAGTTAGAAGCAGAGCCTAAGGTGTAAATTATCGATAGTCCATATCTCGGAAACTATAAGAGATAATGCAGTTTCGCAACCGGCAATGTAATTAGCATGCCGAATATTACTTGGAATGTGAATTGGGACGAAATCGCCAATAGATAAGACCATTTTACAATTTGGGCCCAAGTTAGAAGCAGAGCCTAAGGTGTAAATTATCGATAGTCCATATCTCGGAAACTATAAGAGATAATGCAATTTGGCAACCGGCAATGTAATTAGCATGCCGAATATTACTTGGAATGTGAATTGGAACGAAATCGCCAATAGATAAGACCATTTTACAATTTGGGCCCAAGTTAGAAGCAGAGTCTAAGGTGTAAATTATCGATAGTCCATATCTCGGAAACTATAAGAGATAATGCAATTTGGCAACCGGAAATGTAATTAGCATGCCGAATATTACTTGGAATGTGAATTGGAATGAAATCGCCAATAGATAAGACCATTTTACAATTTGAGCCCAAGTTAGAAGCAGAGCCTAAGGTGTAAATTATCGATAGTCCATATCTCGGAAACTATAAGAGATAATGCAATTTGGCAACCGGCAATGTAATTAGCATGCCGAGTATTACTTGGAATGTGAATTGGAACGAAATCGCCAATAGATAAGACGATTTTACAATTTGGGCCCAAGTTAGAAGCAGAGCCTAAGGTGTAAATTACCGATAGTCCATATCTCGGAAACTATAAGAGATAATACAATTTGGCAACCGGCATTGTAATTAGCATGCCGAATATTACTTGGAATGTGAATTGGAACGAAATCGCCAATAGATAAGACCATTTTACAATTTGGGCCCAAGTTAGAAGCAGAGCCTAAGGTGTAAATTATCGATAGTCCATATCTCGGAAACTATAAGAGATAATGCAATTTGGCAACCGGCAATGTAATTAGCATGCCGAGTATTACTTGGAATGTGAATTGGAACGAAATCGCCAATAGATAAGACGATTTTACAATTTGGGCCCAAGTTAGAAGCAGAGCCTAAGGTGTAAATTATCGATAGTCCATATCTCGGAAACTAAAAGAGATAATGCAATTTGGCAACCGGCAATGTAATTAGCATGCCGAATATTACTTGGAATGTGAATTGGAACGAAATCGCCAATAGATAAGACCATTTTACAACTTGGGCCCAAGTTAGAAGCAGAGCCTAAGGTGTAAATTATCGATAGTCCATATCTCGGAAACTATAAGAGATAATGCAGTTTCGCAACCGGCAATGTAATTAGCATGCCGAATATTACTTGGAATGTGAATTGGGACGAAATCGCCAATAGATAAGACCATTTTACAATTTGGGCCCAAGTTAGAAGCAGAGCCTAAGGTGTAAATTATCGATAGTCCATATCTCGGAAACTATAAGAGATAATGCAATTTGGCAACCGGCAATGTAATTAGCATGCCGAATATTACTTGGAATGTGAATTGGAACGAAATCGCCAATAGATAAGACCATTTTACAATTTGGGCCCAAGTTAGAAGCAGAGCCTAAGGTGTAAATTATCGATAGTCCATATCTCGGAAACTATAAGAGATAATGCAATTTGGCAACCGGCAATGTAATTAGCATGCCGAATACCACTTGGAATGTGAATTGGAACGAAATCGCCAATAGATTAGACCATTTTACAATTTGGGCCCAAGTTAGAAGCAGAGCCTAAGGTGTAAATTATCGATAGTCCATATCTCGGAAACTATTGGAGATAATTCAATTTGGCAACCGGCAATGTAATTAGCATACCGAATATTACTTGGAATGTGAATTGGAACGAAATCGCCAATAGATAAGACCATTTTACAATTTGGGCCCAAGTTAGAAGCAGAGCCTAAGGTGTAAATTATCGATAGTCCATATCTCGGAAACTATAAGAGATAATGCAATTTGGCAACCGGCAATGTAATTAGCATGCCGAATATTACTTGGAATGTGAATTGGAACGAAATCGCCAATAGATAAGACCATTTTACAATTTGGGCCCAAGTTAGAAGCAGAGCCTAAGGTGTAAATTATCGATAGTCCATATCTCGGAAACTAAAAGAGATAATTCAATTTGGCAACCGGCAATGTAATTAGCATGCCGAATATTACTTGGAATGTGAATTGGAACGAAATCGCCAATAGATAAGACCATTTTACAATTTGGGCCCAAGTTAGAAGCAGAGCCTAAGGTGTAAATTATCGATAGTCCATATCTCGGAAACTATAAGAGATAATGCAGTTTCGCAACCGGCAATGTAATTAGCATGCCGAATATTACTTGGAATGTGAATTGGGACGAAATCGCCAATAGATAAGACCATTTTACAATTTGGGCCCAAGTTAGAAGCAGAGCCTAAGGTGTAAATTATCGATAGTCCATATCTCGGAAACTATAAGAGATAATGCAATTTGGCAACCGGCAATGTAATTAGCATGCCGAATATTACTTGGAATGTGAATTGGAACGAAATCGCCAATAGATAAGACCATTTTACAATTTGGGCCCAAGTTAGAAGCAGAGCCTAAGGTGTAAATTATCGATAGTCCATATCTCGGAAACTATAAGAGATAATGCAATTTGGCAACCGGCAATGTAATTAGCATGCCGAATACCACTTGGAATGTGAATTGGAACGAAATCGCCATTAGATAAGACCATTTTACAATTTGGGCCCAAGTTAGAAGCAGAGCCTAAGGTGTAAATTATCGATAGTCCATATCTCGGAAACTATAAGAGATAATTCAATTTGGCAACCGGCAATGTAATTAGCATGCCGAATATTACTTGGAATGTGAATTGGAACGAAATCGCCAATAGATAAGACCATCTTACAATTTGGGCCCAAGTTAGAAGCAGAGCCTAAGGTGTAAATTATCGATAGTCCATATCTCGGAAACTATAAGAGATAATGCAATTTGGCAACCGGCAATGTAATTAGCATGCCGAATATTACTTGGAATGTGAATTGGAACGAAATCGCCAATAGATAAGACCATTTTACAATTTGGGCCCAAGTTAGAAGCAGAGCCTAAGGTGTAAATTATCGATAGTCCATATCTCGGAAACTATAAGAGATAATTCAATTTGGCAACCGGCAATGTAATTATTATGCCGAATATTACTTGGAATGTGAATTGGAACGAAATCGCCAATAGATAAGACCATTTTACAATTTGGGCCCAAGTTATAAGCAGAGCCTAAGGTGTAAATTATCGATAGTCCATATCTCGGAAACTATAAGAGATAATGCAATTTGGCAACCGGCAATGTAATTAGCATGCCGAATATTACTTGGAATGTGAATTGGAACGAAATCGCCAATAGATAAGACGATTTTACAATTTGGGCCCAAGTTAGAAGCAGAGCCTAAGGTGTAAATTATCGATAGTCCATATCTCGGAAACTAAAAGAGATAATGCAATTTGGCAACCGGCAATGTAATTAGCATGCCGAATATTACTTGGAATGTGAATTGGAACGAAATCGCCAATAGATAAGACCATTTTACAATTTGGGCCCAAGTTAGAAGCAGAGCCTAAGGTGTAAATTATCGATAGTCCATATCTCGGAAACTATAAGAGATAATTCAATTTGGCAACCGGCAATGTAATTAGCATACCGAATATTACTTGGAATATGAATTGGAACGAAATCGCCAATAGATAAGACCATTTTACAATTTGGGCCCAAGTTAGAAGCAGAGCCTAAGGTGTAAATTATCGATAGTCCATATCTCGGAAACTAAAAGAGATAATGCAATTTGGCAACCGGCAATGTAATTAGCATGCCGAATATTACTTGGAATGTGAATTGGAACGAAATCGCCAATAGATAAGACCATTTTACAATTTGGGCCCAAGTTAGAAGCAGAGCCTAAGGTGTAAATTATCGATAGTCCATATCTCGGAAACTATAAGAGATAATGCAGTTTCGCAACCGGCAATGTAATTAGCATGCCGAATATTACTTGGAATGTGAATTGGGACGAAATCGCCAATAGATAAGACCATTTTACAATTTGGGCCCAAGTTAGAAGCAGAGCCTTAGGTGTAAATTATCGATAGCCCATATCTCGGAAACTATAAGAGATAATGCAATTTGGCAACCGGCAATGTAATTAGCATGCCGAATATTACTTGGAATGTGAATTGGAATGAAATCGCCAATAGATAAGACCATCTTACAATTTGGGCCCAAGTTAGAAGCAGAGCCTAAGGTGTAAATTATCGATAGTCCATATCTCGGAAACTATAAGAGATAATGCAATTTGGCAACCGGCAATGTAATTAGCATGCCGAATACCACTTGGAATGTGAATTGGAACGAAATCGCCAATAGATAAGACCATTTTACAATTTGGGCCCAAGTTAGAAGCAGAGCCTAAGGTGTAAATTATCGATAGTCCATATCTCGGAAACTATAAGAGATAATTCAATTTGGCAACCGGCAATGTAATTAGCATGCCGAATATTACTTGGAATGTGAATTGGAACGAAATCGCCAATAGATAAGACCATCTTACAATTTGGGCCCAAGTTAGAAGCAGAGCCTAAGGTGTAAATTATCGATAGTCCATATCTCGGAAACTATAAGAGATAATGCAATTTGGCAACCGGCAATGTAATTAGCATGCCGAATATTACTTGGAATGTGAATTGGAACGAAATCGCCAATAGATAAGACCATTTTACAATTTGGGCCCAAGTTAGAAGCAGAGCCTAAGGTGTAAATTATCGATAGTCCATATCTCGGAAACTATAAGAGATAATTCAATTTGGCAACCGGCAATGTAATTATTATGCCGAATATTACTTGGAATGTGAATTGGAACGAAATCGCCAATAGATAAGACCATTTTACAATTTGGGCCCAAGTTATAAGCAGAGCCTAAGGTGTAAATTATCGATAGTCCATATCTCGGAAACTATAAGAGATAATGCAATTTGGCAACCGGCAATGTAATTAGCATGCCGAATATTACTTGGAATGTGAATTGGAACGAAATCGCCAATAGATAAGACGATTTTACAATTTGGGCCCAAGTTAGAAGCAGAGCCTAAGGTGTAAATTATCGATAGTCCATATCTCGGAAACTAAAAGAGATAATGCAATTTGGCAACCGGCAATGTAATTAGCATGCCGAATATTACTTGGAATGTGAATTGGAACGAAATCGCCAATAGATAAGACGATTTTACAATTTGGGCCCAAGTTAGAAGCAGAGCCTAAGGTGTAAATTATCGATAGTCCATATCTCGGAAACTAAAAGAGATAATGCAATTTGGCAACCGGCAATGTAATTAGCATGCCGAATATTACTTGGAATGTGAATTGGAACGAAATCGCCAATAGATAAGACCATTTTACAATTTGGGCCCAAGTTAGAAGCAGAGCCTAAGGTGTAAATTATCGATAGTCCATATCTCGGAAACTATAAGAGATAATGCAGTTTCGCAACCGGCAATGTAATTAGCATGCCGAATATTACTTGGAATGTGAATTGGGACGAAATCGCCAATAGATAAGACCATTTTACAATTTGGGCCCAAGTTAGAAGCAGAGCCTAAGGTGTAAATTATCGATAGTCCATATCTCGGAAACTATAAGAGATAATGCAATTTGGCAACCGGCAATGTAATTAGCATGCCGAATATTACTTGGAATGTGAATTGGAACGAAATCGCCAATAGATAAGACCATTTTACAATTTGGGCCCAAGTTAGAAGCAGAGTCTAAGGTGTAAATTATCGATAGTCCATATCTCGGAAACTATAAGAGATAATGCAATTTGGCAACCGGAAATGTAATTAGCATGCCGAATATTACTTGGAATGTGAATTGGAATGAAATCGCCAATAGATAAGACCATTTTACAATTTGAGCCCAAGTTAGAAGCAGAGCCTAAGGTGTAAATTATCGATAGTCCATATCTCGGAAACTATAAGAGATAATGCAATTTGGCAACCGGCAATGTAATTAGCATGCCGAGTATTACTTGGAATGTGAATTGGAACGAAATCGCCAATAGATAAGACGATTTTACAATTTGGGCCCAAGTTAGAAGCAGAGCCTAAGGTGTAAATTACCGATAGTCCATATCTCGGAAACTATAAGAGATAATACAATTTGGCAACCGGCATTGTAATTAGCATGCCGAATATTACTTGGAATGTGAATTGGAACGAAATCGCCAATAGATAAGACCATTTTACAATTTGGGCCCAAGTTAGAAGCAGAGCCTAAGGTGTAAATTATCGATAGTCCATATCTCGGAAACTATAAGAGATAATGCAATTTGGCAACCGGCAATGTAATTAGCATGCCGAGTATTACTTGGAATGTGAATTGGAACGAAATCGCCAATAGATAAGACGATTTTACAATTTGGGCCCAAGTTAGAAGCAGAGCCTAAGGTGTAAATTATCGATAGTCCATATCTCGGAAACTAAAAGAGATAATGCAATTTGGCAACCGGCAATGTAATTAGCATGCCGAATATTACTTGGAATGTGAATTGGAACGAAATCGCCAATAGATAAGACCATTTTACAACTTGGGCCCAAGTTAGAAGCAGAGCCTAAGGTGTAAATTATCGATAGTCCATATCTCGGAAACTATAAGAGATAATGCAGTTTCGCAACCGGCAATGTAATTAGCATGCCGAATATTACTTGGAATGTGAATTGGGACGAAATCGCCAATAGATAAGACCATTTTACAATTTGGGCCCAAGTTAGAAGCAGAGCCTAAGGTGTAAATTATCGATAGTCCATATCTCGGAAACTATAAGAGATAATGCAATTTGGCAACCGGCAATGTAATTAGCATGCCGAATATTACTTGGAATGTGAATTGGAACGAAATCGCCAATAGATAAGACCATTTTACAATTTGGGCCCAAGTTAGAAGCAGAGCCTAAGGTGTAAATTATCGATAGTCCATATCTCGGAAACTATAAGAGATAATGCAATTTGGCAACCGGCAATGTAATTAGCATGCCGAATACCACTTGGAATGTGAATTGGAACGAAATCGCCAATAGATTAGACCATTTTACAATTTGGGCCCAAGTTAGAAGCAGAGCCTAAGGTGTAAATTATCGATAGTCCATATCTCGGAAACTATAGGAGATAATTCAATTTGGCAACCGGCAATGTAATTAGCATACCGAATATTACTTGGAATGTGAATTGGAACGAAATCGCCAATAGATAAGACCATTTTACAATTTGGGCCCAAGTTAGAAGCAGAGCCTAAGGTGTAAATTATCGATAGTCCATATCTCGGAAACTATAAGAGATAATGCAATTTGGCAACCGGCAATGTAATTAGCATGCCGAATATTACTTGGAATGTGAATTGGAACGAAATCGCCAATAGATAAGACCATTTTACAATTTGGGCCCAAGTTAGAAGCAGAGCCTAAGGTGTAAATTATCGATAGTCCATATCTCGGAAACTAAAAGAGATAATGCAATTTGGCAACCGGCAATGTAATTAGCATGCCGAATATTACTTGGAATGTGAATTGGAACGAAATCGCCAATAGATAAGACCATTTTACAATTTGGGCCCAAGTTAGAAGCAGAGCCTAAGGTGTAAATTATCGATAGTCCATATCTCGGAAACTATAAGAGATAATGCAATTTGGCAACCGGCAATGTAATTAGCATGCCGAATATTACTTGGAATGTGAATTGGAACGAAATCGCCAATAGATAAGACCATTTTACAATTTGGGCCCAAGTTAGAAGCAGAGCCTAAGGTGTAAATTATCGATAGTCCATATCTCGGAAACTATAAGAGATAATGCAGTTTCGCAACCGGCAATGTAATTAGCATGCCGAATATTACTTGGAATGTGAATTGGGACGAAATCGCCAATAGATAAGACCATTTTACAATTTGGGCCCAAGTTAGAAGCAGAGCCTAAGGTGTAAATTATCGATAGTCCATATCTCGGAAACTATAAGAGATAATGCAATTTGGCAACCGGCAATGTAATTAGCATGCCGAATATTACTTGGAATGTGAATTGGAACGAAATCGCCAATAGATAAGACCATTTTACAATTTGGGCCCAAGTTAGAAGCAGAGCCTAAGGTGTAAATTATCGATAGTCCATATCTCGGAAACTATAAGAGATAATGCAATTTGGCAACCGGCAATGTAATTAGCATGCCGAATACCACTTGGAATGTGAATTGGAACGAAATCGCCAATAGATAAGACCATTTTACAATTTGGGCCCAAGTTAGAAGCAGAGCCTAAGGTGTAAATTATCGATAGTCCATATCTCGGAAACTATAAGAGATAATTCAATTTGGCAACCGGCAATGTAATTAGCATGCCGAATATTACTTGGAATGTGAATTGGAACGAAATCGCCAATAGATAAGACCATCTTACAATTTGGGCCCAAGTTAGAAGCAGAGCCTAAGGTGTAAATTATCGATAGTCCATATCTCGGAAACTATAAGAGATAATGCAATTTGGCAACCGGCAATGTAATTAGCATGCCGAATATTACTTGGAATGTGAATTGGAACGAAATCGCCAATAGATAAGACCATTTTACAATTTGGGCCCAAGTTAGAAGCAGAGCCTAAGGTGTAAATTATCGATAGTCCATATCTCGGAAACTATAAGAGATAATTCAATTTGGCAACCGGCAATGTAATTATTATGCGGAATATTACTTGGAATGTGAATTGGAACGAAATCGCCAATAGATAAGACCATTTTACAATTTGGGCCCAAGTTATAAGCAGAGCCTAAGGTGTAAATTATCGATAGTCCATATCTCGGAAACTATAAGAGATAATGCAATTTGGCAACCGGCAATGTAATTAGCATGCCGAATATTACTTGGAATGTGAATTGGAACGAAATCGCCAATAGATAAGACGATTTTACAATTTGGGCCCAAGTTAGAAGCAGAGCCTAAGGTGTAAATTATCGATAGTCCATATCTCGGAAACTAAAAGAGATAATGCAATTTGGCAACCGGCAATGTAATTAGCATGCCGAATATTACTTGGAATGTGAATTGGAACGAAATCGCCAATAGATAAGACCATTTTACAATTTGGGCCCAAGTTAGAAGCAGAGCCTAAGGTGTAAATTATCGATAGTCCATATCTCGGAAACTATAAGAGATAATGCAGTTTCGCAACCGGCAATGTAATTAGCATGCCGAATATTACTTGGAATGTGAATTGGGACGAAATCGCCAATAGATAAGACCATTTTACAATTTGGGCCCAAGTTAGAAGCAGAGCCTAAGGTGTAAATTATCGATAGTCCATATCTCGGAAACTATAAGAGATAATGCAATTTGGCAACCGGCAATGTAATTAGCATGCCGAATATTACTTGGAATGTGAATTGGAACGAAATCGCCAATAGATAAGACCATTTTACAATTTGGGCCCAAGTTAGAAGCAGAGTCTAAGGTGTAAATTATCGATAGTCCATATCTCGGAAACTATAAGAGATAATGCAATTTGGCAACCGGAAATGTAATTAGCATGCCGAATATTACTTGGAATGTGAATTGGAAAGAAATCGCCAATAGATAAGACCATTTTACAATTTGAGCCCAAGTTAGAAGCAGAGCCTAAGGTGTAAATTATCGATAGTCCATATCTCGGAAACTATAAGAGATAATGCAATTTGGCAACCGGCAATGTAATTAGCATGCCGAGTATTACTTGGAATGTGAATTGGAACGAAATCGCCAATAGATAAGACGATTTTACAATTTGGGCCCAAGTTAGAAGCAGAGCCTAAGGTGTAAATTACCGATAGTCCATATCTCGGAAACTATAAGAGATAATACAATTTGGCAACCGGCATTGTAATTAGCATGCCGAATATTACTTGGAATGTGAATTGGAACGAAATCGCCAATAGATAAGACCATTTTACAATTTGGGCCCAAGTTAGAAGCAGAGCCTAAGGTGTAAATTATCGATAGTCCATATCTCGGAAACTATAAGAGATAGTGCAATTTGGCAACCGGCAATGTAATTAGCATGCCGAATATTACTTGGAATGTAAATTGGAATGAAATCGCCAATAGATAAGACCATTTTACAATTTGTGCCCAAGTTAGAAGCAGAGCCTAAGGTGTAAATTATCCATAGTCCATATCTCGGAAACTATAAGAGATAATGCAATTTGGCAACCGGCAATGTAATTAGCATGCCGAATATTACTTGGAATGTGAATTGGGACGAAATCGCCAATAGATAAGACCATTTTACAATTTGGGCCCAAGTTAGAAGCAGAGCCTAAGGTGTAAATTATCGATAGTCCATATCTCGGAAACTATAAGAGATAATGCAATTTGGCAACCGGCAATGTAATTAGCATGCCGAATACCACTTGGAATGTGAATTGGAACGAAATCGCCAATAGATAAGACCATTTTACAATTTGGGCCCAAGTTAGAAGCAGAGCCTAAGGTGTAAATTATCGATAGTCCATATCTCGGAAACTATAAGAGATAATTCAATTTGGCAACCGGCAATGTAATTAGCATGCCGAATATTACTTGGAATGTGAATTGGAACGAAATCGCCAATAGATAAGACCATTTTACAATTTGGGCCCAAGTTAGAAGCAGAGCCTAAGGTGTAAATTATCGATAGTCCATATCTCGGAAACTATAAGAGATAATGCAATTTGGCAACCGGCAATGTAATCAGCATGCCGAATATTACTTGGAATGTGAATTGGAACGAAATCGCCAATAGATAAGACGATTTTACAATTTGGGCCCAAGTTAGAAGCAGAGCCTAAGGTGTAAATTACCGATAGTCCATATCTCGGAAACTATAAGAGATAATACAATTTGGCAACCGGCAATGTAATTAGCATGCCGAATATTACTTGGAATGTGAATTGGAACGAAATCGCCAATAGATAAGACCATTTTACAATTTGGGCCCAAGTTAGAAGCAGAGCCTAAGGTGTAAATTATCGATAGTCCATATCTCGGAAACTATAAGAGATAATGCAATTTGGCAACCGGCAATGTAATTAGCATGCCGAATATTACTTGGAATGTGAATTGGGACGAAATCGCCAATAGATAAGACCATTTTACAATTTGGGCCCAAGTTAGAAGCAGAGCCTAAGGTGTAAATTATCGATAGTCCATATCTCGGAAACTATAAGAGATAATGCAATTTGGCAACCGGCAATGTAATTAGCATGCCGAATACCACTTGGAATGTGAATTGGAACGAAATCGCCAATAGATAAGACCATTTTACAATTTGGGCCCAAGTTAGAAGCAGAGCCTAAGGTGTAAATTATCGATAGTCCATATCTCGGAAACTATAAGAGATAATTCAATTTGGCAACCGGCAATGTAATTAGCATGCCGAATATTACTTGGAATGTGAATTGGAACGAAATCGCCAATAGATAAGACCATTTTACAATTTGGGCCCAAGTTAGAAGCAGAGCCTAAGGTGTAAATTATCGATAGTCCATATCTCGGAAACTATAAGAGGTAATGCAATTTGGCAACCGGCAATGTAATCAGCATGCCGAATATTACTTGGAATGTGAATTGGAACGAAATCGCCAATAGATAAGACGATTTTACAATTTGGGCCCAAGTTAGAAGCAGAGCCTAAGGTGTAAATTACCGATAGTCCATATCTCGGAAACTATAAGAGATAATACAATTTGGCAACCGGCAATGTAATTAGCATGCCGAATATTACTTGGAATGTGAATTGGAACGAAATCGCCAATAGATAAGACGATTTTACAATTTGGGCCCAAGTTAGAAGCAGAGCCTAAGGTGTAAATTACCGATAGTCCATATCTCGGAAACTATAAGAGATAATGCAATTTGGCAACCGGCAATATAATTGGCATGCCGAATATTACTAGGAATGTGAATTGGAACGAAATCGCCAATAGATAAGACCATTTTACAATTTGGGCCCAAGTTAGAAGCAGAGCCTAAGGTGTAAATAATCGATAGTCCATATCTCGGAAACTATAAGAGATAATGCAATTTGGCAAACGGCAATGTAATTAGCATGCCGAATATTACTTGGAATGTGAATTGGAATGAAATCGCCAATAGATAAGACCATTTTACAATTTGGGCCCAAGTTAGAAGCAGAGCCTAAGGTGTAAATTATCCATAGTCCATATCTCGAAAACTATAAGAGATAATGCAATTTGGCAACTGGCAATGTAATTATCATGCCGAATATTACTTGGAATGTGAATTGGGACGAAATCGCCAATAGATAAGACCATTTTACAATTTGGGCCCAAGTTAGAAGCAGAGCCTAAGGTTAAAAATAATCGATAGTCCATATCTCGGAAACTATAAGAGATAATGCAATTTGGCAACCGGCAATGTAATTAGCATGCCGAATATTACTTGGAATGTGAATTGGAACGAAATCGCCAATAGATAA
Organism: Rhynchophorus ferrugineus; assembly: GCF_030347505.1. Taxonomy (NCBI): domain Eukaryota; kingdom Metazoa; phylum Arthropoda; class Insecta; order Coleoptera; family Curculionidae; genus Rhynchophorus; species Rhynchophorus ferrugineus. The sequence continues at coordinate 55,673 of NW_027472766.1, read as the reverse complement.
GACGATTTTACACCTTAGGCTCTGCTTCTAACTTTGGCCCAAATTGTAAAATGGTCTTATCTATTGGCGATTTCGTTCCAATTCACATTCCAAGTAATATTCGGCATGCTAATTACATTGCCGGTTGCTAAATTGCATTATCTCTTATAGTTTCCGAGATATGGACTATCGATAATTTACATCTTAGGCTCTGCTTCTAACTTGGGCCCAAATTGTAAAATGATCTTATCTATTGCCGATTTCGTTCCAATTCACATTCCAATAATATTCGGCATGCTAATTACATTGCCGGTTGCCAAATTGCATTATCTCTTATAGTTTCCGAGATATGGACTATCGATAATTTACACCTTAGGCTCTGCTTCTAACTTGGGCCCAAATAATAAAATGGTCTTATCTATTGGCGATTTCATTCCAATTCACATTCCAAGTAATATTCGGCATGCTAATTACATTGCCGGTTGCCAAATTGCATTATCTCTTATAGTTTCCGAGATATGGACTATCGATAATTTACACCTTAGGCTCTGCTTCTAACTTGGGCCCAAATTGTAAAATGGTCTTATCTATTGGCGATTTCGTTCCAATTCACATTCCAAGGAATATTCGGCATGCTAATTACATTGCCGGTTGTCAAATTGCATTATCTCTTATAGTTTCCGAGATATGGACTATCGGTTATTTACACCTTAGGCTCTGCTTCTAACTTGGGCCCAAATTGTAAAATGGCCTTATCTATTGGCGATTTCGTTCCAATTCACATTCCAAGTAATATTCGGCATGCTAATTACATTGCCGGTTGCCAAATTGCATTATCTCTTATAGTTTCCGAGATATGGACTATCGATAATTTACACCTTAGGCTCTGCTTCTAACTTGGGCCCAAATTGTAAAATGGTCTTATCTATTGGCGATTTCGCTCCAATTCACATTCCAAGTAATATTCGGCATGTTAATTAAATTGCCGGTTGCCAAATTGCATTATCTCTTATAGTTTCCGAGATATGGACTATCGATAATTTACACCTTAGGCTCTGCTTCTAACTTGGGCCCAAATTGTAAAATGGTCTTACCTATTGGCGATTTCGTTCCAATTCAAATTCCAAGTAATATTCGGCATGTTAATTAAATTGCCGGTTGCCAAATTGCATTATCTCTTATAGTTTCCGAGATATGGACTATCGATAATTTACACCTTAGGCTCTGCTTCTAACTTGGGCCCAAATTGTAAAATCGTCTTATCTATTGGCGATTTCGTTCCAATTCACATTCCAAGTAGTATTCGGCATGCTAATTACATTGCCGGTTGCCAAATTGCATTATCTCTTATAGTTTCCAAGATCGTCTTTCCCAAATCGTCTTATCTATTGGCGATTTCGTTCCAATTCACATTCCAAATTGTGAATGTGAATTGGAACGAAATCGCCAATAGATAAGACCATTTTACAATTTGGGCCCAAGTTAGAAGCAGAGCCTAAGGTGTAAATTATCGATAGTCCATATCTCGGAAACTATAAGAGATAATGCAATTTGGCAACCGGCAATGTAATTAGCATGCCGAATATTACTTGGAATGTGAATTGGAACGAAATCGCCAATAGATAAGACCATTTTACAATTTGGGCCCAAGTTAGAAGCAGAGCCTAAGGTGTAAATTGTCGATAGTCCACATCTCGGAAACTATAAGAGATAATGCAATTTGGCAACCGGCAATATAATTAGCATGCCGAATATTACTTGGAAAGTGAATTGGAACGAAATCGCCAATAGATAAGACCATATTACAATTTGGGCCCAAGTTAGAAGCAGAGCCTAAGGTGTAAATTATCGATAGTCCATATCTCGGAAACTATAAGAGATAATGCAATTTGGCAACCGGCAATGTAATTAGCATGCCGAATATTACTTGGAATGTGAATTGGAACGAAATCGCCAATAGATAAGACCATTTTACAATTTGGGCCCAAGTTAGAAGCAGAGCCTAAGGTGTAAATTATCGATAGTCCATATCTCGGAAACTATAAGATATAATGCAATTTGGCAACCGGCAATGTAATTAGCATACCGAATATTACTTGGAATGTGAATTGGAACGAAATCGCCAATAGGTAAGACCATTTTACAATTTGGGCCCAAGTTAGAAGCAGAGCCTAAGGTGTAAATTATCGATAGTCCATATCTCGGAAACTATAAGAGATAATTCAATTTGGAAACCGGCAATGTAATTAGCATGCCGAATATTACTTGGAATGTGAATTGGAACGAAATCGCCAATAGATAAGACCATTTTACAATTTGGGCCCAAGTTAGAAGCAGAGCCTAAGGTGTAAATTATCGATAGTCCATATCTCGGAAACTATAAGAGATAATGCAATTTGGCAACCGGCAATGTAATTAGCATGCCGAATATTACTTGGAATGTGAATTGGAACGAAATCGCCAATAGATAAGGCCATTTTACAATTTGGGCCCAAGTTAGAAGCAGAGCCTAAGGTGTAAATTATCGATAGTCCATATCTCGGAAACTATAAGAGATAATGCAATTTGGCAACCGGCAATGTAATTAGCATGCCGAATATTACTTGGAATGTGAATTGGAACGAAATCGCCAATAGATAAGACCATTTTACAATTTGGGCCCAAGTTAGAAGCAGAGCCTAAGGTGTAAATTATCGATAGTCCATATCTCGGAAACTAAAAGAGATAATGCAATTTGGCAACCGGCAATGTAATTAGCATGCCGAATATTACTTGGAATATGAATTGGAACGAAATCGCCAATAGATAAGACCATTTTACAATTTGGGCCCAAGTTAGAAGCAGAGCCTAAGGTGTAAATTATCGATAGTCCATATCTCGGAAACTATAAGAGATAATGCAGTTTCGCAACCGGCAATGTAATTAGCATGCCGAATATTATTTGGAATGTGAATTAGGACGAAATCGCCAATAGATAAGACCATTTTACAATTTGGGCCCAAGTTAGAAGCAGAGCCTAAGGTGTAAATTATCGATAGTCCATATCTCGGAAACTATAGGAGATAATGCAATTTGGCAACCGGCAATGTAATTAGCATGCCGAATATTACTTGGAATGTGAATTGGAACGAAATCGCCAATAGATAAGACCATTTTACAATTTGGGCCCAAGTTAGAAGCAGAGCCTAAGGTGTAAATTATCGATAGTCCATATCTCGGAAACTATAAGAGATAATGCAATTTGGCAACCGGCAATGTAATTAGCATGCCGAATACCACTTGGAATGTGAATTGGAACGAAATCGCCAATAGATAAGAATATTTTACAATTTGGGCCCAAGTTAGAAGCAGAGCCTAAGGTGTAAATTATCGATAGTCCATATCTCGGAAACTATAAGAGATAATTCAATTTGGCAACCGGCAATGTAATTAGCATGCCGAATATTACTTGGAATGTGAATTGGAACGAAATCGCCAATAGATAAGACCATTTTACAATTTGGGCCCAAGTTAGAAGCAGAGCCTATGGTGTAAATTATCGATAGTCCATATCTCGGAAACTAAAAGAGATAATGCAATTTGGCAACCGGCAATGTAATTAGCATGCTGAATATTACTTGGAATGTGAATTGGAACGAAATCGCCAATAGATAAGACCATTTTACAATTTGGGCCCAAGTTAGAAGCAGAGCCTAAGGTGTAAATTATCGATAGTCCATATCTCGGAAACTATAAGAGATAATGCAGTTTCGCAACCGGCAATGTAATTAGCATGCCGAATATTACTTGGAATGTGAATTGGGACGAAATCGCCAATAGATAAGACCATTTTACAATTTGGGCCCAAGTTAGAAGCAGAGCCTAAGGTGTAAATTATTGATAGTCCATATCTCGGAAACCATAAGAGATAATGCAATTTGGCAACCGGCAATGTAATTAGCATGCCGAATATTACTTGGAATGTGAATTGGAACGAAATCGCCAATAGATAAGACCATATTACAATTTGGGCCCAAGTTAGAAGCAGAGCCTAAGGTGTAAATTATCGATAGTCCATATCTCGGAAACTATAAGATATAATGCAATTTGGCAACCGGCAATGTAATTAGCATACCGAATATTACTTGGAATGTGAATTGGAACGAAATCGCCAATAGGTAAGACCATTTTACAATTTGGGCCCAAGTTAGAAGCAGAGCCTAAGGTGTAAATTATCGATAGTCCATATCTCGGAAACTATAAGAGATAATTCAATTTGGAAACCGGCAATGTAATTAGCATGCCGAATATTACTTGGAATGTGAATTGGAACGAAATCGCCAATAGATAAGACCATTTTACAATTTGGGCCCAAGTTAGAAGCAGAGCCTAAGGTGTAAATTATCGATAGTCCATATCTCGGAAACTATAAGAGATAATGCAATTTGGCAACCGGCAATGTAATTAGCATGCCGAATATTACTTGGAATGTGAATTGGAACGAAATCGCCAATAGATAAGGCCATTTTACAATTTGGGCCCAAGTTAGAAGCAGAGCCTAAGGTGTAAATTATCGATAGTCCATATCTCGGAAACTATAAGAGATAATGCAATTTGGCAAACGGCAATGTAATTAGCATGCCGAATATTACTTGGAATGTGAATTGGAACGAAATCGCCAATAGATAAGACCATTTTACAATTTGGGCCCAAGTTAGAAGCAGTGCCTAAGGTGTAAAATATCGATAGTCCATATCTCGGAAACTAAAAGAGATAATGCAATTTGGCAACCGGCAATGTAATTAGCATGCCGAATACCACTTGGAATGTGAATTGGAACGAAATCGCCAATAGATAAGACGATTTTACAATTTGGGCCCAAGTTAGAAGCAGAGCCTAAGGTGTAAATTGCCGATAGTCCATATCTCGGAAACTATAAGAGATAATGCAATTTGGCAACCGGCAATGTAATTAGCATGCCGAATATTACTTGGAATGTGAATTGGAACGAAATCGCCAATAGATAAGACCATTTTACAATTTGGGCCCAAGTTAGAAGCAGAGCCTAAGGTGTAAATTATCGATAGTCCATATCTCGGAAACTATAAGAGATAATTCAATTTGGCAACCGGCAATGTAATTAGCATGCCGAATATTACTTGGAATGTGAATTGGAATGAAATCGCCAATAGATAAGACCATTTTACAATTTGGGCCCAAGTTAGAAGCAGAGCCTAAGGTGTAAATTATCGATAGTCCATATCTCGGAAACTATCAGAGATAATGCAATTTGGCAACCGGCAATGTAATTAGCATGCCGAATATTACTTGGAATGTGAATTGGAACGAAATCGCCAATAGATAAGACCATTTTACAATTTGGGCCCAAGTTAGAAGCAGAGCCTAAGGTGTAAATTATCGATAGTCCATATCTCGGAAACTAAAAGAGATAATGCAATTTGGCAACCGGCAATGTAATTAGCATGCCGAATATTACTTGGAATATGAATTGGAACGAAATCGCCAATAGATAAGACCATTTTACAATTTGGGCCCAAGTTAGAAGCAGAGCCTAAGGTGTAAATTATCAATAGTCCATATCTCGGAAACTATAAGAGATAATGCAGTTTCGCAACCGGCAATGTAATTAGCATGCCGAATATTATTTGGAATGTGAATTAGGACGAAATCGCCAATAGATAAGACCATTTTACAATTTGGGCCCAAGTTAGAAGCAGAGCCTAAGGTGTAAATTATCGATAGTCCATATCTCGGAAACTATAGGAGATAATGCAATTTGGCAACCGGCAATGTAATTAGCATGCCGAATATTACTTGGAATGTGAATTGGAACGAAATCGCCAATAGATAAGACCATTTTACAATTTGGGCCCAAGTTAGAAGCAGAGCCTAAGGTGTAAATTATCGATAGTCCATATCTCGGAAACTATAAGAGATAATGCAATTTGGCAACCGGCAATGTAATTAGCATGCCGAATACCACTTGGAATGTGAATTGGAACGAAATCGCCAATAGATAAGAATATTTTACAATTTGGGCCCAAGTTAGAAGCAGAGCCTAAGGTGTAAATTATCGATAGTCCATATCTCGGAAACTATAAGAGATAATTCAATTTGGCAACCGGCAATGTAATTAGCATGCCGAATATTACTTGGAATGTGAATTGGAACGAAATCGCCAATAGATAAGACCATTTTACAATTTGGGCCCAAGTTAGAAGCAGAGCCTAAGGTGTAAATTATCGATAGTCCATATCTCGGAAACTAAAAGAGATAATGCAATTTGGCAACCGGCAATGTAATTAGCATGCTGAATATTACTTGGAATGTGAATTGGAACGAAATCGCCAATAGATAAGACCATTTTACAATTTGGGCCCAAGTTAGAAGCAGAGCCTAAGGTGTAAATTATCGATAGTCCATATCTCGGAAACTATAAGAGATAATGCAGTTTCGCAACCGGCAATGTAATTAGCATGCCGAATATTACTTGGAATGTGAATTGGGACGAAATCGCCAATAGATAAGACCATTTTACAATTTGGGCCCAAGTTAGAAGCAGAGCCTAAGGTGTAAATTATTGATAGTCCATATCTCGGAAACCATAAGAGATAATGCAATTTGGCAACCGGCAATGTAATTAGCATGCCGAATATTACTTGGAATGTGAATTGGAACGAAATCGCCAATAGATAAGACCATATTACAATTTGGGCCCAAGTTAGAAGCAGAGCCTAAGGTGTAAATTATCGATAGTCCATATCTCGGAAACTATAAGATATAATGCAATTTGGCAACCGGCAATGTAATTAGCATACCGAATATTACTTGGAATGTGAATTGGAACGAAATCGCCAATAGGTAAGACCATTTTACAATTTGGGCCCAAGTTAGAAGCAGAGCCTAAGGTGTAAATTATCGATAGTCCATATCTCGGAAACTATAAGAGATAATTCAATTTGGAAACCGGCAATGTAATTAGCATGCCGAATATTACTTGGAATGTGAATTGGAACGAAATCGCCAATAGATAAGACCATTTTACAATTTGGGCCCAAGTTAGAAGCAGAGCCTAAGGTGTAAATTATCGATAGTCCATATCTCGGAAACTATAAGAGATAATGCAATTTGGCAACCGGCAATGTAATTAGCATGCCGAATATTACTTGGAATGTGAATTGGAACGAAATCGCCAATAGATAAGGCCATTTTACAATTTGGGCCCAAGTTAGAAGCAGAGCCTAAGGTGTAAATTATCGATAGTCCATATCTCGGAAACTATAAGAGATAATGCAATTTGGCAAACGGCAATGTAATTAGCATGCCGAATATTACTTGGAATGTGAATTGGAACGAAATCGCCAATAGATAAGACCATTTTACAATTTGGGCCCAAGTTAGAAGCAGTGCCTAAGGTGTAAAATATCGATAGTCCATATCTCGGAAACTAAAAGAGATAATGCAATTTGGCAACCGGCAATGTAATTAGCATGCCGAATACCACTTGGAATGTGAATTGGAACGAAATCGCCAATAGATAAGACGATTTTACAATTTGGGCCCAAGTTAGAAGCAGAGCCTAAGGTGTAAATTGCCGATAGTCCATATCTCGGAAACTATAAGAGATAATGCAATTTGGCAACCGGCAATGTAATTAGCATGCCGAATATTACTTGGAATGTGAATTGGAACGAAATCGCCAATAGATAAGACCATTTTACAATTTGGGCCCAAGTTAGAAGCAGAGCCTAAGGTGTAAATTATCGATAGTCCATATCTCGGAAACTATAAGAGATAATTCAATTTGGCAACCGGCAATGTAATTAGCATGCCGAATATTACTTGGAATGTGAATTGGAATGAAATCGCCAATAGATAAGACCATTTTACAATTTGGGCCCAAGTTAGAAGCAGAGCCTAAGGTGTAAATTATCGATAGTCCATATCTCGGAAACTATCAGAGATAATGCAATTTGGCAACCGGCAATGTAATTAGCATGCCGAATATTACTTGGAATGTGAATTGGAACGAAATCGCCAATAGATAAGGCCATTTTACAATTTGGGCCCACGTTAGAAGCAGAGCCTAAGGTGTAAATTATCGATAGTCCATATCTCGGAAACTATAAGAGATAATGCAATTTGGCAACCGGCGATGTAATTAGCATGCCGAATATTACTTGGAATGTGAATTGGAACGAAATCGCCAATAGATAAGACCATTTTACAATTTGGGCCCAAGTTAGAAGCAGAGCCTAAGGTGTAAATTATCGATAGTCCATATCTCGGAAACTATAAGAGATAATGCAATTTGGCAACCGGCAATGTAATTAGCATGCCGAATATTACTTGGAATGTGAATTGGAACGAAATCGCCAATAGATAAGACCATTTTACAATTTGGGCCCAAGTTAGAAGCAGAGCCTAAGGTGTAAATTATCGATAGTCCATATCTCGGAAACTATAAGAGATAATGCAATTTGGCAACCGGCAATGTAATTAGCATGCCGAATATTACTTGGAATGTGAATTGGAACGAAATCGCCAATAGATAAGACCATATTACAATTTGGGCCCAAGTTAGAAGCAGAGCCTAAGGTGTAAATTATCGATAGTCCATATCTCGGAAACTATAAGAGATAATGCAATTTGGCAACCGGCAATGTAATTAGCATGCCGAATATTACTTGGAATGTGAATTGGAACGAAATCGCCAATAGATAAGACCATTTTACAATTTGGGCCCAAGTTAGAAGCAGAGCCTAAGGTGTAAATTATCGATAGTCCATATCTCGGAAACTATAAGAGATAATGCAATTTGGCAACCGGCAATGTAATTAACATGCCGAATATTACTTGGAATGTGAATTGGAACGAAATCGCCAATAGGTAAGACCATTTTACAATTTGGGAACAAGTTAGAAGCAGAGCCTAAGGTGTAAATTATCGATAGTCCATATCTCGGAAACTATAAGAGATAATGCAATTTGGCAACCGGCAATGTAATTAGCATGCCGAATATTACTTGGAATGTGAATTGGAACGAAATCGCCAATAGATAAGGCCATTTTACAATTTGGGCCCAAGTTAGAAGCAGAGCCTAAGGTGTAAATTATCGATAGTCCATATCTCGGAAACTATAAGAGATAATGCAATTTGGCAACCGGCGATGTAATTAGCATGCCGAATATTACTTGGAATGTGAATTGGAACGAAATCGCCAATAGATAAGACCATTTTACAATTTGGGCCCAAGTTAGAAGCAGAGCCTAAGGTGTAAATTATCGATAGTCCATATCTCGGAAACTAAAAGAGATAATGCAATTTGGCAACCGGCAATGTAATTAGCATGCCGAATATTACTTGGAATGTGAATTGGAACGAAATCGCCAATAGATAAGACCATTTTACAATTTGGGCCCAAGTTAGAAGCAGAGCCTAAGGTGTAAATTATCGATAGTCCATATCTCGGAAACTATAAGAGATAATGCAGTTTCGCAACCGGCAATGTAATTAGCATGCCGAATATTACTTGGAATGTGAATTGGGACGAAATCGCCAATAGATAAGACCATTTTACAATTTGGGCCCAAGTTAGAAGCAGAGCCTAAGGTGTAAATTATCGATAGTCCATATCTCGGAAACTATAAGAGATAATGCAATTTGGCAACCGGCAATGTAATTAGCATGCCGAATATTACTTGGAATGTGAATTGGAACGAAATCGCCAATAGATAAGACCATTTTACAATTTGGGCCCAAGTTAGAAGCAGAGCCTAAGGTGTAAATTATCGATAGTCCATATCTCGGAAACTATAAGAGATAATGCAATTTGGCAACCGGCAATGTAATTAGCATGCCGAATACCACTTGGAATGTGAATTGGAACGAAATCGCCAATAGATAAGACCATTTTACAATTTGGGCCCAAGTTAGAAGCAGAGCCTAAGGTGTAAATTATCGATAGTCCATATCTCGGAAACTATAGGAGATAATTCAATTTGGCAACCGGCAATGTAATTAGCATGCCGAATATTACTTGGAATGTGAATTGGAACGAAATCGCCAATAGATAAGACCATTTTACAATTTGGGCCCAAGTTAGAAGCAGAGCCTAAGGTGTAAATTATCGATAGTCCATATCTCGGAAACTATAAGAGATAATGCAATTTGGCAACCGGCAATGTAATTAGCATGCCGAATATTACTTGGAATGTGAATTGGAACGAAATCGCCAATAGATAAGACGATTTTACAATTTGGGCCCAAGTTAGAAGCAGAGCCTAAGGTGTAAATTATCGATAGTCCATATCTCGGAAACTAAAAGAGATAATGCAATTTGGCAACCGGCAATGTAATTAGCATGCCGAATATTACTTGGAATGTGAATTGGAACGAAATCGCCAATAGATAAGACCATTTTACAATTTGGGCCCAAGTTAGAAGCAGAGCCTAAGGTGTAAATTATCGATAGTCCATATCTCGGAAACTATAAGAGATAATGCAGTTTCGCAACCGGCAATGTAATTAGCATGCCGAATATTACTTGGAATGTGAATTGGGACGAAATCGCCAATAGATAAGACCATTTTACAATTTGGGCCCAAGTTAGAAGCAGAGCCTAAGGTGTAAATTATCGATAGTCCATATCTCGGAAACTATAAGAGATAATGCAATTTGGCAACCGGCAATGTAATTAGCATGCCGAATATTACTTGGAATGTGAATTGGAACGAAATCGCCAATAGATAAGACCATTTTACAATTTGGGCCCAAGTTAGAAGCAGAGCCTAAGGTGTAAATTATCGATAGTCCATATCTCGGAAACTATAAGAGATAATGCAATTTGGCAACCGGCAATGTAATTAGCATGCCGAATACCACTTGGAATGTGAATTGGAACGAAATAGCCAATAGATAAGACCATTTTACAATTTGGGCCCAAGTTAGAAGCAGAGCCTAAGGTGTAAATTATCGATAGTCCATATCTCGGAAACTATAAGAGATAATTCAATTTGGCAACCGGCAATGTAATTAGCATGCCGAATATTACTTGGAATGTGAATTGGAACGAAATCGCCAATAGATAAGACCATTTTACAATTTGGGCCCAAGTTAGAAGCAGAGCCTAAGGTGTAAATTATCGATAGTCCATATCTCGGAAACTATAAGAGATAATGCAATTTGGCAACCGGCAATGTAATTAGCATGCCGAATATTACTTGGAATGTGAATTGGAACGAAATCGCCAATAGATAAGACCATTTTACAATTTGGGCCCAAGTTAGAAGCAGAGCCTAAGGTGTAAATTATCGATAGTCCATATCTCGGAAACTATAAGAGATAATTCAATTTGGCAATCGGCAATGTAATTAGTATGCCGAATATTATTTGGAATGTGAATTGGAACGAAATCGCCAATAGATAAGACGATTTTACAATTTGGGCGCAAGTTAGAAGCAGAGCCTAAGGTGTAAATTATCGATAGTCCATATCTCGGAAACTAAAAGAGATAATGCAATTTGGCAACCGGAAATGTAATTAGCATGCCGAATATTACTTGGAATGGGAATTGGAACGAAATCGCCAATAGATAAGACCATTTTACAATTTGGGCCCAAGTTAGAAGCAGAGCCTAAGGTGTAAATTATCGATAGTCCATATCTCGGAAACTATAAGAGATAATGCAGTTTCGCAACCGGCAATGTAATTAGCATCCCGAATATTACTTGGAATGTGAATTGGGACGAAATCGCCAATAGATAAGACCATTTTACAATTTGGGCCCAAGTTAGAAGCAGAGCCTAAGGTGTAAATTATCGATAGTCCATATCTCGGAAACTATAAGAGATAATGCAATTTGGCAACCGGCAATGTAATTAGCATGCCGAATATTACTTGGAATGTGAATTGGAACGAAATCGCCAATAGATAAGACCATTTTACAATTTGGGCCCAAGTTAGAAGCAGAGCCTAAGGTGTAAACTATCGATAGTCCATATCTCGGAAACTATAAGAGATAATGCAATTTGGCAACCGGAAATGTAATTAGCATGCCGAATATTACTTGGAATGTGAATTGGAATGAAATCGCCAATAGATAAGACCATTTTACAATTTGAGCCCAAGTTAGAAGCAGAGCCTAAGGTGTAAATTATCGATAGTCCATATCTCGGAAACTATAAGAGATAATGCAATTTGGCAACCGGCAATGTAATTAGCATGCCGAATATTACTTGGAATGTGAATTGGAACGAAATCGCCAATAGATAAGACGATTTTACAATTTGGGCCCAAGTTAGAAGCAGAGCCTAAGGTGTAAATTACCGATAGTCCATATCTCGGAAACTATAAGAGATAATACAATTTGGCAACTGGCATTGTAATTAGCATGCCGAATATTACTTGGAATGTGAATTGGAACGAAATCGCCAATAGATAAGACCATTTTACAATTTGGGCCCAAGTTAGAAGCAGAGCCTAAGGTGTAAATTATCGATAGTCCATATCTCGGAAACTATAAGAGATAGTGCAATTTGGCAACCGGCAATGTAATTAGCATGCCGAATATTACTTGGAATGTAAATTGGAATGAAATCGCCAATAGATAAGACCATTTTACAATTTGGGCCCAAGTTAGAAGCAGAGCCTAAGGTGTAAATTATCGATAGTCCATATCCCGGAAACTATAAGAGATAATGCAATTTGGCAACCGGCAATGTAATTAGCATGCCGAATATTACTTGGAATGTGAATTGGAACGAAATCGCCAATAGATAAGACCATTTTACAATTTGGGCCCAAGTTAGAAGCAGAGCCTAAGGTGTAAATTATCGATAGTCCATATCTCGGAAACTATAAGAGATAATGCAATTTGGCAACCGGCAATGTAATTAGCATGCCGAATACCACTTGGAATGTGAATTGGAACGAAATCGCCAATAGATAAGACCATTTTACAATTTGGGCCCAAGTTAGAAGCAGAGCCTAAGGTGTAAATTATCGATAGTCCATATCTCGGAAACTATAGGAGATAATTCAATTTGGCAACCGGCAATGTAATTAGCATGCCGAATATTACTTGGAATGTGAATTGGAACGAAATCGCCAATAGATAAGACCATTTTACAATTTGGGCCCAAGTTAGAAGCAGAGCCTAAGGTGTAAATTATCGATAGTCCATATCTCGGAAACTATAAGAGATAATGCAATTTGGCAACCGGCAATGTAATTAGCATGCCGAATATTACTTGGAATGTGAATTGGAACGAAATCGCCAATAGATAAGACGATTTTACAATTTGGGCCCAAGTTAGAAGCAGAGCCTAAGGTGTAAATTATCGATAGTCCATATCTCGGAAACTAAAAGAGATAATGCAATTTGGCAACCGGCAATGTAATTAGCATGCCGAATATTACTTGGAATGTGAATTGGAACGAAATCGCCAATAGATAAGACCATTTTACAATTTGGGCCCAAGTTAGAAGCAGAGCCTAAGGTGTAAATTATCGATAGTCCATATCTCGGAAACTATAAGAGATAATGCAGTTTCGCAACCGGCAATGTAATTAGCATGCCGAATATTACTTGGAATGTGAATTGGGACGAAATCGCCAATAGATAAGACCATTTTACAATTTGGGCCCAAGTTAGAAGCAGAGCCTAAGGTGTAAATTATCGATAGTCCATATCTCGGAAACTATAAGAGATAATGCAATTTGGCAACCGGCAATGTAATTAGCATGCCGAATATTACTTGGAATGTGAATTGGAACGAAATCGCCAATAGATAAGACCATTTTACAATTTGGGCCCAAGTTAGAAGCAGAGCCTAAGGTGTAAATTATCGATAGTCCATATCTCGGAAACTATAAGAGATAATGCAATTTGGCAACCGGCAATGTAATTAGCATGCCGAATACCACTTGGAATGTGAATTGGAACGAAATCGCCAATAGATAAGACCATTTTACAATTTGGGCCCAAGTTAGAAGCAGAGCCTAAGGTGTAAATTATCGATAGTCCATATCTCGGAAACTATAAGAGATAATTCAATTTGGCAACCGGCAATGTAATTAGCATGCCGAATATTACTTGGAATGTGAATTGGAACGAAATCGCCAATAGATAAGACCATTTTACAATTTGGGCCGAAGTTAGAAGCAGAGCCTAAGGTGTAAATTATCGATAGTCCATATCTCGGAAACTATAAGAGATAATTCAATTTGGCAACCGGCAATGTAATTAGTATGCCGAATATTATTTGGAATGTGAATTGGAACGAAATCGCCAATAGATAAGACCATTTTACAATTTGGGCCCAAGTTATAAGCAGAGCCTAAGGTGTAAATTATCGATCGATAGTCCATATCTCGGAAACTATAAGAGATAATGCAATTTGGCAACCGGCAATGTAATTAGCATGCCGAATATTACTTGGAATGTGAATTGGAACGAAATCGCCAATATATAAGACGATTTTACAATTTGGGCGCAAGTTAGAAGCAGAGCCTAAGGTGTAAATTATCGATAGTCCATATCTCGGAAACTAAAAGAGATAATGCAATTTGGCAACCGGAAATGTAATTAGCATGCCGAATATTACTTGGAATGTGAATTGGAACGAAATCGCCAATAGATAAGACCATTTTACAATTTGGGCCCAAGTTAGAAGCAGAGCCTAAGGTGTAAATTATCGATAGTCCATATCTCGGAAACTATAAGAGATAATGCAGTTTCGCAACCGGCAATGTAATTAGCATGCCGAATATTACTTGGAATGTGAATTGGGACGAAATCGCCAATAGATAAGACCATTATACAATTTGGGCCCAAGTTAGAAGCAGAGCCTAAGGTGTAAATTATCGATAGTCCATATCTCGGAAACTATAAGAGATAATGCAATTTGGCAACCGGCAATGTAATTAGCATGCCGAATATTACTTGGAATGTGAATTGGAACGAAATCGCCAATAGATAAGACCATTTTACAATTTGGGCCCAAGTTAGAAGCAGAGCCTAAGGTGTAAACTATCGATAGTCCATATCTCGGAAACTATAAGAGATAATGCAATTTGGCAACCGGAAATGTAATTAGCATGCCGAATATTACTTGGAATGTGAATTGGAATGAAATCGCCAATAGATAAGACCATTTTACAATTTGAGCCTAAGTTAGAAGCAGAGCCTAAGGTGTAAATTATCGATAGTCCATATCTCGGAAACTATAAGAGATAATGCAATTTGGCAACCGGCAATGTAATTAGCATGCCGAATATTACTTGGAATGTGAATTGGAACGAAATCGCCAATAGATAAGACGATTTTACAATTTGGGCCCAAGTTAGAAGCAGAGCCTAAGGTGTAAATTACCGATAGTCCATATATCGGAAACTATAAGAGATAATACAATTTGGCAACCGGCATTGTAATTAGCATGCCGAATATTACTTGGAATGTGAATTGGAACGAAATCGCCAATAGATAAGACCATTTTACAATTTGGGCCCAAGTTAGAAGCAGAGCCTAAGGTGTAAATTATCGATAGTCCATATCTCGGAAACTATAAGAGATAGTGCAATTTGGCAACCGGCAATGTAATTAGCATGCCGAATATTACTTGGAATGTAAATTGGAATGAAATCGCCAATAGATAAGACCATTTTACAATTTGTGCCCAAGTTAGAAGCAGAGCCTAAGGTGTAAATTATCCATAGTCCATATCTCGGAAACTATAAGAGATAATGCAATTTGGCAACTGGCAATGTAATTAGCATGCCGAATATTACTTGGAATGTGAATTGGGACGAAATCGCCAATAGATAAGACCATTTTACAATTTGGGCCCAAGTTAGAAGCAGAGCCTAAGGTGTAAATTATCGATAGTCCATATCTCGGAAACTATAAGAGATAATGCAATTTGGCAACCGGCAATGTAATTAGCATGCCGAATACTACTTGGAATGTGAATTGGAACGAAATCGCCAATAGATAAGACCATTTTACAGTTTGGGCCCAAGTTAGAAGCAGAGCCTAAGGTTAAAAATAATCGATAGTCCATATCTCGGAAACTATAAGAGATAATGCAATTTGGCAACCGGCAATGTAATTAGCATGCCGAATACCACTTGGAATGTGAATTGGAACGAAATCGCCAATAGATAAGACCATTTTACAATTTGGGCCCAAGTTAGAAGCAGAGCCTAAGGTGTAAATTATCGATAGTCCATATCTCGGAAACTAAAAGAGATAATGCAATTTGGCAACCGGAAATGTAATTAGCATGCCGAATATTACTTGGAATGTGAATTGGAACGAAATCGCCAATAGATAAGACCATTTTACAATTTGGGCCCAAGTTAGAAGCAGAGCCTAAGGTGTAAATTATCGATAGTCCATATCTCGGAAACTATAAGAGATAATGCAGTTTCGCAACCGGCAATGTAATTAGCATGCCGAATATTACTTGGAATGTGAATTGGGACGAAATCGCCAATAGATAAGACCATTATACAATTTGGGCCCAAGTTAGAAGCAGAGCCTAAGGTGTAAATTATCGATAGTCCATATCTCGGAAACTATAAGAGATAATGCAATTTGGCAACCGGCAATGTAATTAGCATGCCGAATATTACTTGGAATGTGAATTGGAACGAAATCGCCAATAGATAAGACCATTTTACAATTTGGGCCCAAGTTAGAAGCAGAGCCTAAGGTGTAAACAATCGATAGTCCATATCTCGGAAACTATAAGAGATAATGCAATTTGGCAACCGGAAATGTAATTAGCATGCCGAATATTACTTGGAATGTGAATTGGAATGAAATCGCCAATAGATAAGACCATTTTACAATTTGAGCCTAAGTTAGAAGCAGAGCCTAAGGTGTAAATTATCGATAGTCCATATCTCGGAAACTATAAGAGATAATGCAATTTGGCAACCGGCAATGTAATTAGCATGCCGAATATTACTTGGAATGTGAATTGGAACGAAATCGCCAATAGATAAGACGATTTTACAATTTGGGCCCAAGTTAGAAGCAGAGCCTAAGGTGTAAATTACCGATAGTCCATATCTCGGAAACTATAAGAGATAATACAATTTGGCAACCGGCATTGTAATTAGCATGCCGAATATTACTTGGAATGTGAATTGGAACGAAATCGCCAATAGATAAGACCATTTTACAATTTGGGCCCAAGTTAGAAGCAGAGCCTAAGGTGTAAATTATCGATAGTCCATATCTCGGAAACTATAAGAGATAGTGCAATTTGGCAACCGGCAATGTAATTAGCATGCCGAATATTACTTGGAATGTAAATTGGAATGAAATCGCCAATAGATAAGACCATTTTACAATTTGTGCCCAAGTTAGAAGCAGAGCCTAAGGTGTAAATTATCCATAGTCCATATCTCGGAAACTATAAGAGATAATGCAATTTGGCAACTGGCAATGTAATTAGCATGCCGAATATTACTTGGAATGTGAATTGGGACGAAATCGCCAATAGATAAGACCATTTTACAATTTGGGCCCAAGTTAGAAGCAGAGCCTAAGGTGTAAATTATCGATAGTCCATATCTCGGAAACTATAAGAGATAATGCAATTTGGCAACCGGCAATGTAATTAGCATGCCGAATACTACTTGGAATGTGAATTGGAACGAAATCGCCAATAGATAAGACCATTTTACAGTTTGGGCCCAAGTTAGAAGCAGAGCCTAAGGTTAAAAATAATCGATAGTCCATATCTCGGAAACTATAAGAGATAATGCAATTTGGCAACCGGCAATGTAATTAGCATGCCGAATACCACTTGGAATGTGAATTGGAACGAAATCGCCAATAGATAAGACCATTTTACAATTTGGGCCCAAGTTAGAAGCAGAGCCTAAGGTGTAAATTATCGATAGTCCATATCTCGGAAACTATAAGAGATAATTCAATTTGGCAACCGGCAATGTAATTAGCATGCCGAATATTACTTGGAATGTGAATTGGAACGAAATCGCCAATAGATAAGACCATTTTACAATTTGGGCCCAAGTTAGAAGCAGAGCCTAAGGTGTAAATTATCGATAGTCCATATCTCGGAAACTATAAGAGATAATGCAATTTGGCAACCGGCAATGTAATCAGCATGCCGAATATTACTTGGAATGTGAATTGGAACGAAATCGCCAATAGATAAGACGATTTTACAATTTGGGCCCAAGTTAGAAGCAGAGCCTAAGGTGTAAATTACCGATAGTCCATATCTCGGAAACTATAAGAGATAATACAATTTGGCAACCGGCAATGTAATTAGCATGCCGAATATTACTTGGAATGTGAATTGGAACGAAATCGCAAATAGATAAGACCATTTTACAATTTGGCCCCAAGTTAGAAGCAGAGCCTAAGGTGTAAATTATCGATAGTCCATATCTCGGAAACTATAAGAGATAATGCAATTTGGCAACCGGCAATGTAATTAGCATGCCGAATATTACTTGGAATGTGAATTGGAATGAAATCGCCAATAGATAAGACCATTTTACAATTTGGGCCCAAGTTAGAAGCAGAGCCTAAGGTGTAAATTATCGATAGTCCATATCTCGGAAACTATAAGAGATAATGCAATTTGGCAACCGGAAATGTAATTAGCATGCCGAATATTACTTGGAATGTGAATTGGAACGAAATCGCCAATAGATAAGACGATTTTACAATTTGGGCCCAAGTTAGAAGCAGAGCCTAAGGTGTAAATTACCGATAGTCCATATCTCGGAAACTATAAGAGATAATGCAATTTGGCAACCGGCAATGTAATTGGCATGCCGAATATTACTTGGAATGTGAATTGGAACGAAATCGCCAATAGATAAGACCATTTTACAATTTGGGCCCAAGTTAGAAGCAGAGCCTAATGTGTAAATTATCGATAGTCCATATCTCGGAAACTATAAGAGATAATGCAATTTGGCAAACGGCAATGTAATTAGCATGCCGAATATTACTTGGAATGTGAATTGGAATGAAATCGCCAATAGATAAGACCATTTTACAATTTGGGCCCAAGTTAGAAGCAGAGCCTAAGGTGTAAATTATCCATAGTCCATATCTCGAAAACTATAAGAGATAATGCAATTTGGCAACTGGCAATGTAATTATCATGCCGAATATTACTTGGAATGTGAATTGGGACGAAATCGCCAATAGATAAGACCATTTTACAATTTGGGCCCAAGTTAGAAGCAGAGCCTAAGGTTAAAAATAATCGATAGTCCATATCTCGGAAACTATAAGAGATAATGCAATTTGGCAACCGGCAATGTAATTAGCATGCCGAATATTACTTGGAATGTGAATTGGAACGAAATTGCCAGGTTCGTCCATAGATAAGACGATGGACGAACCTTTACACCTTAGGCTCTGCTTCTAACTTGGGCCCAAATTGTAAAATGATCTTATCTATTGGCGATTTCGTTCCAATTCACATTCCAAGTAATATTCGGCATGCTAATTACATTGCCGGTTGCTAAATTGCATTATCTCTTATAGTTTCCGAGATATGGACTATCGATAATTTACATCTTAGGCTCTGCTTCTAACTTGGGCCCAAATTGTAAAATGATCTTATCTATTGCCGATTTCGTTCCAATTCACATTCCAATAATATTCGGCATGCTAATTACATTGCCGGTTGCCAAATTGCATTATCTCTTATAGTTTCCGTGATATGGACTATCGATAATTTACACCTTAGGCTCTGCTTCTAACTTGGGCCCAAATAATAAAATGGTCTTATCTATTGGCGATTTCATTCCAATTCACATTCCAAGTAATATTCGGCATGCTAATTACATTGCCGGTTGCCAAATTGCATTATCTCTTATAGTTTCCGAGATATGGACTATCGATAATTTACACCTTAGGCTCTGCTTCTAACTTGGGCCCAAATTGTAAAATGGTCTTATCTATTGGCGATTTCGTTCCAATTCACATTCCAACGAATATTCGGCATGCTAATTACATTGCCGGTTGCCAAATTGCATTATCTCTTATAGTTTCCGAGATATGGACTATCGGTTATTTACACCTTAGGCTCTGCTTCTAACTTGGGCCCAAATTGTAAAATGGTCTTATCTATTGGCGATTTCGTTCCAATTCACATTCCAAGTAATATTCGGCATGCTAATTACATTGCCGGTTGCCAAATTGCATTATCTCTTATAGTTTCCGAGATATGGACTATCGATAATTTACACCTTAGGCTCTGCTTCTAACTTGGGCCCAAATTGTAAAATGGTCTTATCTATTAGCGATTTCGTTCCAATTCACATTCCAAGTAATATTCGGCATGTTAATTAAATTGCCGGTTGCCAAATTGCATTATCTCTTATAGTTTCCGAGATATGGACTATCGATAATTTACACCTTAGGCTCTGCTTCTAACTTGGGCCCAAATTGTAAAATGGTCTTACCTATTGGCGATTTCGTTCCAATTCACATTCCAAGTAATATTCGGCATGTTAATTAAATTGCCGGTTGCCAAATTGCATTATCTCTTATAGTTTCCGAGATATGGACTATCGATAATTTACACCTTAGGCTCTGCTTCTAACTCGGGCCCAAATTGTAAAATCGTCTTATCTATTGGCGATTTCGTTCCAATTCACATTCCAAGTAATATTCGGCATGCTAATTACATTCCCGGTTGCCAAATTGCATTATCTCTTATTGTGTCCGAGATATGGACTATCGATAATTTACACCTTAGGCTCTGCTTCTAACTTGGGCCCAAATTGTAATATGGTCTTATCCATTGGCGATTTCGTTCCAATTCACATTCCAAGTAATATTCGGCATGCTAATTACATTGCCGGTTGCCAAATTGCATTATCTCTTATAGTTTCCGAGATCGTCTTTCCCAAATCGTCTTATCTATTGGCGATTTCGTTCCAATTCACATTCCAAATTGTGAATGTGAATTGGAACGAAATCGCCAATAGATAAGACCATTTTACAATTTGGGCCCAAGTTAGAAGCAGAGCCTAAGGTGTAAATTATCGATAGTCCATATCTCGGAAACTATAAGAGATAATGCAATTTGGCAACCGGCAATGTAATTAGCATGCCGAATATTACTTGGAATGTGAATTGGAACGAAATCGCCAATAGATAAGACCATTTTACAATTTGGGCCCAAGTTAAAAGCAGAGCCTAAGGTGTAAATTGTCGATAGTCCATATCTCGGAAACTATAAGAGATAATGCAATTTGGCAACCGGCAATGTAATTAGCATGCCGAATATTACTTGGAAAGTGAATTGGAACGAAATCGCCAATAGATAAGACCATATTACAATTTGGGCCCAAGTTAGAAGCAGAGCCTAAGGTGTAAATTATCGATAGTCCATATCTCGAAAACTATAAGAGATAATGCAATTTGGCAACCGGCAATGTAATTAGTATGCCGAATATTACTTGGAATGTGAATTGGAACGAAATCGCCAATAGATAAGACCATTTTACAATTTGGGCCCAAGTTAGAAGCAGAGCCTAAGGTGTAAATTATCGATAGTCCATATCTCGGAAACTATAAGATATAATGCAATTTGGCAATCGGCAATGTAATTAGCATGCCGAATATTACTTGGAATGTGAATTGGAACGAAATCGCCAATAGGTAAGACCATTTTACAATTTGGGCCCAAGTTAGAAGCAGAGCCTAAGGTGTAAATTATCGATAGTCCATATCTCGGAAACTATAAGAGATAATTCAATTTGGAAACCGGCAATGTAATTAGCATGCCGAATATTACTTGGAATGTGAATTGGAACGAAATCGCCAATAGATAAGACCATTTTACAATTTGGGCCCAAGTTAGAAGCAGAGCCTAAGGTGTAAATTATCGATAGTCCATATCTCGGAAACTATAAGAGATAATGCAATTTGGCAACCGGCAATGTAATTAGCATGCCGAATATTACTTGGAATGTGAATTGGAACTAAATCGCCAATAGATAAGGCCATTTTACAATTTGGGCCCAAGTTAGAAGCAGAGCCTAAGGTGTAAATTATCGATAGTCCATATCTCGGAAACTAAAAGAGATAATGCAATTTGGCAACCGGCAATGTAATTAGCATGCCGAATATTACTTGGAATGTGAATTGGAACGAAATCGCCAATAGATAAGGCCATTTTACAATTTGGGCCCAAGTTAGAAGCAGAGCCTAAGGTGTAAATTATCGATAGTCCATATCTCGGAAACTATAAGAGATAATGCAGTTTCGCAACCGGCAATATAATTAGCATGCCGAATATTACTTGGAATGTGAATTAGGACGAAATCGCCAATAGATAAGACCATTTTAAAATTTGGGCCCAAGTTAGAAGCAGAGACTAAGGTGTAAATTATCGATAGTCCATATCTCGGAAACTATAAGAGATAATGCAATTTGGCAACCGGCAATGTAATTAGCATGCCGAATATTACTTGGAATGTGAATTGGAACGAAATCGCCAATAGATAAGACCATTTTACAATTTGGGCCCAAGTTAGAAGCAGAGCCTAAGGTGTAAATTATCGATAGTCCATATCTCGGAAACTATAAGAGATAATTCAATTTGGCAACCGGCAATGTAATTAGCATGCCGAATATTACTTGGAATGTGAATTGGAACGAAATCGCCAATAGATAAGACCATTTTACAATTTGGGCCCAAGTTAGAAGCAGAGCCTAAGGTGTAAATTATCGATAGTCCATATCTCGGAAACTATAAGAGATAATTCAATTTGGCAACCGGCAATGTAATTAGCATGCCGAATACCACTTGGAATGTGAATTGGAACGAAATCGCCAATAGATAAGGCCATTTTATAATTTGGGCCCAAGTTAGAAGCAGAGCCTAAGGTGTAAATTATCGATAGTCCATATCTCGGAAACTATAAGAGATAATTCAATTTGGCAACCGGCAATGTAATTAGCATGCCGAATATTACTTGGAATGTGAATTGGAACGAAATCGCCAATAGATAAGGCCATTTTATAATTTGGGCCCAAGTTAGAAGCAGAGCCTAAGGTGTAAATTATCGATAGTCCATATCTCGGAAACTAAATGAGATAATGCAATTTGGCAACCGGCAACGTAATTAGCATGCCGAATATTACTTGGAATGTGAATTGGAACGAAATCGCCAATAGATAAGACCATTTTACAATTTGGACCCAAGTTAGAAGCAGACCCTAAGGTGTAAATTATCGATAGTCCATATCTCGGAAACTATAAGAGATAATGCAGTTTCGCAACCGGCAATGTAATTAGCAAGCCGAATATTACTTGGAATGTGAATTGGGACGAAATCGCCAATAGATAAGACCATTTTACAATTTGGGCCCAAGTTAGAAGCAGAGCCTAAGGTGTAAATTATCGATAGTCCATATCTCGGAAACCATAAGAGATAATGCAATTTGGCAACCGGCAATGTAATTAGCATGCCGAATATTACTTGGAATGTGAATTGGAACGAAATCGCCAATAGATAAGACCATTTTACAATTTGGGCCCAAGTTAGAAGCAGAGCCTAAGGTGTAAATTATCGATAGTCCATATCTCGGAAACTATAAGAGATAATGCAATTTGGCAACCGGCAATGTAATTAGCATGCCGAATACCACTTGGAATGTGAATTGGAACGAAATCGCCAATAGATAAGACCATTTTACAATTTGGGCCCAAGTTAGAAGCAGAGCCTAAGGTGTAAATTATCGATAGTCCATATCTCGGAAACTATAAGAGATAATTCAATTTGGCAACCGGCAATGTAATTAGCATGCCGAATATTACTTGGAATGTGAATTGGAACGAAATCGCCAATAGATAAGGCCATTTTACAATTTGGGCTCAAGTTAGAAGCAGAGCCTAAGGTGTAAATTATCGATAGTCCATATCTCGGAAACTAAAAGAGATAATGCAATTTGGCAACCGGCAATGTAATTAGCATGCCGAATACCACTTGGAATGTGAATTGGAACGAAATCGCCAATAGATAAGACCATTTTACAATTTGGGCCCAAGTTAGAAGCAGAGCCTAAGGTGTAAATAATCGATAGTCCATATCTCGGAAACTATAAGAGATAATGCAATTTGGCAAACGGCAATGTAATTAGCATGCCGAATATTACTTGGAATGTGAATTGGAACGAAATCGCCAATAGATAAGACCATTTTACAATTTGGGCCCAAGTTAGAAGCAGAGCCTAAGGTGTAAATTATCGATAGTCCATATCTCGGAAACTATAAGAGATAATGCAATTTGGCAACCGGCAATGTAATTAGCATGCCGAATACCACTTGGAATGTGAATTGGAACGAAATCGCCAATAGATAAGACCGTTTTACAATTTGGGCCCAAGTTAGAAGCAGAGCCTAAGGTGTAAATTATCGATAGTCCATATCTCGGAAACTATAAGAGATAATTCAATTTGGCAACCGGCAATGTAATTAGCATGCCGAATATTACTTGGAATGTGAATTGGAACGAAATCGCCAATAGATAAAACCATTTTACAATTTGGGCCCAAGTTAGAAGCAGAGCCTAAGGTGTAAATTATCGATAGTCCATATCTCGGAAACTATAAGAGATAATGCAATTTGGCAACCGGCAATGTAATTAGCATGCCGAATATTACTTGGAATGTGGATTGGAACGAAATCGCCAATAGATAAGACGATTTTACAATTTGGGCCCAAGTTAGAAGCAGAGCCTAAGGTGTAAATTACCGATAGTCCATATCTCGGAAACTATAAGAGATAATGCAATTTGGCAACCGGCAATGTAATTAGCATGCCGAATATTACTTGGAATGTGAATTGGAACGAAATCGCCAATAGATAAGACGATTTTACAATTTGGGCCCAAGTTAGAAGCAGAGCCTAAGGTGTAAATTACCGATAGTCCATATCTCGGAAACTATAAGAGATAATACAATTTGGCAAACGGCATTGTAATTAGCATGCCGAATACTACTTGGAATGTGAATTGGAACGAAATCGCCAATAGATAAGACCATTTTACAATTTGGGCCCAAGTTAGAAGCAGAGCCTAAGGTGTAAATTATCGATAGTCCATATCTCGGAAACTATAAGAGATAGTGCAATTTGGCAACCGGCAATGTAATTAGCATGCCGAATATTACTTGGAATGTAAATTGGAATGAAATCGCCAATAGATAAGACCATTTTACAATTTGTGCCCAAGTTAGAAGCAGAGCCTAAGGTGTAAATTATCCATAGTCCATATCTCGGAAACTATAAGAGATAATGCAATTTGGCAACTGGCAATGTAATTAGCATGCCGAATAATACTTGGAATGTGAATTGGGACGAAATCGCCAATAGATAAGACCATTTTACAATTTGGGCCCAAGTTAGAAGCAGAGCCTAAGGTGTAAATTATCGATAGTCCATATCTCGGAAACTATAAGAGATAATGCAATTTGGCAACCGGCAATGTAATTAGCATGCCGAATACTACTTGGAATGTGAATTGGAACGAAATCGCCAATAGATAAGACCATTTTACAGTTTGGGCCCAAGTTAGAAGCAGAGCCTAAGGTTAAAAATTATCGATAGTCCATATCTCGGAAACTATAAGAGATAATGCAATTTGGCAACTGGTAATGTAATTAGCATGCCGAATAATACTTGGAATGTGAATTGGGACGAAATCGCCAATAGATAAGACCATTTTACAATTTGGGCCCAAGTTAGAAGCAGGGCCTAAGGTGTAAATTATCGATAGTCCATATCTCGGAAACTATAAGAGATAATGCAATTTGGCAACCGGCAATGTAATTAGCATGTCGAATACCACTTGGAATGTGAATTGGAACGAAATCGCCAATAGATAAGACCATTTTACAATTTGGGCCCAAGTTAGAAGCAGAGCCTAAGGTGTAATTTATCGATAGTCCATATCTCGGAAACTATAAGAGATAATTCAATTTGGCAACCGGCAATGTAATTAGCATGCCGAATATTACTTGGAATGTGAATTGGAACGAAATCGCCAATAGATAAGACCATTTTACAATTTGGGCCCAAGTTAGAAGCAGAGCCTAAGGTGTAAATTATCGATAGTCCATATCTCGGAAACTATAAGAGATAATGCAATTTGGCAACCGGCAATGTAATCAGCATGCCGAATATTACTTGGAATGTGAATTGTAACGAAATCGCCAATAGATAAGACGATTTTACAATTTGGGCCCAAGTTAGAAGCAGAGCCTAAGGTGTAAATTACCGATAGTCCATATCTCGGAAACTATAAGAGATAATACAATTTGGCAACCGGCAATGTAATTAGCATGCCGAATATTACTTGGAATGTGAATTGGAACGAAATCGCCAATAGATAAGACCATTTTACAATTTGGCCCCAAGTTAGAAGCAGAGCCTAAGGTGTAAATTATCGATAGTCCATATCTCGGAAACTATAAGAGATAATGCAATTTGGCAACCGGCAATGTAATTAGCATGCCGAATATTACTTGGAATGTGAATTGGAATGAAATCGCCAATAGATAAGACCATTTTACAATTTGGGCCCAAGTTAGAAGCAGAGCCTAAGGTGTAAATTATCGATAGTCCATATCTCGGAAACTATAAGAGATAATGCAATTTGGCAACCGGTAATGTAATTAGCATGCCGAATATTACTTGGAATGTGAATCGGAACGAAATCGCCAATAGATAAGACCATTTTACAATTTGGGCCCAAGTTAGAAGCAGAGCCTAAGGTGTAAATTATCGATAGTTCATATCTCGGAAACTATAAGAGATAGTGCAATTTGGCAACCGGCAATGTAATTAGCATGCCGAATATTACTTGGAATGTAAATTGGAATGAAATCGCCAATAGATAAGACCATTTTACAATTTGTGCCCAAGTTAGAAGCAGAGCCTAAGGTGTAAATTATCCATAGTCCATATCTCGGAAACTATAAGAGATAATGCAATTTGGCAACTGGCAATGTAATTAGCATGCCGAATATTACTTGGAATGTGAATTGGGACGAAATCGCCAATAGATAAGACCATTTTACAATTTGGGCCCAAGTTAGAAGCAGAGCCTAAGGTGTAAATTATCGATAGTCCATATCTCGGAAACTATAAGAGATAATGCAATTTGGCAACCGGCAATGTAATTAGCATGCCGAATACTACTTGGAATGTGAATTGGAACGAAATCGCCAATAGATAAGACCATTTTACAGTTTGGGCCCAAGTTAGAAGCAGAGCCTAAGGTTAAAAATAATCGATAGTCCATATCTCGGAAACTATAAGAGATAATGCAATTTGGCAACCGGCAATGTAATTAGCATGCCGAATACCACTTGGAATGTGAATTGGAACGAAATCGCCAATAGATAAGACCATTTTACAATTTGGGCCCAAGTTAGAAGCAGAGCCTAAGGTGTAAATTATCGATAGTCCATATCTCGGAAACTATAAGAGATAATGCAATTTGGCAACCGGCAATGTAATCAGCATGCCGAATATTACTTGGAATGTGAATTGGAACGAAATCGCCAATAGATAAGACGATTTTACAATTTGGGCCCAAGTTAGAAGCAGAGCCTAAGGTGTAAATTACCGATAGTCCATATCTCGGAAACTATAAGAGATAATACAATTTGGCAACCGGCAATGTAATTAGCATGCCGAATATTACTTGGAATGTGAATTGGAACGAAATCGCCAATAGATAAGACCATTTTACAATTTGGGCCCAAGTTAGAAGCAGAGCCTAAGGTGTAAATTATCGATAGTCCATATCTCGGAAACTATAAGAGATAATGCAATTTGGCAACCGGCAATGTAATTAGCATGCCGAATACTACTTGGAATGTGAATTGGAACGAAATCGCCAATAGATAAGACCATTTTACAGTTTGGGCCCAAGTTAGAAGCAGAGCCTAAGGTTAAAAATAATCGATAGTCCATATCTCGGAAACTATAAGAGATAATGCAATTTGGCAACCGGCAATGTAATTAGCATGCCGAATACCACTTGGAATGTGAATTGGAACGAAATCGCCAATAGATAAGACCATTTTACAATTTGGGCCCAAGTTAGAAGCAGAGCCTAAGGTGTAAATTATCGATAGTCCATATCTCGGAAACTATAAGAGATAATTCAATTTGGCAACCGGCAATGTAATTAGCATGCCGAATATTACTTGGAATGTGAATTGGAACGAAATCGCCAATAGATAAGACCATTTTACAATTTGGGCCCAAGTTAGAAGCAGAGCCTAAGGTGTAAATTATCGATAGTCCATATCTCGGAAACTATAAGAGATAATGCAATTTGGCAACCGGCAATGTAATCAGCATGCCGAATATTACTTGGAATGTGAATTGGAACGAAATCGCCAATAGATAAGACGATTTTACAATTTGGGCCCAAGTTAGAAGCAGAGCCTAAGGTGTAAATTACCGATAGTCCATATCTCGGAAACTATAAGAGATAATACAATTTGGCAACCGGCAATGTAATTAGCATGCCGAATATTACTTGGAATGTGAATTGGAACGAAATCGCCAATAGATAAGACCATTTTACAATTTGGGCCCAAGTTAGAAGCAGAGCCTAAGGTGTAAATTATCGATAGTCCATATCTCGGAAACTATAAGAGATAGTGCAATTTGGCAACCGGCAATGTAATTAGCATGCCGAATATTACTTGGAATGTAAATTGGAATGAAATCGCCAATAGATAAGACCATTTTACAATTTGTGCCCAAGTTAGAAGCAGAGCCTAAGGTGTAAATTATCCATAGTCCATATCTCGGAAACTATAAGAGATAATGCAATTTGGCAACTGGCAATGTAATTAGCATGCCGAATATTACTTGGAATGTGAATTGGGACGAAATCGCCAATAGACAAGACCATTTTACAATTTGGGCCCAAGTTAGAAGCAGAGCCTAAGGTGTAAATTATCGATAGTCCATATCTCGGAAACTATAAGAGATAATGCAATTTGGCAACCGGCAATGTAATTAGCATGCCGAATACTACTTGGAATGTGAATTGGAACGAAATCGCCAATAGATAAGACCATTTTACAGTTTGGGCCCAAGTTAGAAGCAGAGCCTAAGGTTAAAAATAATCGATAGTCCATATCTCGGAAACTATAAGAGATAATGCAATTTGGCAACCGGCAATGTAATTAGCATGCCGAATGCCACTTGGAATGTGAATTGGAACGAAATCGCCAATAGATAAGACCATTTTACAATTTGGGCCCAAGTTAGAAGCAGAGCCTAAGGTGTAAATTATCGATAGTCCATATCTCGGAAACTATAAGAGATAATTCAATTTGGCAACCGGCAATGTAATTAGCATGCCGAATATTACTTGGAATGTGAATTGGAACGAAATCGCCAATAGATAAGACCATTTTACAATTTGGGCCCAAGTTAGAAGCAGAGCCTAAGGTGTAAATTATCGATAGTCCATATCTCGGAAACTATAAGAGATAATGCAATTTGGCAACCGGCAATGTAATCAGCATGCCGAATATTACTTGGAATGTGAATTGTAACGAAATCGCCAATAGATAAGACGATTTTACAATTTGGGCCCAAGTTAGAAGCAGAGCCTAAGGTGTAAATTACCGATAGTCCATATCTCGGAAACTATAAGAGATAATACAATTTGGCAACCGGCAATGTAATTAGCATGCCGAATATTACTTGGAATGTGAATTGGAACGAAATCGCCAATAGATAAGACCATTTTACAATTTGGCCCCAAGTTAGAAGCAGAGCCTAAGGTGTAAATTATCGATAGTCCATATCTCGGAAACTATAAGAGATAATGCAATTTGGCAACCGGCAATGTAATTAGCATGCCGAATATTACTTGGAATGTGAATTGGAATGAAATCGCCAATAGATAAGACCATTTTACAATTTGGGCCCAAGTTAGAAGCAGAGCCTAAGGTGTAAATTATCGATAGTCCATATCTCGGAAACTATAAGAGATAATGCAATTTGGCAACCGGCAATGTAATTAGCATGCCGAATATTACTTGGAATGTGAATTGGAACGAAATCGCCAATAGATAAGACCATTTTACAATTTGGGCCCAAGTTAGAAGCAGAGCCTAAGGTGTAAATTATCGATAGTTCATATCTCGGAAACTATAAGAGATAGTGCAATTTGGCAACCGGCAATGTAATTAGCATGCCGAATATTACTTGGAATGTAAATTGGAATGAAATCGCCAATAGATAAGACCATTTTACAATTTGTGCCCAAGTTAGAAGCAGAGCCTAAGGTGTAAATTATCCATAGTCCATATCTCGGAAACTATAAGAGATAATGCAATTTGGCAACTGGCAATGTAATTAGCATGCCGAATATTACTTGGAATGTGAATTGGGACGAAATCGCCAATAGATAAGACCATTTTACAATTTGGGCCCAAGTTAGAAGCAGAGCCTAAGGTGTAAATTATCGATAGTCCATATCTCGGAAACTATAAGAGATAATGCAATTTGGCAACCGGCAATGTAATTAGCATGCCGAATACTACTTGGAATGTGAATTGGAACGAAATCGCCAATAGATAAGACCATTTTACAGTTTGGGCCCAAGTTAGAAGCAGAGCCTAAGGTTAAAAATAATCGATAGTCCATATCTCGGAAACTATAAGAGATAATGCAATTTGGCAACCGGCAATGTAATTAGCATGCCGAATACCACTTGGAATGTGAATTGGAAGGAAATCGCCAATAGATAAGACCATTTTACAATTTGGGCCCAAGTTAGAAGCAGAGCCTAAGGTGTAAATTATCGATAGTCCATATCTCGGAAACTATAAGAGATAATGCCATTTGGCAACCGGCAATGTAATCAGCATGCCGAATATTACTTGGAATGTGAATTGGAACGAAATCGCCAATAGATAAGACGATTTTACAATTTGGGCCCAAGTTAGAAGCAGAGCCTAAGGTGTAAATTACCGATAGTCCATATCTCGGAAACTATAAGAGATAATACAATTTGGCAACCGGCAATGTAATTAGCATGCCGAATATTACTTGGAATGTGAATTGGAACGAAATCGCCAATAGATAAGACCATTTTACAATTTGGGCCCAAGTTAGAAGCAGAGCCTAAGGTGTAAATTATCGATAGTCCATATCTCGGAAACTATAAGAGATAATGCAATTTGGCAACCGGCAATGTAATTAGCATGCCGAATACCACTTGGAATGTGAATTGGAAGGAAATCGCCAATAGATAAGACCATTTTACAATTTGGGCCCAAGTTAGAAGCAGAGCCTAAGGTGTAAATTATCGATAGTCCATATCTCGGAAACTATAAGAGATAATGCCATTTGGCAACCGGCAATGTAATCAGCATGCCGAATATTACTTGGAATGTGAATTGGAACGAAATCGCCAATAGATAAGACGATTTTACAATTTGGGCCCAAGTTAGAAGCAGAGCCTAAGGTGTAAATTACCGATAGTCCATATCTCGGAAACTATAAGAGATAATACAATTTGGCAACCGGCAATGTAATTAGCATGCCGAATATTACTTGGAATGTGAATTGGAACGAAATCGCCAATAGATAAGACCATTTTACAATTTGGGCCCAAGTTAGAAGCAGAGCCTAAGGTGTAAATTATCGATAGTCCATATCTCGGAAACTATAAGAGATAATGCAATTTGGCAACCGGCAATGTAATTAGCATGCCGAATACTACTTGGAATGTGAATTGGAACGAAATCGCCAATAGATAAGACCATTTTACAGTTTGGGCCCAAGTTAGAAGCAGAGCCTAAGGTTAAAAATAATCGATAATCCATATCTCGGAAACTATAAGAGATAATGCAATTTGGCAACCGGCAATGTAATTAGCATGCCGAATAACACTTGGAATGTGAATTGGAACGAAATCGCCAATAGATAAGACCATTTTACAATTTGGGCCCAAGTTAGAAGCAGAGCCTAAGGTGTAAATTATCGATAGTCCATATCTCGGAAACTATAAGAGATAATTCAATTTGGCAACCGGCAATGTAATTAGCATGCCGAATATTACTTGGAATGTGAATTGGAACGAAATCGCCAATAGATAAGACCATTTTACAATTTGGGCCCAAGTTAGAAGCAGAGCCTAAGGTGTAAATTATCGATAGTCCATATCTCGGAAACTATAAGAGATAATGCAATTTGGCAACCGGCAATGTAATCAGCATGCCGAATATTACTTGGAATGTGAATTGGAACGAAATCGCCAATAGATAAGACGATTTTACAATTTGGGCCCAAGTTAGAAGCAGAGCCTAAGGTGTAAATTACCGATAGTCCATATCTCGGAAACTATAAGAGATAATACAATTTGGCAACCGGCAATGTAATTAGCATGCCGAATATTACTTGGAATGTGAATTGAAACGAAATCGCCAATAGATAAGACCATTTTACAATTTGGGCCCAAGTTAGAAGCAGAGCCTAAGGTGTAAATTATCGATAGTCCATATCTCGGAAACTATAAGAGATAGTGCAATTTGGCAACCGGCAATGTAATTAGCATGCCGAATATTACTTGGAATGTAAATTGGAATGAAATCGCCAATAGATAAGACCATTTTACAATTTGTGCCCAAGTTAGAAGCAGAGCCTAAGGTGTAAATTATCCATAGTCCATATCTCGGAAACTATAAGAGATAATGCAATTTGGCAACTGGCAATGTAATTAGCATGCCGAATATTACTTGGAATGTGAATTGGGACGAAATCGCCAATAGATAAGACCATTTTACAATTTGGGCCCAAGTTAGAAGCAGAGCCTAAGGTGTAAATTATCGATAGTCCATATCTCGGAAACTATAAGAGATAATGCAATTTGGCAACCGGCAATGTAATTAGCATGCCGAATACTACTTGGAATGTGAATTGGAACGAAATCGCCAATAGATAAGACCATTTTACAGTTTGGGCCCAAGTTAGAAGCAGAGCCTAAGGTTAAAAATAATCGATAGTCCATATCTCGGAAACTATAAGAGATAATGCAATTTGGCAACCGGCAATGTAATTAGCATGCCGAATATTACTTGGAATGTGAATTGGAACGAAATCGCCAATAGATAAGACCATTTTACAATTTGGGCCCAAGTTAGAAGCAGAGCCTAAGGTGTAAATTATCGATAGTCCATATCTCGGAAACTATAAGAGATAGTGCAATTTGGCAACCGGCAATGTAATTAGCATGCCGAATATTACTTGGAATGTAAATTGGAATGAAATCGCCAATAGATAAGACCATTTTACAATTTGTGCCCAAGTTAGAAGCAGAGCCTAAGGTGTAAATTATCCATAGTCCATATCTCGGAAACTATAAGAGATAATGCAATTTGGCAACCGGCAATGTAATTAGCATGCCGAATATTACTTGGAATGTGAATTGAAACGAAATCGCCAATAGATAAGACCATTTTACAATTTGGGCCCAAGTTAGAAGCAGAGCCTAAGGTGTAAATTATCGATAGTCCATATCTCGGAAACTATAAGAGATAGTGCAATTTGGCAACCGGCAATGTAATTAGCATGCCGAATATTACTTGGAATGTAAATTGGAATGAAATCGCCAATAGATAAGACCATTTTACAATTTGTGCCCAAGTTAGAAGCAGAGCCTAAGATGTAAATTATCCATAGTCCATATCTCGGAAACTATAAGAGATAATGCAATTTGGCAACTGGCAATGTAATTAGCATGCCGAATATTACTTGGAATGTGAATTGGGACGAAATCGCCAATAGATAAGACCATTTTACAATTTGGGCCCAAGTTAGAAGCAGAGCCTAAGGTGTAAATTATCGATAGTCCATATCTCGGAAACTATAAGAGATAATGCAATTTGGCAACCGGCAATGTAATTAGCATGCCGAATACTACTTGGAATGTGAATTGGAACGAAATCGCCAATAGATAAGACCATTTTACAGTTTGGGCCCAAGTTAGAAGCAGAGCCTAAGGTTAAAAATAATCGATAGTCCATATCTCGGAAACTATAAGAGATAATGCAATTTGGCAACCGGCAATGTAATTAGCATGCCGAATACCACTTGGAATGTGAATTGGAACGAAATGGCCAATAGATAAGACCATTTTACAATTTGGGCCCAAGTTAGAAGCAGAGCCTAAGGTGTAAATTATCGATAGTCCATATCTCGGAAACTATAAGAGATAATTCAATTTGGCAACCGGCAATGTAATTAGCATGCCGAATATTACTTGGAATGTGAATTGGAACGAAATCGCCAATAGATAAGACCATTTTACAATTTGGGCCCAAGTTAGAAGCAGAGCCTAAGGTGTAAATTATCGATAGTCCATATCTCGGAAACTATAAGAGATAATGCAATTTGGCAACCGGCAATGTAATCAGCATGCCGAATATTACTTGGAATGTGAATTGGAACGAAATCGCCAATAGATAAGACGATTTTACAATTTGGGCCCAAGTTAGAAGCAGAGCCTAAGGTGTAAATTACCGATAGTCCATATCTCGGAAACTATAAGAGATAATACAATTTGGCAACCGGCAATGTAATTAGCATGCCGAATATTACTTGGAATGTGAATTGGAACGAAATCGCCAATAGATAAGACCATTTTACAATTTGGGCCCAAGTTAGAAGCAGAGCCTAAGGTGTAAATTATCGATAGTCCATATCTCGGAAACTATAAGAGATAATGCAATTTGGCAACCGGCAATGTAATTAGCATGCCGAATATTACTTGGAATGTGAATTGGAACGAAATCGCCAATAGATAAGACCATTTTACAATTTGGGCCCAAGTTAGAAGCAGAGCCTAAGGTGTAAATTATCGATAGTCCATATCTCGGAAACTATAAGAGATAGTGCAATTTGGCAACCGGCAATGTAATTAGCATGCCGAATATTACTTGGAATGTAAATTGGAATGAAATCGCCAATAGATAAGACCATTTTACAATTTGTGCCCAAGTTAGAAGCAGAGCCTAAGGTGTAAATTATCCATAGTCCATATCTCGGAAACTATAAGAGATAATGCAATTTGGCAACTGGCAATGTAATTAGCATGCCGAATATTACATGGAATGTGAATTGGGACGAAATCGCCAATAGATAAGACCATTTTACAATTTAGGCCCAAGTTAGAAGCAGAGCCTAAGGTGTAAATTATCGATAGTCCATATCTCGGAAACTATAAGAGATAATGCAATTTGGCACCGGCAATGTAATTAGCATGCCGAATACTACTTGGAATGTGAATTGGAACGAAATCGCCAATAGATAAGACCATTTTACAGTTTGGGCCCAAGTTAGAAGCAGAGCCTAAGGTTAAAAATAATCGATAGTCCATATCTCGGAAACTATAAGAGATAATGCAATTTGGCAACCGGCAATGTAATTAGCATGCCGAATACCACTTGGAATGTGAATTGGAACGAAATCGCCAATAGATAAGACCATTTTACAATTTGGGCCCAAGTTAGAAGCAGAGCCTAAGGTGTAAATTATCGATAGTCCATATCTCGGAAACTATAAGAGATAATTCAATTTGGCAACCGGCAATGTAATTAGCATGCCGAATATTACTTGGAATGTGAATTGGATCGAAATCGCCAATAGATAAGACCATTTTACAATTTGGGCCCAAGTTAGAAGCAGAGCCTAAGGTGTAAATTATCGATAGTCCATATCTCGGAAACTATAAGAGATAATGCAATTTGGCAACCGGCAATGTAATCAGCATGCCGAATATTACTTGGAATGTGAATTGGAACGAAATCGCCAATAGATAAGACGATTTTACAATTTGGGCCCAAGTTAGAAGCAGAGCCTAAGGTGTAAATTACCGATAGTCCATATCTCGGAAACTATAAGAGATAATACAATTTGGCAACCGGCAATGTAATTAGCATGCCGAATATTACTTGGAATGTGAATTGGAACGAAATCGCCAATAGATAAGACCATTTTACAATTTGGCCCCAAGTTAGAAGCAGAGCCTAAGGTGTAAATTATCGATAGTCCATATCTCGGAAACTATAAGAGATAATGCAATTTGGCAACCGGCAATGTAATTAGCATGCCGAATATTACTTGGAATGTGAATTGGAATGAAATCGCCAATAGATAAGACCATTTTACAATTTGGGCCCAAGTTAGAAGCAGAGCCTAAGGTGTAAATTATCGATAGTCCATATCTCGGAAACTATAAGAGATAATGCAATTTGGCAACCGGCAATGTAATTAGCATGCCGAATATTACTTGGAATGTGAATTGGAACGAAATCGCCAATAGATAAGACGATTTTACAATTTGGGCCCAAGTTAGAAGCAGAGCCTAAGGTGTAAATTACCGATAGTCCATATCTCGGAAACTATAAGAGATAATGCAATTTGGCAACCGGCAATGTAATTGGCATGCCGAATATTACTTGGAATGTGAATTGGAACGAAATCGCCAATAGATAAGACCATTTTACAATTTGGGCCCAAGTTAGAAGCAGAGCCTAAGGTGTAAATTATCGATAGTCCATATCTCGGAAACTATAAGAGATAATGCAATTTGGCAAACGGCAATGTAATTAGCATGCCGAATATTACTTGGAATGTGAATTGGAATGAAATCGCCAATAGATAAGACCATTTTACAATTTGGGCCCAAGTTAGAAGCAGAGCCTAAGGTGTAAATTATCCATAGTCCATATCTCGAAAACTATAAGAGATAATGCAATTTGGCAACTGGCAATGTAATTATCATGCCGAATATTACTTGGAATGTGAATTGGGACGAAATCGCCAATAGATAAGACCATTTTACAATTTGGGCCCAAGTTAGAAGCAGAGCCTAAGGTTAAAAATAATCGATAGTCCATATCTCGGAAACTATAAGAGATAATGCAATTTGGCAACCGGCAATGTAATTAGCATGCCGAATATTACTTGGAATGTGAATTGGAACGAAATCGCCAATAGATAAGACGATTTTACACCTTAGGCTCTGCTTCTAACTTGGGCCCAAATTGTAAAATGGTCTTATCTATTGGCGATTTCGTTCCAATTCACATTCCAAGTAATATTCGGCATGCTAATTACATTGCCGGTTGCTAAATTGCATTATCTCTTATAGTTTCCGAGATATGGACTATCGATAATTTACATCTTAGGCTCTGCTTCTAACTTGGGCCCAAATTGTAAAATGATCTTATCTATTGCCGATTTCGTTCCAATTCACATTCCAATAATATTCGGCATGCTAATTACATTGCCGGTTGCCAAATTGCATTATCTCTTATAGTTTCCGAGATATGGACTATCGATAATTTACACCTTAGGCTCTGCTTCTAACTTGGGCCCAAATAATAAAATGGTCTTATCTATTGGCGATTTCATTCCAATTCACATTCCAAGTAATATTCGGCATGCTAATTACATTGCCGGTTGCCAAATTGCATTATCTCTTATAGTTTCCGAGATATGGACTACCGATAATTTACACCTTAGGCTCTGCTTCTAACTTGGGCCCAAATTGTAAAATGGTCTTATCTATTGGCGATTTCGTTCCAATTCACATTCCAAGGAATATTCGGCATGCTAATTACATTGCCGGTTGCCAAATTGCATTATCTCTTATAGTTTCCGAGATATGGACTATCGATAATTTACACCTTAGGCTCTGCTTCTAACTTGGGCCCAAATTGTAAAATGGTCTTACCTATTGGCGATTTCGTTCCAATTCACATTCCAAGTAATATTCGGCATGTTAATTAAATTGCCGGTTGCCAAATTGCATTATCACTTATAGTTTCCGAGATATGGACTATCGATAATTTACACCTTAGGCTCTGCTTCTAGCTTGGGCCCAAATTGTAAAATCGTCTTATCTATTGGCGATTTCGTTCCAATTCACATTCCAAGTAATATTCGGCATGCTAATTACATTCCCGGTTGCCAAATTGCATTATCTCTTATTGTTTCCGAGATATGGACTATCGATAATTTACACCTTAGGCTCTGCTTCTAACTTGGGCCCATATTGTAATATGGTCTTATCTATTGGCGATTTCGTTCCAATTCACATTCCAAGTAATATTCGGCATGCTAATTACATTGCCGGTTGCCAAATTGCATTATCTCTTATAGTTTCCGAGATCGTCTTTCCCAAATCGTCTTATCTATTGGCGATTTCGTTCTAATTCACATTCCAAATTGTGAATGTGAATTGGAACGAAATCGCCAATAGATAAGACCATTTTACAATTTGGGACCAAGTTAGAAGCAGAGCCTAAGGTGTAAATTATCGATAGTCCATATCTCGGAAACTATAAGATATAATGCAATTTGGCAACCGGCAATGTAATTAGCATGCCGAATATTACTTGGAATGTGAATTGGAACGAAATCGCCAATAGGTAAGACCATTTTGCAATTTGGGCCCAAGTTAGAAGCAGAGCCTAAGGTGTAAATTATCGATAGTCCATATCTCGGAAACTATAAGAGATAATTCAATTTGGAAACCGGCAATGTAATTAGCATGCCGAATATTACTTGGAATGTGAATTGGAACGAAATCGCCAATAGATAAGACCATTTTACAATTTGGGCCCAAGTTAGAAGCAGAGCCTAAGGTGTAAATTATCGATAGTCCATATCTCGGAAACTATAAGAGATAATGCAATTTGGCAAACGGCAATGTAATTAGCATGCCGAATATTACTTGGAATGTGAATTGGAACGAAATCGCCAATAGATAAGGCCATTTTACAATTTGGGCCCAAGTTAGAAGCATAGCCTAAGGTGTAAATTATCGATAGTCCATATCTCGGAAACTATAAGAGATAATGCAATTTGGCAACCGCCAATGTAGTTAGCATGCCGAATATTACTTGGAATGTGAATTGGAACGAAATCGCCAATAGATAAGACCATTTTACAATTTGGGCCCAAGTTAGAAGCAGAGCCTAAGGTGTAAATTATCGATAGTCCATATCTCGGAAACTAAAAGAGATAATGCAATTTGGCAACCGGCAATGTAATTAGCATGCCGAATATTACTTGGAATGTGAATTGGAACGAAATCGCCAATAGATAAGACCATTTTACAATTTGGGCCCAAGTTAGAAGCAGAGCCTAAGGTGTAAATTATCGATAGTCCATATCTCGGAAACTATAAGAGATAATGCAGTTTCGCAACCGGCAATGTAATTAGCATGCCGAATATTACTTGGAATGTGAATTAGGACGAAATCGCCAATAGATAAGACCATTTTACAATTTGGGCCCAAGTTAGAAGCAGAGCCTAAGGTGTAAATTATCGATAGTCCATATCTCGGAAACTATAAGAGATAATGCAATTTGTCAACCGGCAATGTAATTAGCATGCCGAATATTACTTGGAATGTGAATTGGAACGAAATCGCCAATAGATAAGACCATTTTACAATTTGGGCCCAAGTTAGAAGCAGAGCCTAAGGTGTAAATTATCGATAGTCCATATCTCGGAAACTATAAGAGATAATGCAATTTGGCAACCGGCAATGTAATTAGCATGCCGAATACCACTTGGAATGTGAATTGGAACGAAATCGCCAATAGATAAGACCATTTTACAATTTGGGCCCAAGTTAGAAGCAGAGCCTAAGGTGTAAATTATCGATAGTCCATATCTCGGAAACTAAAAGAGATAATTCAATTTGGCAACCGGCAATGTAATTAGCATGCCGAATATTACTTGGAATGTGAATTGGAACGAAATCGCCAATAGATAAGACCATTTTACAATTTGGGCCCAAGTTAGAAGCAGAGCCTAAGGTGTAAATTATCGATAGTCCATATCTCGGAAACCATAAGAGATAATGCAATTTGGCAACCGGCAATGAAATTAGCATGCCGAATATTACTTGGAATGTGAATTGGAACGAAATCGCCAATAGATAAGACCATTTTACAATTTGGGCCCAAGTTAGAAGCAGAGCCTAAGGTGTAAATTATCGATAGTCCATATCTCGGAAACTATAAGAGATAATTCAATTTGGCAACCGGCAATGTAATTAGCATGCCGAATATTACTTGGAATGTGAATTGGAACGAAATCGCCAATAGATAAGACCATTTTACAATTTGGGCTCAAGTTAGAAGCAGAGCCTAAGGTGTAAATTATCGATAGTCCATATCTCGGAAACTAAAAGAGATAATGCAATTTGGCAACCGGCAATGTAATTAGCATGCCGAATACCACTTGGAATGTGAATTGGAACGAAATCGCCAATAGATAAGACCATTTTACAATTTGGGCCCAAGTTAGAAGCAGAGCCTAAGGTGTAAATTATCGATAGTCCATATCTCGGAAACTATAAGAGATAATTCAATTTGGCAAACGGCAATGTAATTAGCATGCCGAATATTACTTGGAATGTGAATTGGAACGAAATCGCCAATAGATAAAACCATTTTAAAATTTGGGCCCAAGTTAGAAGCAGAGCCTAAGGTGTAAATTATCGATAGTCCATATCTCGGAAACTATAAGAGATAATGCAATTTGGCAACCGGCAATGTAATTAGCATGCCGAATATTACTTGGAATGTGAATTGGAACGAAATCGCCAATAGATAAGACGATTTTACAATTTGGGCCCAAGTTAGAAGCAGAGCCTAAGGTGTAAATTACCGATAGTCCACATCTCGGAAACTATAAGAGATAATGCAATTTGGCAACCGGCAATGTAATTAGCATGCCGAATATTACTTGGAATGTGAATTGGAACGAAATCGCCAATAGATAAGACCATTTTACAATTTGGGCCCAAGTTAGAAGCAGAGCCTAAGGTGTAAATTATCGATAGTCCATATCTCGGAAACTATAAGAGATAATGCAATTTGGCAACCGGCAATGTAATTAGCATGCCGAATATTACTTGGAATGTGAATTGGAATGAAATCGCCAATAGATAAGACCATTTTACAATTAGGGCCCAAGTTAGAAGCAGAGCCTAAGGTGTAAATTATCCATAGTCCATATCTCGGAAACTATAAGAGATAATGCAATTTGGCAACTGGCAATGTAATTAGCATGCCGAATATTACATGGAATGTGAATTGGGACGAAATCGCCAATAGATAAGACCATTTTACAATTTAGGCCCAAGTTAGAAGCAGAGCCTAAGGTGTAAATTATCGATAGTCCATATCTCGGAAACTATAAGAGATAATGCAATTTGGCAACCGGCAATGTAATTAGCATGCCGAATACTACTTGGAATGTGAATTGGAACGAAATCGCCAATAGATAAGACCATTTTACAGTTTGGGCCCAAGTTAGAAGCAGAGCCTAAGGTTAAAAATAATCGATAGTCCATATCTCGGAAACTATAAGAGATAATGCAATTTGGCAACCGGCAATGTAATTAGCATGCCGAATACCACTTGGAATGTGAATTGGAACGAAATCGCCAATAGATAAGACCATTTTACAATTTGGGCCCAAGTTAGAAGCAGAGCCTAAGGTGTAAATTATCGATAGTCCATATCTCGGAAACTATAAGAGATATTTCAATTTGGCAACCGGCAATGTAATTAGCATGCCGAATATTACTTGGAATGTGAATTGGATCGAAATCGCCAATAGATAAGACCATTTTACAATTTGGGCCCAAGTTAGAAGCAGAGCCTAAGGTGTAAATTATCGATAGTCCATATCTCGGAAACTATAAGAGATAATGCAATTTGGCAACCGGCAATGTAATCAGCATGCCGAATATTACTTGGAATGTGAATTGGAACGAAATCGCCAATAGATAAGACGATTTTACAATTTGGGCCCAAGTTAGAAGCAGAGCCTAAGGTGTAAATTACCGATAGTCCATATCTCGGAAACTATAAGAGATAATACAATTTGGCAACCGGCAATGTAATTAGCATGCCGAATATTACTTGGAATGTGAATTGGAACGAAATCGCCAATAGATAAGACCATTTTACAATTTGGCCCCAAGTTAGAAGCAGAGCCTAAGGTGTAAATTATCGATAGTCCATATCTCGGAAACTATAAGAGATAATGCAATTTGGCAACCGGCAATGTAATTAGCATGCCGAATATTACTTGGAATGTGAATTGGAATGAAATCGCCAATAGATAAGACCATTTTACAATTTGGGCCCAAGTTAGAAGCAGAGCCTAAGGTGTAAATTATCGATAGTCCATATCTCGGAAACTATAAGAGATAATGCAATTTGGCAACCGGCAATGTAATTAGCATGCCGAATATTACTTGGAATGTGAATTGGAACGAAATCGCCAATAGATAAGACGATTTTACAATTTGGGCCCAAGTTAGAAGCAGAGCCTAAGGTGTAAATTACCGATAGTCCATATCTCGGAAACTATAAGAGATAATGCAATTTGGCAACCGGCAATGTAATTGGCATGCCGAATATTACTTGGAATGTGAATTGGAACGAAATCGCCAATAGATAAGACCATTTTACAATTTGGGCCCAAGTTAGAAGCAGAGCCTAAGGTGTAAATTATCGATAGTCCATATCTCGGAAACTATAAGAGATAATGCAATTTGGCAAACGGCAATGTAATTAGCATGCCGAATATTACTTGGAATGTGAATTGGAATGAAATCGCCAATAGATAAGACCATTTTACAATTTGGGCCCAAGTTAGAAGCAGAGCCTAAGGTGTAAATTATCCATAGTCCATATCTCGAAAACTATAAGAGATAATGCAATTTGGCAACTGGCAATGTAATTATCATGCCGAATATTACTTGGAATGTGAATTGGGACGAAATCGCCAATAGATAAGACCATTTTACAATTTGGGCCCAAGTTAGAAGCAGAGCCTAAGGTTAAAAATAATCGATAGTCCATATCTCGGAAACTATAAGAGATAATGCAATTTGGCAACCGGCAATGTAATTAGCATGCCGAATATTACTTGGAATGTGAATTGGAACGAAATCGCCAATAGATAAGACGATTTTACACCTTAGGCTCTGCTTCTAACTTGGGCCCAAATTGTAAAATGGTCTTATCTATTGGCGATTTCGTTCCAATTCACATTCCAAGTAATATTCGGCATGCTAATTACATTGCCGGTTGCTAAATTGCATTATCTCTTATAGTTTCCGAGATATGGACTATCGATAATTTACATCTTAGGCTCTGCTTCTAACTTGGGCCCAAATTGTAAAATGATCTTATCTATTGCCGATTTCGTTCCAATTCACATTCCAATAATATTCGGCATGCTAATTACATTGCCGGTTGCCAAATTGCATTATCTCTTATAGTTTCCGAGATATGGACTATCGATAATTTACACCTTAGGCTCTGCTTCTAACTTGGGCCCAAATAATAAAATGGTCTTATCTATTGGCGATTTCATTCCAATTCACATTCCAAGTAATATTCGGCATGCTAATTACATTGCCGGTTGCCAAATTGCATTATCTCTTATAGTTTCCGAGATATGGACTACCGATAATTTACACCTTAGGCTCTGCTTCTAACTTGGGCCCAAATTGTAAAATGGTCTTATCTATTGGCGATTTCGTTCCAATTCACATTCCAAGGAATATTCGGCATGCTAATTACATTGCCGGTTGCCAAATTGCATTATCTCTTATAGTTTCCGAGATATGGACTATCGATAATTTACACCTTAGGCTCTGCTTCTAACTTGGGCCCAAATTGTAAAATGGTCTTACCTATTGGCGATTTCGTTCCAATTCACATTCCAAGTAATATTCGGCATGTTAATTAAATTGCCGGTTGCCAAATTGCATTATCACTTATAGTTTCCGAGATATGGACTATCGATAATTTACACCTTAGGCTCTGCTTCTAGCTTGGGCCCAAATTGTAAAATCGTCTTATCTATTGGCGATTTCGTTCCAATTCACATTCCAAGTAATATTCGGCATGCTAATTACATTCCCGGTTGCCAAATTGCATTATCTCTTATTGTTTCCGAGATATGGACTATCGATAATTTACACCTTAGGCTCTGCTTCTAACTTGGGCCCATAGTGTAATATGGTCTTATCTATTGGCGATTTCGTTCCAATTCACATTCCAAGTAATATTCGGCATGCTAATTACATTGCCGGTTGCCAAATTGCATTATCTCTTATAGTTTCCGAGATCGTCTTTCCCAAATCGTCTTATCTATTGGCGATTTCGTTCTAATTCACATTCCAAATTGTGAATGTGAATTGGAACGAAATCGCCAATAGATAAGACCATTTTACAATTTGGGACCAAGTTAGAAGCAGAGCCTAAGGTGTAAATTATCGATAGTCCATATCTCGGAAACTATAAGATATAATGCAATTTGGCATCCGGCAATGTAATTAGCATGCCGAATATTACTTGGAATGTGAATTGGAACGAAATCGCCAATAGGTAAGACCATTTTGCAATTTGGGCCCAAGTTAGAAGCAGAGCCTAAGGTGTAAATTATCGATAGTCCATATCTCGGAAACTATAAGAGATAATTCAATTTGGAAACCGGCAATGTAATTAGCATGCCGAATATTAC
This sequence comes from Rhynchophorus ferrugineus, assembly GCF_030347505.1. Taxonomy (NCBI): domain Eukaryota; kingdom Metazoa; phylum Arthropoda; class Insecta; order Coleoptera; family Curculionidae; genus Rhynchophorus; species Rhynchophorus ferrugineus. The sequence goes on along the minus strand of NW_027472766.1, from coordinate 11,060 downwards.
TTGGAATGTGAATTGGAACGAAATCGCCAATAGATAAGACCATTTTACAATTTGGGCCCAAGTTAGAAGCAGAGCCTAAGGTGTAAATTATCGATAGTCCATATCTCGGAAACTATAAGAGATAATGCAATTTGGCAAACGGCAATGTAATTAGCATGCCGAATATTACTTGGAATGTGAATTGGAACGAAATCGCCAATAGATAAGGCCATTTTACAATTTGGGCCCAAGTTAGAAGCATAGCCTAAGGTGTAAATTATCGATAGTCCATATCTCGGAAACTATAAGAGATAATGCAATTTGGCAACCGCCAATGTAGTTAGCATGCCGAATATTACTTGGAATGTGAATTGGAACGAAATCGCCAATAGATAAGACCATTTTACAATTTGGGCCCAAGTTAGAAGCAGAGCCTAAGGTGTAAATTATCGATAGTCCATATCTCGGAAACTAAAAGAGATAATGCAATTTGGCAACCGGCAATGTAATTAGCATGCCGAATATTACTTGGAATGTGAATTGGAACGAAATCGCCAATAGATAAGACCATTTTACAATTTGGGCCCAAGTTAGAAGCAGAGCCTAAGGTGTAAATTATCGATAGTCCATATCTCGGAAACTATAAGAGATAATGCAGTTTCGCAACCGGCAATGTAATTAGCATGCCGAATATTACTTGGAATGTGAATTAGGACGAAATCGCCAATAGATAAGACCATTTTACAATTTGGGCCCAAGTTAGAAGCAGAGCCTAAGGTGTAAATTATCGATAGTCCATATCTCGGAAACTATAAGAGATAATGCAATTTGGCAACCGGCAATGTAATTAGCATGCCGAATACCACTTGGAATGTGAATTGGAACGAAATCGCCAATAGATAAGACCATTTTACAATTTGGGCCCAAGTTAGAAGCAGAGCCTAAGGTGTAAATTATCGATAGTCCATATCTCGGAAACTAAAAGAGATAATTCAATTTGGCAACCGGCAATGTAATTAGCATGCCGAATACCACTTGGAATGTGAATTGGAACGAAATCGCCAATAGATAAGACCATTTTACAATTTGGGCCCAAGTTAGAAGCAGAGCCTAAGGTGTAAATTATCGATAGTCCATATCTCGGAAACTAAAAGAGATAATTCAATTTGGCAACCGGCAATGTAATTAGCATGCCGAATATTACTTGGAATGTGAATTGGAACGAAATCGCCAATAGATAAGGCCATTTTACAATTTGGGCCCAAGTTAGAAGCAGAGCCTAAGGTGTAAATTATCGATAGTCCATATCTCGGAAACCATAAGAGATAATGCAATTTGGCAACCGGCAATGAAATTAGCATGCCGAATATTACTTGGAATGTGAATTGGAACGAAATCGCCAATAGATAAGACCATTTTACAATTTGGGCCCAAGTTAGAAGCAGAGTCTAAGGTGTAAATTATCGATAGTCCATATCTCGGAAACTATAAGAGATACTGCAATTTGGCAACCGGCAATGTAATTAGCATGCCGAATACCACTTGGAATGTGAATTGGAACGAAATCGCCAATAGATAAGACCATTTTACAATTTGGGCCCAAGTTAGAAGCAGAGCCTAAGGTGTAAATTATCGATAGTCCATATCTCGGAAACTATAAGAGATAATTCAATTTGGCAACCGGCAATGTAATTAGCATGCCGAATATTACTTGGAATGTGAATTGGAACGAAATCGCCAATAGATAAGACCATTTTACAATATGGGCTCAAGTTAGAAGCAGAGCCTAAGGTGTAAATTATCGATAGTCCATATCTCGGAAACTAAAAGAGATAATGCAATTTGGCAACCGGCAATGTAATTAGCATGCCGAATACCACTTGGAATGTGAATTGGAACGAAATCGCCAATAGATAAGACCATTTTACAATTTGGGCCCAAGTTAGAAGCAGAGCCTAAGGTGTAAATTATCGATAGTCCATATCTCGGAAACTATAAGAGATAATTCAATTTGGCAAACGGCAATGTAATTAGCATGCCGAATATTACTTGGAATGTGAATTGGAACGAAATCGCCAATAGATAAAACCATTTTACAATTTGGGCCCAAGTTAGAAGCAGAGCCTAAGGTGTAAATTATCGATAGTCCATATCTCGGAAACTATAAGAGATAATGCAATTTGGCAACCGGCAATGTAATTAGCATGCCGAATATTACTTGGAATGTGAATTGGAACGAAATCGCCAATAGATAAGACGATTTTACAATTTGGGCCCAAGTTAGAAGCAGAGCCTAAGGTGTAAATTACCGATAGTCCACATCTCGGAAACTATAAGAGATAATGCAATTTGGCAACCGGCAATGTAATTAGCATGCCGAATATTACTTGGAATGTGAATTGGAACGAAATCGCCAATAGATAAGACCATTTTACAATTTGGGCCCAAGTTAGAAGCAGAGCCTAAGGTGTAAATTATCGATAGTCCATATCTCGGAAACTATAAGAGATAATGCAATTTGGCAACCGGCAATGTAATTAGCATGCCGAATATTACTTGGAATGTGAATTGGAATGAAATCGCCAATAGATAAGACCATTTTACAATTAGGGCCCAAGTTAGAAGCAGAGCCTAAGGTGTAAATTATCGATAGTCCATATCTCGGAAACTATCAGAGATAATGCAATTTGGCAACCGGCAATGTAATTAGCATGCCGAATATTACTTGGAATGTGAATTGGAACGAAATCGCCAATAGATAAGACGATTTTACAATTTGGGCCCAAGTTAGAAGCAGAGCCTAAGGTGTAAATAACCGATAGTCCATATCTCGGAAACTATAAGTGATAATGCAATTTGGCAACCGGCAATGTAATTAGCATGCCGAATATTACTTGGAATGTGAATTGGAACGAAATCGCCAATAGATAAGACGATTTTACAATTTGGGCCCAAGTTAGAAGCAGAGCCTAAGGTGTAAATTATCGATAGTCCATATCTCGGAAACTATAAGAGATAATGCAATTTGGCAATCGGCAATGTAATTAGCATGCCGAATACCACTTGGAATGTGAATTGGAACGAAATCGCCAATAGATAAGACCATTTTACAATTTGGGCCCAAGTTAGAAGCAGAGCCTAAGGTGTAAATTATCGATAGTCCATATCTCGGAAACTATAAGAGATAATTCAATTTGGCAACCGGCAATGTAATTAGCATGCCGAATATTACTTGGAATGTGAATTGGAACGAAATCGCCAATAGATAAAACCATTTTACAATTTGGGCCCAAGTTAGAAGCAGAGCCTAAGGTGTAAATTATCGATAGTCCATATCTCGGAAACTATAAGAGATAATGCAATTTGGCAACCGGCAATGTAATTAGCATGCCGAATATTACTTGGAATGTGAATTGGAACGAAATCGCCAATAGATAAGACCATTTTACAATTTGGGACCAAGTTAGAAGCAGAGCCTAAGGTGTAAATTATCCATAGTCCATATCTCGGAAACTATAAGAGATAATGCAATTTGGCAACCGGCAATGTAATTAGCATGCCGAATATTACTTGGAATGTGAATTGGAATGAAATCGCCAATAGATAAGACCATTTTACAATTAGGGCCCAAGTTAGAAGCAGAGCCTAAGGTGTAAATTATGGATAGTCCATATCTCGGAAACTATCAGAGATAATGCAATTTGGCAACCGGCAATGTAATTAGCATGCCGAATATTACTTGGAATGTGAATTGGAACGAAATCGCCAATAGATAAGACGATTTTACAATTTGGGCCCAAGTTAGAAGCAGAGCCTAAGGTGTAAATAACCGATAGTCCATATCTCGGAAACTATAAGTGATAATGCAATTTGGCAACCGGCAATGTAATTAGCATGCCGAATATTACTTGGAATGTGAATTGGAACGAAATCGCCAATAGATAAGACGATTTTACAATTTGGGCCCAAGTTAGAAGCAGAGCCTAAGGTGTAAATTATCGATAGTCCATATCTCGGAAACTATAAGAGATAATGCAATTTGGCAACCGGCAATGTAATTAGCATGCCGAATACCACTTGGAATGTGAATTGGAACGAAATCGCCAATAGATAAGACCATTTTACAATTTGGGCCCAAGTTAGAAGCAGAGCCTAAGGTGTAAATTATCGATAGTCCATATCTCGGAAACTATAAGAGATAATTCAATTTGGCAACCGGCAATGTAATTAGCATGCCGAATATTACTTGGAATGTGAATTGGAACGAAATCGCCAATAGATAAAACCATTTTACAATTTGGGCCCAAGTTAGAAGCAGAGCCTAAGGTGTAAATTATCGATAGTCCATATCTCGGAAACTATAAGAGATAATGCAATTTGGCAACCGGCAATGTAATTAGCATGCCGAATATTACTTGGAATGTGAATTGGAACGAAATCGCCAATAGATAAGACCATTTTACAATTTGGGACCAAGTTAGAAGCAGAGCCTAAGGTGTAAATTATCCATAGTCCATATCTCGGAAACTATAAGAGATAATGCAATTTGGCAACCGGCAATGTAATTAGCATGCCGAATATTACTTGGAATGTGAATTGGAACGAAATCGCCAATAGATAAGACCATTTTACAATTTGGGCCCAAGTTAGAAGCAGAGCCTAAGGTGTAAATTATGGATAGTCCATATCTCGGAAACTATAAGAGATAATGCAATTTCGCAACCGGCAATGTAATTAGCATGCCGAATATTACTTGGAGTGTGAATTGGAACGAAATCGCCAATAGATAAGACCATTTTACAATTTGGGCCCAAGTTAGAAGCAGAGCCTAAGGTGTAAATTATCGATAGTCCGTATCTCGGAAACTATAAGAGATAATGCAATTTGGCAACCGGCAATGTAATTAGCATGCCGAATATTACTTGGAATGTGAATTGGAACGAAATCGCCAATAGATAAGACCATATTACAATTTGGGCCCAAGTTAGAAGCAGAGCCTAAGGTGTAAATTATCGATAGTCCATATCTCGGAAACTATAAGAGATAACGCAATTTGGCAACCGGCAATGTAATTAGCATGCCGAATATTACTTGGAATGTGAATTGGAACGAAATCGCCAATAGATAAGACCATTTTACAATTTGGGCCCAAGTTAGAAGCAGAGCCTAAGGTGTAAATTATCGATAGTCCATATCTCGGAAACTATAAGAGATAATGCAGTTTCGCAACCGGCAAAGTAGTTAGCATGCCGAATATTACTTGGAATGTGAATTGGGACGAAATCGCCAATAGATAAGACCATTTTACAATTTGGGCCCAAGTTAGAAGCAGAGCCTAAGGTGTAAATTATCGATAGTCCATATCTCGGAAACTATAAGATATAATGCAATTTGGCAACCGGCAATGTAATTAGCATGCCGAATATTACTTGGAATGTGAATTGGAACGAAATCGCCAATAGGTAAGACCATTTTACAATTTGGGCCCAAGTTAGAAGCAGAGCCTAAGGTGTAAATTATCGATAGTCCATATCTCGGAAACTATAAGATATAATGCAATTTGGCAACCGGCAATGTAATTAGCATGCCGAATATTACTTGGAATGTGAATTGGAACGAAATCGCCAATAGGTAAGACCATTTTACAATTTGGGCCCAAGTTAGAAGCAGAGCCTAAGGTGTAAATTATCGATAGTCCATATCTCGGAAACTATAAGAGATAATTCAATTTGGAAACCGGCAATGTAATTAGCATGCCGAATATTACTTGGAATGTGAATTGGAACGAAATCGCCAATAGATAAGACCATTTTACAATTTGGGCCCAAGTTAGAAGCAGAGCCTAAGGTGTAAATTATCGATAGTCCATATCTCGGAAACTATAAGAGATAATGCAATTTGGCAACCGGCAATGTAATTAGCATGCCGAATATTACTTGGAATGTGAATTGGAACGAAATCGCCAATAGATAAGGCCATTTTACAATTTGGGCCCAAGTTAGAAGCAGAGCCTAAGGTGTAAATTATCGATAGTCCATATCTCGGAAACTATAAGAGATAATGCAATTTGGCAACCGGCAATGTAATTAGCATGCCGAATATTACTTGGAATGTGAATTGGAACGAAATCGCCAATAGATAAGACCATTTTACAATTTGGGCCCAAGTTAGAAGCAGAGCCTAAGGTGTAAATTATCGATAGTCCATATCTCGGAAACTAAAAGAGATAATGCAATTTGGCAACCGGCAATGTAATTAGCATGCCGAATATTACTTGGAATGTGAATTGGAACGAAATCGCCAATAGATAAGACCATTTTACAATTTGGGCCCAAGTTAGAAGCAGAGCCTAAGGTGTAAATTATCGATAGTCCATATCTCGGAAACTATAAGAGATAATGCAGTTTCGCAACCGGCAATGTAATTAGCATGCCGAATATTACTTGGAATGTGAATTAGGACGAAATCGCCAATAGATAAGAAAATTTTACAATTTGGGCCCAAGTTAGAAGCAGAGCCTAAGGTGTAAATTATCGATAGTCCATATCTCGGAAACTATAAGAGATAATGCAATTTGGCAACCGGCAATGTAATTAGCATGCCGAATATTACTTGGACTGTGAATTGGAACGAAATCGCCAATAGATAAGACCATTTTACAATTTGGGCCCAAGTTAGAAGCAGAGCCTAAGGTGTAAATTATCGATAGTCCATATCTCGGAAACTATAAGAGATAATGCAATTTGGCAACCGGCAATGTAATTAGCATGCCGAATACCACTTGGAATGTGAATTGGAACGAAATCGCCAATAGATAAGACCATTTTACAATTTGGGCCCAAGTTAGAAGCAGAGCCTAAGGTGTAAATTATCGATAGTCCATATCTCGGAAACTATAAGAGATAATTCAATTTGGCAACCGGCAATGTAATTAGCATGCCGAATATTACTTGGAATGTGAATTGGAACGAAATCGCCAATAGATAAGACCATTTTACAATTTGGGCCCAAGTTAGAAGCAGAGCCTAAGGTGTAAATTATCGATAGTCCATATCTCGGAAACTAAAAGAGATAATGCAATTTGGCAACCGGCAATGTAATTAGCATGCCGAATATTACTTGGAATGTGAATTGGAACGAAATCGCCAATAGATAAGACCATTTTACAATTTGGGCCCAAGTTAGAAGCAGAGCCTAAGGTGTAAATTATCGATAGTCCATATCTCGGAAACTATAAGAGATAATGCAGTTTCGCAACCGGCAATGTAATTAGCATGCCGAATATTACTTGGAATGTGAATTGGGACGAAATCGCCAATAGATAAGACCATTTTACAATTTGGGCCCAAGTTAGAAGCAGAGCCTAAGGTGTAAATTATCGATAGTCCATATCTCGGAAACTATAAGAGATAATGCAATTTGGCAACCGGCAATGTAATTAGCATGCCGAATATTACTTGGAATGTGAATTGGAACGAAATCGCCAATAGATAAGACCATTTTACAATTTGGGCCCAAGGTAGAAGCAGAGCCTAAGGTGTAAATTATCGATAGTCCATATCTCGGGAACTATAAGAGATAATGCAATTTGGCAACCGGCAATGTAATTAGCATGCCGAATACCACTTGGAATGTGAATTGGAACGAAATCGCCAATAGATAAGACCATTTTACAATTTGGGCCCAAGTTAGAAGCAGAGCCTAAGGTGTAAATTATCGATAGTCCATATCTCGGGAACTATAAGAGATAATTCAATTTGGCAACCGGCAATGTAATTAGCATGCCGAATATTACTTGGAATGTGAATTGGAACGAAATCGCCAATAGATAAGACCATTTTACAATTTGGGCTCAAGTTAGAAGCAGAGCCTAAGGTGTAAATTATCGATAGTCCATATCTCGGAAACTAAAAGAGATAATGCAATTTGGCAACCGGCAATGTAATTAGCATGCCGAATACCACTTGGAATGTGAATTGGAACGAAATCGCCAATAGATAAGACCATTTTACAATTTGGGCCCAAGTTAGAAGCAGAGCCTAAGGTGTAAATAATCGATAGTCCATATCTCGGAAACTATAAGAGATAATGCAATTTGGCAAACGGCAATGTAATTAGCATGCCGAATATTACTTGGAATGTGAATTGGAACGAAATCGCCAATAGATAAGACCATTTTACAATTTGGGCCCAAGTTAGAAGCAGAGCCTAAGGTGTAAATTATCGATAGTCCATATCTCGGAAACTATAAGAGATAATGCAATTTGGCAACCGGCAATGTAATTAGCATGCCGAATACCACTTGGAATGTGAATTGGAACGAAATCGCCAATAGATAAGACCATTTTACAATTTGGGCCCAAGTTAGAAGCAGAGCCTAAGGTGTAAATTATCGATAGTCCATATCTCGGAAACTATAAGAGATAATTCAATTTGGCAACCGGCAATGTAATTAGCATGCCGAATATTACTTGGAATGTGAATTGGAACGAAATCGCCAATAGATAAAACCATTTTACAATTTGGGCCCAAGTTAGAAGCAGAGCCTAAGGTGTAAATTATCGATAGTCCATATCTCGGAAACTATAAGAGATAATGCAATTTGGCAACCGGCAATGTAATTAGCATGCCGAATATTACTTGGAATGTGAATTGGAACGAAATCGCCAATAGATAAGACGATTTTACAATTTGGGCCCAAGTTAGAAGCAGAGCCTAAGGTGTAAATTACCGATAGTCCATATCTTGGAAACTATAAGAGATAATGCAATTTGGCAACCGGCAATGTAATTAGCATGCCGAATATTACTTGGAATGTGAATTGGAACGAAATCGCCAATAGATAAGACCATTTTACAATTTGGGCCCAAGTTAGAAGCAGAGCCTAAGGTGTAAATTATCGATAGTCCATATCTCGGAAACTATAAGAGATAATCCAATTTGGCAACCGGCAATGTAATTAGCATGCCGAATATTACTTGGAATGTGAATTGGAATGAAATCGCCAATAGATAAGACCATTTTACAATTTGGGCCCAAGTTAGAAGCAGAGCCTAAGGTGTAAATTATCGATAGTCCATATCTCGGAAACTATCAGAGATAATGCAATTAGGCAACCGGCAATGTAATTAGCATACCGAATATTACTTGGAATGTGAATTGGAACGAAATCGCCAATAGTTAAGACGATTTTACAATTTGGGCCCAAGTTAGAAGCAGAGCCTAAGGTGTAAATTACCGATAGTCCATATCTCGGAAACTATAAGTGATAATGCAATTTGGCAACCGGCAATGTAATTAGCATGCCGAATATTACTTGGAATGTGAATTGGAACGAAATCGCCAATAGATAAGACCATTTTACAATTTGGGCCCAAGTTAGAAGCAGAGCCTAAGGTGTAAATTATCGATAGTCCATATCTCGGAAACTATAAGAGATAATGCAATTTGGCAACCGGCAATGTAATTAGCATGCCGAATATTACTTGGAATGTGAATTGGAATGAAATCGCCCATAGATAAGAAAATTTTACAATTTGGGCCCAAGTTAGAAGCAGAGCCTAAGGTGTAAATTATCCATAGTCCATATCTCGGAAACTATAAGAGATAATGCAATTTGGCAACTGGCAATGTAATTAGCATGCCGAATATTACTTGGAATGTGAATTGGGACGAAATCGCCAATAGATAAGACCATTTTACAATTTGGGCCCAAGTTAGAAGCAGAGCCTAAGGTGTAAATTATCGATAGTCCATATCTCGGAAACTATAAGAGATAATGCAATTTGGCAACCGGCAATGTATTTAGCATGCCGAATATTACTTGGAATGTGAATTGGAACGAAATCGCCAATAGATAAGACCATTTTACAATTTGGGACCAAGTTAGAAGCAGAGCCTAAGGTGTAAATTATCCATAGTCCATATCTCGGAAACTATAAGAGATAATGCAATTTGGCAACCGGCAATGTAATTAGCATGCCGAATATTACTTGGAATGTGAATTGGAACGAAATCGCCAATAGATAAGACCATTTTACAATTTGGGCCCAAGTTAGAAGCAGAGCCTAAGGTGTAAATTATGGATAGTCCCATATCTCGGAAACTATAAGAGATAATGCAATTTCGCAACAGGCAATGTAATTAGCATGCGAATATTACTTGGAGTGTGAATTGGAACGAAATCGCCAATAGATAAGACCATTTTACAATTTGGGCCCAAGTTAGAAGCAGAGCCTAAGGTGTAAATTATCGATAGTCCGTATCTCGGAAACTATAAGGAGATAATGCAATTTGGCAACCGGCAATGTAATTAGCATGCCGAATATTACTTGGAATGTGAATTGGAACGAAATCGCCAATAGATAAGACCATATTTACAATTTGGGCCCAAGGTTAGAAGCAGAGCCTAAGGTGTAGAATTATCGATAGTCCATATCTCGGAAACTATAAGAGATAACGCAATTTGGCAACCGGCAATGTAATTAGCATGCCGAATATTACTTGGAATGTGAATTGGAACGAAATCGCCAATAGATAAGACCATTTTACAATTTGGGCCCAAGTTTAGAAGCAGTGCCTAAGGTGTAAATTATCGATAGTCCATATCTCGGAAACTATAAGAGATAATGCAGGTTTCGCAACCGGCAAAGTAATTAGCATGCCGAATATTACTTGGAATGTGAATTGGACGAAATCGCCAATAGATAAGACCATTTTACAATTTGGGCCCAAGTTAGAAGCAGAGCCTAAGGTGTAAATTATCGATAGTCCATATCTCGGAAACTATAAGAGATAATGCAATTTGGCAACCGGCAATGTAATTAGCATGCCGAATATTACTTGGAAAGTGAATTGGAACGAAATCGCCAATAGATAAGACCATATTACAATTTGGGCCCAAGTTAGAAGCAGAGCCTAAGGTGTAAATTATCGATAGTCCATATCTCGGAAACTATAAGAGATAACGCAATTTGGCAACCGGCAATGTAATTAGCATGCCGAATATTACTTGGAATGTGAATTGGAACGAAATCGCCAATAGATAAGACCATTTTACAATTTGGGCCCAAGTTAGAAGC